>NW_022900923.1:6860109-6872672 GCF_012274545.1 Fukomys damarensis
TTTTTTTTTTTTTTTGGTACCAGGGATGGAACTCTGGTCCTTGGACTTGCGAGGCAGGCGACAGAACCACTGAGCCAAATGCTTAGCTAGCTGTCAGTATTGTGCTGTTGGGTGGTTTGGTGACTTCAGCCCTTTTTGTGGCTGTGCAGAAGTCTATTGGAGACAGTTAATGTGTTCCAGCAGCCGCCTGTGCCGTGAACCGCTCCATCCCTGCTATGTGGTACAGTGCCTGGCACCTAGGTTTTAGGTACTGGATCAGTTCTTTGGAACTGGATCGCTGGTCTGTATTGTAATTGTCACCCAACAGGGCCAGACGGTGCATTTGAGTCCACAAAGGCTTTTCTTGTCCTGTGAGGTGGAAGCCGCCTCCGGGTCAGGACAGAGTTCACTTCGAGGCTGAGCGGAGATACTCCTGAGTGTAGAAGCTTGGTCCCAGTGTGCGTGCTGGCTGCCGCCTTCCATCCTCGCGCTGGTCCCGTTTTGTGGGAAGGGTGCTCAGGCTGAGTGGGTGTAGCGTCCGAGCCCTGTGCGCTTTCTCTTTGCTCTTCCGTCTGGAGTACTGGAGGGACGTTGTCCATGGGAAGCCATCCTGCAGGGCTTCCCCGTCCCTCTTCCAGAGCCTGCAGTGATGGAGGCCTAAATGTGAGCACGCAGGCAGTGCCTCCCTCCTCCCTGCACCCCAAGAAGGGCTCTCTCCACGCAGCCACCTCATCTTCCATCTTTCAGGTCACTGCTCCGTGTGTCACCCTCCACACGGTGCCCTCCGCCCTGTGTACTTGGAGAGGCTGAGCAGAAGCTCCCCCTGTTGCTCTTGCGCTTGGATTTTACCGTCTTAGAGCCCCGTCCGAAGGTGCGGCCTGCCTCTTCCTCCTCTTCCCTTCTCTCTGCATCTCTCTTCTGCCTTTTGCTTCTCTGGTCATGCATGGGCTGCCCGAGCATCAGTAGCTTCCAGAAGCACCTTAGAGAACAGGCCCAATTTATTAGAACTTTGTCTAATGCTGGAACCGGCCTAGCAGGAGTAGGGGCAGTGCAAAAGCACAGAGATTTTTTTCTGGGCCTGCGTTTCTGTTACTGCTGTAGAGTGAAAAAAAGATACTTTTGAAAATCTGACTGAAGTGCACAGACTAGAATGACTGGGGACAAGCTTGGTGCATCAGGGTGACAACGAAACTTCTCTGGTTTCATAGAGATTTGCCAAATTGGAAACTTGGAACCAACTGTGGACTGATACGTATTTATTTAGAGACACTATTGGCCTTGAACTCAACTGTGTAGCCCAAGCTGGTGTCAGAGTCACAGTGATCCTTCCTGTCTCAGCCTCCTGTGTCAGGATTACAGCACACCTTACACCACCATTCTAGGATCAAGATTGGCCTGTAGCCACTCCTGGGGGCAGACTGCAGGCCTGGAAGAGGTTGTTTTTTGTTGTGTGAGTGAAGAGGAAGAGTACTAGTAAGTACCTCACTGTTGCAAGCCTCAGTGCTGCTTTCCTGGCCTTAGAGAGGAGCCTGGACCCAGAGATCTAGCCCGGTGACAGTTTCAGGCTTCCGGAGACCCTGGCCCGGGGCAGACGCTGATGTTTCCTGAGCAGTGGGAGCCCGGGGCAGTGTGGGCCTAGCCGGGGCTGCAGACCCATTTCCCGTCCCAAATGCACTGCTGCTGCTCCCGAGCTGTTCTGTTTGCTCGCTTTTCTGTGCACATCGGAGTTTTCGCACACAGCCAGCTGCTTGGTGGCCGTCTGTCCTGTGGCTCCCTGTGACCTGGTCGCTGCTCCGCCTCGATGCCCCAATGACATTCCGACTTTCCCCATTGAGTCCCCCACACCATGACCCCTCTCTCCCCGCACTACACAGAACGGAAACAGAACTTCAGAACTTCATTCCTGCTGCCCAGGGTTGAGCACCAGAGGCCCCTCTGACTTACAGTGGCAGGTTTGATCCTCCCACCCCAACCCTAAGTGTGGGCTTTCTTCCTAAAATCCTCCGGTCTCATCACATGTAGAGCTTTAGCATCTGTGTCTTATTTCCCTCATTGACTTGGAATTAATTTTTTTTTTGGTACCGGGGATTGAACTCGGGTCTTTGCACTTGCAGAGACAGGCAGTGGCACCACTGAGCTAATCCCGGCCCTGACTTGGAATGAAGTTTTAAGAAAAGGACCCAGCCAGATGGGATGGGCAGCCTGTGATCCCAGCACTTGGGGAGGCTGTGCCTGGAGGACTCCAAGTTTGAGCCTAGCCTGTACAACTAGCGAGGCTCTGCCTCAGAATCAAAAGCTAAAAGCAGCCAGGGATGTAGCTCAGCCTGTTCTTCAATCTCCAGGACCTCAGAAACAAGCAACTAAGACAGTGCAAGCATCTTCATTTTAACACTTAACCTCAGCCGTCTCCTCCCTTCTACCTCTAGATTTCTAACACTGCCTGAATTAAAGTAACAGCAAGGAATTGAATAAAATGAGCAGTTCTGTGCTTTCTTTTTCTTTTCTGTCCTTTTCTTCATTACCTGATGCAAACGACAGCATGCTTATAGTTTCTTCTGGGGTCTTTCTCCAGTGAGGGGCCTCTCCTTTAAATGCAGATTTTTATCTACTGTGTATTCCCTGTGGAATGATAAGCTCACCTCTGAGTTAGGTTGTAAATATACCTTGTCTCATTTTGGTATTGCTTTACTTGACATCCCCTGGATTCTCCGAGTGTTGTTGGTTCTTGGCCTTGTCCTGTCCTGTAGTTGATGTTTGCTGGGGTGTCCTTACTTATAATCCTTAAGATTTGTTGGTTCTATTTCCAGTGAAAGTTTCCCCAAAGCAGCATTGCTGAATCACACTAGCTAATTATAGTGCAAAGAGCTGGGGATTATAGCCACGGGTTTCTGCCCTGTCACAATCTCATTGGAGAGCAGATATGTGTTTGTTTTCCCAGGGGCATCTTCGCTGATGCAGACACATGTTAGCACCTGGTATTTATTTCCAGGGGATTCTGGCATCTTGAGATTCTGTAACATTGGTATGAACCGGAAGAGGGACTCTAGTGATTAGGTTTCCTGTGTGCAGGACCTGCTGAACTCATTAGATAGAGATTTGTTAGAAATTGTGTGTGCTGAAGTTTTTCCAGTGTTAAGAGTTGCTGGCGCAGGTGACATTCGCGGTCCTGGCTCTGCTGCACCCCCTTAAGGTTGCAGGTGGGGCCAAGACATGCGGATGAGCAGTCTCCCGGGGTCTCCAATGGTCACAGCAGTGACAGCGTGCTAACATTGCTTCACAGCAGAGCCAGAGGCGGACAGGGCCCTTGTCTCTGCGAGGTGGTCTTAGCAGAGCACAAGTTGCTCCGAGTGCCCACTTGAGTGGTGTGGGGCTTCTATTTGCGAGGCAAGGGACAGAGAAGAGAGGATGGCCGTGATGGGTCTGGGGGTGTGTGTGCCCAATGCCCCCCTGAATCACAGCGCCCCCGTGCCTGTTGGGAAGCTCTGTTTTCCCCACGAGTGACCGACATTGGGTTGCATCAGGTGGGATCACGCAACTCTGAACAGCTGGCACTAGTTCATGTCAGCTTCCTACTCTCTCCCTTCTGATCCTGCTTCTTGGCACTGAGCAGCGGTTGCAGGTGGCGTCTGCTTGGTCACAGCCGCGAACGCCCCACTTCCCCCAGTGTCCAGTTCCTCAGGACCTGTAGCTGCTTGTTTTGCTCTTGGGTTTTCCTTGGTGGGATGAATCTCTTTAATTTAAAAATTCTCTGTCACCATTGGCTTGTTGCAAGCAGCTTGGTTGTGGTACTGAACGTCGCGTTTCCATAAATCTCCTGGAGGATTCAGGGAGAGCAGTGACAGGAATCATGGCAGTGATCATAAACTAATAACGCTGTTTGCCAGAAATTTATGTACATATGCAGCATGTGAATCCCAAAATCTGAAATGTTTTGAGAATGCAAGACCTTTTTTAGCAGCACCACCATGAAACTATTTCATGCACAAAATTATCAAAGATACTGTACAAAATTAGCTCCAGGCCATGTGTGTAAGTTGTGTATGAGGGCACAAGTAAATTTCATGTTTAGTCTTGAGTCCCATTCCCAAAGTAATTATATGTATGTGTGTGTGTGTTTGTGTGTGTGTGTATGCTATTATTATTGTTATTATTTTATTTGTTTTGGGTTTTTTGAGACAGAGTCTCGCTGGCTTCGAACTCACTGTGTAGTGCAGACTGGCCTTGCCCTCTTGCCTCAGCCTCCCCACGCCTGGCTTGTATTTGCAATTGTTTTTAAAAGTCTGAAAAAATCCCAGGGCCACCTGTGTTCTGAACTCATATTGGAGAGGTCCACCATGCAGGCCAGCTCAGTGCTAGATGCTCAGACCCACACGGAGAGGGGGGCAGCGTGGCTGGGCCACGGCCTATCAGATAGGAATTGACAGGCACAGGGCAGGAAGTTGAGGGAACTCCCAGGCCTGGGGGGGTAGGAAATGGGAGAGGGAAGGTGTGGAAACTGGAGGGAGGTCACAGGCAGCAGCAGAGCCCCTTGCTTGGCCACTTTGTCCCTGTAGAACACACAGTTCCGGAGTAGGGGGATGTGAATTCAAAGTGTGTTTACTTCAGGGGTTTGCTTTGAGTCAGACTCAGACTGCTGAACCTTTCCTGTTGCTTTTGGGATTGGGATTGTGAATCTGGGTTTTGAATTTCTGTGCACTGGGCTGGGACCCTCTCATGCTGCCCACCTCGGCACAGAGGTAAGGCCGGTGGCATCAGGACCTTTCTTGTGGAATGCACTTCGTCATTGTCATTGTTTTTAATGTCACTGGAGATGGTTTATAACTCTCTTCCTCATGAAACTGGCCTGGTTCATTGGGTAAGCATCGGGTCCCACAGGCCTCTGCTTCTCACTGCACTTGGCTGACATCAGTCGCTGTATCTGGGGTGTGTTCTGTGACCTCTCCAGCCTCGATCTGTAGAATGAGGTCACAGAAATGGCCCCGTCCTGGGCTGCAGAGCACCTGTCATTGCATCTGTGTGACGGCTGGGGTGCTCATTCTTGACATCCAAATACTCTGATGCTTTTGAGAATCCCCCCCTACTTCCTGGTGTGGGGAGCTCTGTCCTTCCAGGACACACACCACTGTGGGTGTAGACACTGACAGCAAAAAGAATTGGAACTGAAGAGTCACAGTTGTTTTCACGCCTAACCGAGGGTAAGGGTGACTGAGGTCACAGCGCTACTGGCAGGGGTAGACCAGCAAACTGGACCAACTCGGCCTTCTGACCCAGAGTCTTGTGCTTTACAGTCCAGTGACTGCTCTTAGCATCTTGAACAACTTGTGTATTACATAAAGAATTTTCCTGCTGTCTTTTAAAAGTGAAAGGAAAATTTCTGGCTGTCATTTTGATCTAGCTAGGTTTCATTGGAGAAGGAAGAGAGGTTTAGGTAGGAGGGAGGATTGGGAGAGACCTGCAAAAGTCCGTAACATACCTCTACAATCTGAACATGGTTATCTTACTGAGTCACTTTGTAGAATATCATTTAAAACAACAACAACAACAACAACAACAAAAACCTATAGCCTTTTTATTCCAGAAAGTTCCAGGCACACGGGAAACATAGAGAATGGTGTAACACTGATGTGTGTCTGCCCTAGCTTTGTTGACTATCAGCTCATAGCTCATAGCCTACCTGATTCCCTGACCCCTGTGATGTATTAAAGCAAATCCTAGGCCACAGATTGGGCTATCCATAGATGTTCCAGACGTTCATCGGATGCCTTGAAAGTTGAAGCAGGGTCAGTGGTGAAGACCAAGGTCCATCCAAGGTGTGTCTGTAGTGTCTCAGGGCAGATCTTCCTGACAGTGACCGGACGGGCTTTCCACACACTTTGTCCTCCTGCAGGAGCGCCTTGCTCCAAGTTCAGTGGCAGAGCCCTCCAGGGATCGCAGAGCTGGCTAGCAGAATAGAAGACGGGGAACCACCTTTGGAGGCAGATCCAGGTGGTGCAGACTTTCCCTCCCAAGAAACCTTTTGTTGTTATGCGTTTTTTGTTTATTTATTTGTTTTTTGACCTTCTTAGCAGATTGTGCTGGGTATTTTTTAAGCATTCCTATTTAAAATAGGGTTTTTTATACACAGTTTTGTATGCTATGGAATGCTTGTTTATAATCATTTGTCTTGTGACAGTGATAGCAAACCTTTTAGAGCTTTCAGTGGTACAGACAGCCTGCTGTGGCTCGTGTGCCTTAGGTTCACTGCCATTGCCCTGGGACCTCCCTTATTCTCCCCTGTGTCACTATGTATCTGTGAAATCCGTCCCTTGTCTTTGAAATCTATTGAGGGCTAAGATGCAAGGCCAAAGCTTTATGCAGCTAAAGATAACTTGAGGTCTGCATACAACTCGAGTACTATATAATTTTAAAATTGATTTATAGTCCCAGCTACCTGGGAGGCTGAGGCAGGAGGAATGCTTGAGGCCAGGCTAGGTGACATAGCGAGTGAGACCTCACTTCAGACGGGTAGAGGAAAGTGGTCGTCTGATTTTCACCACACACCACTTGATCTTTCCTGTTCTTGAAGAAATCAGAGAAGGCGCGTTCAGGACTCTGTGCTTGCTCTTCTCCCCAGCCTGTCTGTTCCATTACCTCTCCTCGGAAAGACGGCGGTGGGGAAAGTGCGCTGCCTCCTGCCAGCTCACGCATAGGCTGGACCATTCACGGCGTCTCCCGGCTCACACCCCATTAGGGCTGCACAGCTCTGTGACGTGTGCTTGGGAGTTGCAGTAATGTGCAACACTGGAGAAATTCCAGAGGCCATGTGTAAATCCAGCATGAAGACAACAGCATCGAGCTGCTCTTTGTGATTCCAGAGCTTGGAGGGGGGCGCAGTTAGGTGAACAGAACTTAGCAGGGAAATAAAAAGAAACCGATGCCCATGTGAGGACTTGGGTTTTCATTGCTATCCTCATTTCCCTCCAGACCATGCAGATAGTCCAACAAAGGAAATTAAACCGTGTTTGGTTGAGTGTAGCAAAAGATCTATCTCATCCATCCGGTTGAAAGGTTTATTTGGTCTCCTTCATTGTGTGAGCAAGCTGTCTTTGCTTTGTGCATTTGGCCCTGGAAGGGTTTGTTGTTGTTGTTTTATTAAAAATTCAGGTACCACAAACTAGAAATCCACAGCTTGTAAAGACAGAAGCTTGCACGTTGAAGCTTTTAGGAAGCTGACTGGGCAGGAGTGGATTTGAGAAGGGACTGAGAAGCTCCTGTCTGTGCCCCTTCCCACCGCCACCCGTCCTCTAAAAGGGTGTGGTGTTTACAGGGCAAATAAGTGGCTTCCTGAGCTGCTTTTCATCCCGGCCGAGGCCCCATTGGTCCCTGGGAAGGGAGCTGGCGGGGCACCCCGCCTCTCCACATGCGGCCACCCCCATAATGAGATAGAGTGAGTTTGGAAGAGGCGGACATGGGTGATGGGGATTTCATTAGGAAATCTGAGTTCTGCTTTTTCTTTCCTCTCCCTAAACAGCACCAGTGAACGAGTTGCTTCCTTTTCTTTTTTTTTTTCTTTTTTGAGACTTAGTCTTGCTAAATCACTAAGTTGTCCAGGCTGAGCTCGAATTTAGTGATCCACCTGCCTCAGCCTCCTAAAGTGCTGGGATTACAGGCGTGCATCACCATGTCTGGCTGCTAGATCTTTATTTAAGACTTATACACCTTCCTGTCTTCGCAGGAAGCTCTACGGGGTCTCTCCTCAGCGTCTTCTTCAGCCTTCCTTGTGTAGTTCCTTGACTGACACAGAGACCCTCCATGCCAGTTCTGAGCTGGCTTTTCCCTCCACACTACTCCAGTCACCAAAGGGCTAGGAGAATTCACCTCTTTTACCCAGTGAGTGCTACTCTTCTTTCTAAAATACACCTTTGGGGAAAAGACTTACAGCTTGTTTTGAAATGAGAATGAATTAGTATTTTTCTGGGAAGAAATTGGGAGTCAGCATTGTTAGTTTTAAGTCAGTATAAAGAAGAAAAAAGGTGAGCTGGGCATGGTGGTGCACGCCTGTAATCCCAGCACTTGGGAGAGTGAGGCAGGAGGATTGCTGTGAGTTTGAGACCAGCCTGGGCTACAAAGTGAGTTCTAGGTCAGTCTCAGCTACATAGTGAGACCCTGTCTCAAAAAACCGAAAAGAAGAAAAAAAGGCATTAGCTGCCTGAATGTTGAACAGTCACAGCAGGTTGATACTATTTACTGGGAATGTTCTAATATTGATAAATAGATACATAAAACTGTAGATTTTGTGACTTTCTGTTTTTATTTGGTTTTTGAATGGACTGTTTTTGAGAGCAGTTTTACGTTCACAGCCAACGTAAGCAGAAGGGATAACAATGCCCCCCCGCCACGACATACAGAGGCCGGGACACTGGTGTCCATAGGTGAATCTGTGCGCCCTGAAATCTGCATTTACCATGGGGCTCACTTGGCTATTTATTTATTTTGGTACCGGGAATCGAACTCGGGACCTTGAGCTTGAGAAGCAGGCGGTGGAACTAATGAGCTAAATCCCCAGCCCCTCTGCTATTTGAAGGAAGCTGTCTTTCTAAAAACTTCACGGAAGGCTCACATGTTGGCTGTTTGAAAAGTATTTTCACGGGGAAAATCTAAGCGTCGTAAACATGGGACGTTTCTACCTGTGTAGGGCACTGAGGTCTTGCTTTACCCGTGTTTGTGTGAAGAAGCTGCCGCGAAGGGGCCAGGGTGCTGGGAGAGCCCGGGAGGTGGCAGAAGCCAGCGTGGGGCAGAAGGAGGTGGCGGGCATGGTTTCGCCTCGGGTCCCTGGACGGGGCCTGTTTTAACCCCTGTTCCACTCAGGAGAAGCAGGAACCTGAGTGCTCGAGGCAGCCCTGTGTGTTTGTGTGGTTGGATAAAAGGTGCGCCACAGATGCTTCCAGAGTGGAAACACAGGGCAGTTCGCTGACGGTGCAAATGAAATGCCAGGACTGGCAGGGACAGGCGATCTCCCGCCCACCCTTAAGGAAGGAAGCGCCTTCCTCCTTGGCTGCGCCGGTCCTGCAAGTGGAGCTCATGGGCTTTGATGCAGGCGGAGGACGGGTGTGTCAGAGATGGGAAATGTGCTAATGTTTTCAACGTAGGTTTGTACATTAAAAATAAGCACAGATGACTTCAGGGTTCAAAGCCAAGGGATTTACAGACGTTCATTAAGAGAGGCAGGAGCGTCTCTGTGGCCTGGTAGAGGAGGTGTGGCGTGTTTAGCCCGGGGAGCAAGGGACGTCTCCCCCTAGCTTTTCATCCTGGGAGTGCGTGGGTGTCCAGAAAAGCGAAAAGAAGGGCGGCGTAGCAGACACCTGGGTGCGCATCGCCTGCGTCCCGCACCTCATAAGGCTGCTTCATGTTTGTTTCCACTCAACGTGTGGATGTGCCTGTTCTTGTGTGTGCACTGTGACATTTTTACCCGTAGCGGCCCCACTGACATCTGACACCATTCTGCTACGTAACTTCAATTCCACTATCAAAAACCAAAGGCAATTGGCAATGGTACATTGCTCTCCAATTTTTATTTTTTGTTTCAAGATTTCCTAATGGACTTCCATGTCCTTCTTAAGTCTTTATTTAATATTTAATATTATTGGTACTAATGCCTGTGTGTAGTACATGATATTTCCATTCCTGGTGTAAAGCTGGTGCCCTGTGCAGAACACATCTTGGTTTCTTTTTTCATCCCCTTCCCTCACCTCCGTCTCTCCCCCTTTGAGGAAGGCCTGACTACTTCCTAGTCTCCGTCTTTTATTTTACTCTTTATTTATACTTCGGATTCCTCGTAGAAGAGAAGCCGTGTGGTGTGTCCGCGGGTGTATCTGGTTTATTTCACCGGGCACTGTGGTCCCAAGGTGCATCTGTTTTCCCACACGGGACTCAAGTTCTTCTTCCCTTGTGGCACTGTGCATAAATTCCTCTTTTTCTTTATCTTTTCTTCCCTGGGTGGACAGAGGCCCCTTCCAGGATTCAGCGAATATGAATTGTGCTGCGTTAAATGTGGACACGCATGGATCGCTGTGCTGTGATGTCCTTAATTCTCTTGGGAACATACATAGAAAGGGAAGAGCTGAGTCCTTTCATATTTCTGGTAGTTATTCTTTTCAAGCCTGGACTTGATGCAGGTGATCAACATTGCATTTTATATTCTCAATTCCTAAATGATTTTTACTCTAGGGCAAACTTATACTGCCTCCTCTGTTCTCCTGTTCAGTTTTTATTTGATTGGCACTTTTTTTTTTTTTTTTTTTTTTTTTTTTTTTTGCTATACAGGGGATGAACTCAGGATCTTGCACTTGCCAGGCAGGTATGGCACCACTGAGCTACATCCTAGCCCGACCCTAGTTTTTAGAAGAACCAGATCAATTTTCTTCTATTTTTTTTTAAATGAACGTGTAATCTTGGATGTTTCTTGCAAATGGAAGCTTTGGAAAATTATTTAAAGGCAAAGGTATTTCCTAGGAGATCTTGTCAGGCTTGTCCCCTAGCCATGGATGTGAAGTCCTTGCTCCCCTCCCGATGCCTTTTTCTCAGTAGGTAATCTGCTGTACAGTAATCTTTGTGTACCAAGATGACATAAGGCAGTTGTAAAACATTCGAGTAATTTACAAACAAATAAAATAGGTGGAGTTCTGTGAGGTGTCACCAGATAGCCCTGAGAACGTACACTTAGGGCGCTGTGTAACGTCAACCGTGAGCTCACCCTGCTGAGCGGACATTCCTTCCTGTTTGTGTGCTTTGTTTATTATAAGAATTCGGCTCCTCTGCACATGTTGTGGTGCGGTTGGCTTTTGATCTCACCAGCTCCCCGTTCCTAATGTCCTCTCCCAGAACGTGTGGTCTCGGGTGTTTATGCTAGGAGAAAACAGACCCAAGCCAGCGCGTTCTTTCACCAGTGTCTACGGTGAGACGCATCCAGGTGGAAAGTGACTGGCCAGGGTTAGAAATGCGGCTCGTGACCATGGAGCAGAAATGTTTCCTGCTCGAGGCTCACTGGGCCTCCAGTCCTGGCCTCTGCCCGGTGTTTCAGGAAGGGGAGGGAAATGAATTCACCGGTGGTAAACACTTCAGGGTTCGTGTTTGAATTCTGGCCTTCTCTCTCTTTTCCCTTTGGGTGGGTCCCTGCGTTTTTGTGTCCCTGTGGGGAGATCGGGCTGGCCACCCTGCAGGTCCGCACGGTACACGGCGACACAGTGATGAGAATGGCGGGCGTTCCAGGCAGCCACGCTGCTGGCCTTTGTATTCCAGGCACCGCCGCGTCCGGCTGAGGAATACGCGGAGGACGAGTTTAGAGGCCCGCTGTAGGAGTCGGGGGCGGGTTTGGCTGTGTTGTGGGTTCTACCCTGGCAACCTGCACAGGCCGGGGTACGGCAGGGCGCGGCTTGTGAACGTCGGTGCCACCGTGAGAACCCGCACGGGCGGCGGTTCTTCCCGCTTGTGCCTCTGGGTGACCTAGGGAGGCTCGGGGTTCCGTGCGGGTCGGAGGAAGGGTGCGGACCTGGAGGGTCTGCCCGAGGCGGGGCGTGGAGGTGGCAGAACAGCGATGGAGCCGGGCGTGGAGAGGCTTGCTGCTGCTCTGGGGTGAACTGTCCTTCCTTTACTCTTGTGTTCTCCGTGACCATCATGGTGTTGCTTTCATTGGGGGATGTCGGGGTGCTGGTGAACTGTGTTATCAGTAGGGCGACCCCCTGTAACTTGTTGGCAGGTTCTTGTGGCATCAAGCAGTGTGGCTCGTCTGTCTAAATGTTTGTTGAAAAAAGGACAGAGGGTTGTGACTTTAAGTTAAAGAATTCGTATATTTTTAGGGTGGGAGGTAGCTCAGTGGTAGGCCCTGGGTTCAATCTTTAGCACTAAAAATAAAATGAATTAAAAAAAAAACAAGAGTTGTGCATAGTAGTGCAAGCCTGTAGTCCCAGCCCTTGGGAGGCTGAGGCAGGAAGACCACGAGCCCAGGCTACATAGCAAGTTCAGGGCCAACCTGGACTACATACAGAGATTTTTGTCTCCAAAAAGCAAAAATTCACTCAATACATTTTAAATTGCTTTAAAAAATGGACAGGGCTGACTTTATTAAAGGTCTTCCTACCATTTCATATCATGGCATTCTAATAGGTTAAAAAAAAGGTAAAAAATATAAAAAATAAAAACAAAAGCCAACAGTGTTAAAAATAAAAATGTAGCGTTGTAGCGAGTGAGGAGGAATGAGCTCAAGCGAAAGTTCAGCGGGGCCTGCAATCCGGTGCCTCCCTTCTGGCATCTGTAGAATGGGTGTGGAGAAATGCCCTGGCGGCTGCGGCGGGGTTGGAACGGCGCCCGGGGACAGGCTGGGGTTGGAGTCGCGGAGACGCGGTTGGAGCTGTGGCTTTGCTGTGCTTCTGGGCTAAGTGGTGGAGAGCGCGGCCCCGCAGGAGCTCCGGGCGCGGAGCTGCTCATTTGCAGGCGTGTGGGCGTGCAAGCGTGTAAAGCGTGCCCGGTGCACGGCCTCGCCTCGCCCTGACCGCACTGTCTTTTCCATTGCAGCTGCCCCGCAGAGGCCGCTGGCCATGGCCCCGTCC
>NW_022900923.1:6872741-6904704 GCF_012274545.1 Fukomys damarensis
CCCAGGCCCGAAGCCGCTGAGGCCCCGCGGACTGAGAGCGCCCAGCCATGCCGTTCGGCCTGAAGCTCCGCCGCACGCGGCGCTACAATGTCCTGAGCAAGAACTGCTTCGTCACCCGCATCCGCCTGCTGGACAGCAGCGTCATCGAGTGCACGCTGTCGGTGGAGAGCACGGGCCAGGAGTGCCTGGAGGCCGTGGCGCAGAGGCTGGAGCTGCGCGAGGTGAGCGGGTGCGGGTTCGGCTGGAGTTCTCAGGTGGAGGAGCGGGGACCCTGCCCGGAGCTTCCCAGGCAGGCAGGAGGCTGCAGAGGGGCGTGAGCATGCGCCCACCAAGGGCGCTGTCCTCGGAACAGTCGGCAGCTTGGCATTGTGGCTGGCGTCATGGGGAAAACGCCCACTCCGGGCGGCAGCGGCTGCCTTTTGTTTGTTTCTATATTTTCCTCTTTAAGAAGAGCAGCAGGAGCCCTGAAGGCAAGTGGCAGGGAGCCTGTGGGCGGCGGGTGGCTCTGGACTCCTGCCAAGAGCCCCTGGTCGGTCCAGCCTGAGTGGCAGCTCTGGCCACCTCTTAGTTGTCACCCTACTCGGGCTCCTGTCTGCTGTTCTTGGTGCAGAGACTGGTTTCAGAGACCAGGCAGCCTTCGAGGTTCGTTTTCTGGGCAGTGTGACCTGTTCTGGCTCGGTGCACCCTTTGCTCACAGGTATCGCACCAGGGCACAAATTTAAACGCCCATCTGCACATGTGCAGGGCACCAAGGGAGACCCTGCTGCTGCGGGTAGGGGCAGAACACTCATCTAAAGTCTCGTGTGAAATTTTCACAGATGCGCAGTGATTTTACTTTTGTAGCACGCAATCAAGCGTCACTTGTGTGCCCAGACCGGGAGGGTAGATAAGGTGGCTAAGGGACAGGCGCAGGCTGTGTGGCCTTGGATTCATACTGGTGCTGTCACTTTCTAGCTGCGTGGCCTTAGGAAGTTCCTGAGTGTGTTTTCACATCTGTGAAGTGGGAGTGATGGTGCTTGTGTCATAGGGCTGCTGTGAATCTTAAAATAGGTACTGTGTGGGAAATGTGTAGTGCTGTCCAGTAATTTATAATTGTTTAAACCCAGATGTCTTAAAAATCAGTTTTCAGTAGATCCTACTTGTAAAATACGTGACAGATAATCAGAACCTCATTCCCTTTCACTGCGGCGTGCAGAGCAGACCCTGAATGTCTTAATTCTCCCACACGTCTGTCCTCTGCTTGTTGCGCCTGCTTTACAGACAGGGCCTGGAGACACGACACTGGCAGGCTCTGAGGCTGCTCCCCCATGGGCAGGGCGTCCAAGCTGGGGTCCACTCTCCTGAGTTCTGGAGTCAAAGGAGAAAGAAGAGGGCAGCGGGGGCTCTGCCAGGAGGGCCCCCCCCCACCCCTCATGGGCCCTATAAACTCCCAAGCTGGGCGGGGAGGTAGACTGCCCGGAAGGCGGTCAGAGGTCATGGCGAGCTGGACAGAGCGCAGGACAGAATGGGGCTCGGGTGAGGGACAGGAGGGGCGGAGTGGCCAGCAGGGATCCTGGCCAGAAGAAAGGAGAACTTCTTAGGAAAACGTGCTTGTTTGTGGTTTTTTGGTACTGGGGATCGAACTCAGGACCTTGTGCTTGCGAGGCAGGCATGGTACCACTGCAGTAAACACCCAGCCCCAATGTGCTTGTTCTTTTAAATTGTTTTTTAAGGTAAAAATTTTTAAGTAGGAGTTTCTGTTTGGGAACTTTATTAAGGAGGAAATTTAAGGGAAGGAAGGACTCACAAAAACAGAATTCTGGTGCTGGAGTGGTAGCCTATTTGCATGTGCGGGTTCAGCTCGGCTTTTTTCTCCGAGTGAAATTTTGGGGGGACGATGCTGTATACAGAGCACTGTTCCCAAGACAGGAGGCACAGCTTCTGGAACCTCATCTCCGTTTGAAAGTCACATGTTTAAAAATAAACATCGCTGGCCCACCCTCTGTACAGGTTTCATCTGTGGGTTCAACTAACCACAGATGTAAAATATTCCGGGAAAAATTGCTTTTCTAGTGTGGGTGTGCAAACTTTTTCCTTGTCATTATTTCTCCAGCAGTATAGTATAACAGCTGTTGCCCTCTAGTGTGCATTGTGTTAGGACTGTGAAGTCAGCTGAGGAAGACAGTCTGCAGGAGGGTAGGTATCGCTTACTAGAGGGTGATGTGCTGTTAGGGAATTTGTTTCTGAGGCGGTCCTGGAACTGCTCCCGAGGAACCTGGCATGGCGGTGTCACTCTGTGTGGGACGTACTGTGTTTCTGTGGCAAGTCCCTTTAGAATCAGTAGCTGACAGTTTGTTACCACCATACGAGCGTGCTAGGGTGAGGGAGAATAGAGTGGACCCTTGAATTGCAAACTCATTTCGTTCGCAAGGGCTGGTTGCAATTCAGGTTGGTCAGTGAAGGTTTGGGCTCCTCTCCAGAGCCTTCAGAGTCTCTCCAGTACACAGGCAGATCTCAGTGTCCTGAGAGAGACACTGGCCCAGGCTTTCTCAGCACCACACAGGAAAGGATACTGTCATGTTCCTTCCTGACTGTTTAAGGGTTAAATCTGTTTCTGAGGCCATCTGGAAGCAAAAGCAGCCAACATTCAGGTTGTAATTCAGTACTTTGGTTGTAAGTTAAAACTGAAATGCTGGTCATAACCCAAGTTGTTTGTATGTCAGGCCAGGCGTAACTCAAGGGTCCACTCTAAACCCAAACTTGCCCGCTGCTGAGCCGCGGGTGATTGGAAGTATGTGCACTGCCAGTCGGGTTGTCGGCCCTGCTCACCCTTCGGTCGCTTGCTGCTCGGTGACCACTGAGATAAACAGGCTGTGGTCGAGTCAGGAACAGGGAAGGGTATGCAGAGGCTGGTGGCTTGCAGGGGGCTCAGACTGCAGTGTACCCTGGCTCTGCCGCTGTGCCCCAGTTGCTGTGCAGTGACTCACTGCCCGGGCCTCAGGCCTGAGGATGGAGGGGCCGTAGCAGCAGCCTCAGTGCCCCATGGGGCACAGTCAGAATTGGTTGTGCAGGGGCCCCCGTGTCACAGGGCCTGGCACTACACCTGCCATCTGAAGATGCCATGTGACTTCTCAGCCCTGAAACTTCAAGACAGCAGCTGGACTCTCTTCTTTTGTGTCTGCTTGTTCCATTTTTAGGTGGTTTTAATAATTAGAAACAGTGATTTGATACTGAGCCAAAATAGCTAAGTCTTCAACTCCTTGAAGAGTCATTAGAAATGGCACGGCCCAGCAGCACTCTGGGAGGCTGAGGCAGGAGGATCACTGCGAGTTCAAGGCCAGCCTGGGCTATGTAATGAATTCAAGGTCAGCCTGGACTACATAGCGAGGCCTTGCTTCAAAAAATCAAAAACAAAACAAAATTCAGGCCCAGCTTTGTGACTCACTGAGTCCCTGTGTCAAAGTAAAAAATATAGAAATAGGCCTGGGGGCCAGGGATTTAGCTCAGCGGTTCGGTGGCCTGCCTTGCAAGTGCAAGGACCGGAGTTCAATCCCCAGTACCAAAAAAAAAGAAAAAAGAAAAAAAGGAAATAGGCCTGGATATGTAGCTCAGTGTGAAGGTTCTGTATTTGATCCCAGGACCAAAACCAAGACAAAGCAGAAAAACCCACTCTGCCCAACATGGTGGCCACATACTACTTGCAAGCACTTGAACTGTGTGACTCAGTATGTGCTACGTGCACTACTCACACCAGACATTGAAGGCTTAGTATGGAAAAGAAGAATTGAAATAGGCAATAATTAAGGTGGGTGTGGTGGTGCACACCTGTAATCCCTAGGTTTGGGAGGCTGAGACAGAAGGATTGCTGTGAGTCTGAGGCCAGCCTGGGCTACACAATGAGACTTTCCAAACAAACAAACATATATACATGTATATGTATTCTGCCGATTTGTATGCACACTTCAGGAAAAGAAAAAGCTGTATATTTTAATACCAATTTTATTGAGACATCATGACATTAACACAAGTTACCTTTGGCCTCTATAGTGACAGAGGTGCTCAGGGTGGTAGCTGTGAGCTTCCAGACGTTTATTAGCGTGGTGAGCTGCTGCATGGGTGACCTTGGTCACTGAGCTTGCCGTGCCTGCATTTTCAGCTTCCCTGAGGGCCCGCACGGTACTGGGTTTTCTGCAACATCCGAGGTCTTCTTGGGGCTGACATCATCTGTTAAAATGAACCGTACTGTTTTTCTTTTCCTGAAGTTTGTGTCTATTTTTTGGTGGGCTTTCTCTCTCTCTAAATACCCAACAGTTACTTTTTTATCGATGATAGGTTGAGGTGATATTTTAAGTACAACATTTTTCAGTAAAATTTACTGAAATTAATTTCACCTGTTGGTACTTTTAAACGTAGCTACTAGAAAATTTAAAATTGAATGAATGTGAGACTCACGTTATACTTCTAGTCGGTAGTAGTGTTCCAAGAAAGACGTAGGCCAGGCTGAGAGTAATAGCTGATAAATGTACAGACTGCCAGGCGGGGGCTGGGGCTCGGCAGTTGAGCACTGCTTAGCAGGCCCGAGGCTATGCAAAGACAGAAACACCAAAACCAAACCAACCGACCGACCACCTGGCATTTTTTTTTATTGTTTTTGATACTGGGGATCAAACTCAGGACCTTGTGCTTGTGAGGCAGGCAGTGGCACCACAGAGTTACATCCCTGGCCCTACTCCGAGTTATTTTCAATAGGCTTGTTTTGTTTTGCTTTTTGAGACAGAGTCTTGATACGTAGTAGTTCAGGCTGGCCTCAGACTCATGCTATGATCCTCCTGCCTCGGCCTCTTGGGCACCGGATCCCCCTTTCCCTTTCCCTTTCCTGCATTTCAGCGCCTCGCTGCTCCCCATAGGAACTGGTTCTCTGTCTTCTCTTCTTTTCTCATCACTGCAATAAACCTTGGCGCCAGTGCTGTGACTCCCAAGCTAGAGAAGAAGTGGATTTCTTCCTCTGTGGCAGTCAGCGGCCTGGCTCCATCTGCTCCTCTGGCCTGCAGCTCAGGCTCTGGGCATTCCTCGAGGACCCACTGAGATCTTCTGGTCACGGAGGTGGCCCCTGTGTGGAACCCTCGGCCACATTTTCTCAATCCTGTGGCAGCACTGAGCAGCGAAGTTTAATTAACGAAGCCGAGCAAGAGCTGGACTTACAGAGCGGCCTGGGGTGGCCCTGCTGCTCTAGACGGGGTGCCCAGGCCCGACCATGTGGGGAGATGGGCGGGGCGCACAGCTGTCTGCGGTTCCATTTCCTGGGGGCGCTGTGTGGACACCACGCAAGGCCACTGTGCTCTCCTGCAGAGTTGAGCGGCGGATTGAGCTGGACCGGAGGCCAGAGACACGCTTGGAGGCAGGGTCTTCCTGCTCTGCAGCGGGGACGAAGCTGGTGTAGGGAGAGGAACACAGCAGGGCGGGGTGGGGACGGCTAACGAGGCACAGCTGCCGCACCCTGTGCCATGGGCCCCTCCTCAGGAGAGCAGGCAGGCACGGCACCCACAGGAGGGGTGGGTTGTGCGCTGTGGGTTGCCTGCTCCCCGTTCCCCCTTCCTCCCTGAAGCCCAGCCCTTGAGTCCTCACACAGCTGTCCCCTGGGTGAGAGCGAGGTGCTTCCCTCTGTGGAGCTCTGTGTCATGTGGAAAATCCTGTATTTGAGCAACAAAAAAACATTATGCCAGAAATTAGGTTTTTCCATGAGTGGCTTGCTTTGTTCTTTAGAACTCTATGCTGTTTACTGTAGCCCAAGATGTTACTTTACTCTGAGTTCTCTTGGATCTCATCATTGTGTGTGCACGTGTGTGTGTGTGTGCGCGTGTGTGCATGTGTGTGCGTGTGCGTATGTGTGCACTCCAAGGAATGTGTCTTGTTCTTGGGGTGTTTTTTGCACAAAGTCAGGTCTCTTCATTATCTTTTTTTTTTTTTTTTTTTTTTTTTTTTTTTTATTTTATTTTTTTTTTTTTTTTTTTTTTTTTTTTTTTTTGGTACCAGGGATCAAACTTGGGTCCTTGTGCTTTCGAGGCAGGTGGAGCTACATCCCCAGCCTGTCATTATCTTAAATGGGTGGAAATGCTCTCCTTCAAGGCACAATAGCAGTAAAAATACTAATTTCTTTCTGGAAAAAAGTCAGTTGAATGTACATGGTTGCATGAATAGTATAATTGGAATGAAGCGTGGACCATAAAAATACCCCCTGAATGTCAGAACTACTCTTAGTGAGAGGTAATAAATCACAATTAGTTGGGTAAGCAGTTGTGCAGCTTGCCTTCCCTTCCCCCACCCATCTTGGAAAAGGCTTCTTTCCAGCCATAATAATTATGATGTCGCTTGTTATGGTTTCTTTTCTGTTACCTCATTCGTTACATGCAGACACTCCATGTCATCCAGCCTGCAGTGGGAGACCCTTTTATGGCTTTTTCTTCCATGCAGGAATTCAGTGTGATGTGGAGCTGCCAGTGCCAGGGGACCCCGTTCAGAGTGGAAGCCGGTGTCACCCATCCCTGATTTCTGTCCCACTGCCCCATAAACACCTATAATAAGACTCTGAAGAAGAATTCAGGGGCACCACTGCTTTGTGGTTATTTTTCTTACATCTCTTTGTGTTATTTAGAGTTGGTCTAGCTTCTTTTTGTTTGTTTGTACTGGGCGTCAAACACAGGATCTTGCGCTTGTGAGGCAGGCGGTGGAACGCTGATCTAAATTCCCGGCCCATCTAGCTTGTACTTTTGTCTGCTTCTTGTCATTTACTTCCAGATAATCCTGTTTTCTAATTGTGTGGATCATAAGCATTTCGGCCAGCTTTCCATAAGTATAACAAGTGCCAGAGATAATCGGCTCCTTAAGAGAGAAGATTTATGTTTTGACTCATGGCTTCAGAGGTTCAAGTGCTCTGCCAGTTAGTCTGTTGCTTTGGGTGTCTGCAAAAGAGAAGCAAAAGGCTTAGGGTCCCACAGTCCTTCAAGGGACCCCTACGGACGTCTCACTGGCCTCTGCCTCTAGCGATCCCTCCTATAGAGTGAGGCAGGGGACTAGGCTCTTTACACCAGGTGTTTTGGGGACATCCCAGATCCGAATTGTGGCAACAGAGACACCAGCCGTGCTGATGAGAAAGATCCATGGGACCTCCCACCTGCCTCCATTCACCAGTATGAGGGCGACGATGATGATGGTGGGGGAGTAGCAGCCATAGAAGGCATTGTTGGTGATGTACTTTCTTAGGCGTTATCTCATTTGTGCACCTCACACAGCCTTTGTCCATTTTACAGATTCAAAGACTGAGTCTCTGGGGCTCAGTGACTTGCACCCAGCTCCTGAGGTGTGCAGCACAAGAGCTGGGACATGAACTTGCATGAACTTTTCTTTGTAGTCAGCTGCAGTCCATTTTCTGGATGTCATCACAGTTACTGGAACAACTGGTGGACTCCCAAAAGCTCAGAACTGTGCAGCAGGGTTCAAATTCACTCAAGCAAGTTTGCCTAAGTTGGTAGAAATATAGTAGCTTGAAAAATGTCTAGATTTCTGCTATGAATGTACCCGTTGGAACTTTGTAGAAGAAAACTGATGCAATCATTGTGTCCATATGAGAAAAAAATCCATTAAAAATAACCTTCAGTGTATCTGGGTTTCATATGGGCAAGGACTTACCCAGCTTTCTGGCCAAGGGAGGGTTAGGGTTAGGGTCAGGGCAGAGATCAATTCTGGTATGCAGCTGGGACAGGAACAGAAATCTGAAAGTGACTCTGGAAATTCAGCAATGCAATGCAAATATCCTTCAGAAGGTAAGCTTTCTAGGTGTGCTGTAAACCACTCAGGGCTATAACTGAAATACAAAAGAATCTTCAAAGAATTGATCTATTTATTGGGCGATTACTGTGCTAATCCTGAAATCCCAGCATGAATTAATATAAAGGCGACATCAGGCGCAGAATAGTCCCTGTTTTAAATGATTTAGCGTGCTGTTCAAAACTAAACTGGTTGAGGCTTCAAGAGTGAGGGTGAAAGTCTCACTTTCATCTATCAGATCCCACTGTAAGCTGCCAAGAACAGACAGAGGGCCAGGGAGGGTGCCTTCCCTTCTCCGAGTGGCATAGGTGGAGGGATCTGCTGCAGTTCATGTATAATGAAGTGGTCTGGGCAGTGTTTCTCAAGGTCTTCATTAAAGCTCAAATCAAGTGAATACATTTTTGGCTAAAATCTGGTGCTGTGCAAATATTCTTCAGTACAGAAGTTTTCATCTGCCAGGAGGTTTTGCCTGCGGAGTTGGGTGATAATTTATCTGCAGCAGGTGTAAGGGCTGGGACGACAGACTTCGTGTCTTAGGGAAAAGCACTGCGCTCACTCTGCTGGACCTTGTACCTAGCATGAGTACCACACTGGGGCCTGAGCTGCAAATCGCAGCTCTGGGCAGGCGTGTTGCATATGGGGCTTTCTGGGGTCATGGCATTGTGTGGACATGATGTTTTCCGTTTATCCTGTGGTTAGAAAATAGAATCCCGACCTCAAGTATAGGCTGAAGAGCTGAGGGTGACGCAGGCTTGGGAGAACAGTCTTCTGTGTGGTCTTGGGATCCCTGTGCTAAGCCCCAGCTGATATGATTTTCTTCCCTTTTATCCAGACGCACTACTTTGGCCTTTGGTTCCTCAGCAAGAGCCAGCAAGCCCGATGGGTGGAGCTAGAGAAGCCACTGAAGAAACATCTGGACAAATTCGCTAATGAGCCTCTGCTGTTCTTCGGAGTCATGTTTTATGTGCCAAATGTGTCATGGCTTCAGCAAGAGGCCACCAGGTAGGCGCAGCCCCCCTAAGTTCCATGCCTGGGTGTGGTTGGACTGAAACTTCCGGTGGGGGAGTGGGCATGGAGCCTGCTGATTTGGGGTCGCCCTGCACAGTGGCAATCTAAAATATAGCTAACTCCATGGTTCCCTGCAACCCCAGGGAGGCAGCTGTGATCCTGAGCCTGGGAATTTTGTCTCTAGCAGCATAGACAGCATATTTGTTGGGGATGGTGGATAAAATAGATATGCTAGAATTTGATAATGATTTAACCCCCTACTAGGTTTTGTCCACCTGTTCCCTCAAAGTATCCACCCAAAATGTACCAGATTGCCTTGGATTTGAGGAGGAGGATGATAAATAAAGATGGGAGTAAACTTATGAAAGAAAATATTGCAAGTGCAAGAGTTTTGATTGCCCGGGTTCAGGAGGAGAGAATGGGGACCGAATGGGGTCTTAGCCCACTTTTCTGTGCCTAGGAGAATCCACCTGCTATCCTCCCTCCTCTATAATGGGAGGGTTTGTGAGAATCCATAATGTTCTGATAGTTTATGATTCACTGGCTGAAACAGGTACTTTTTGTTGGTGTCCTTGAAATTTACCTATTGGTAAGTTTTCCATGGAAATACCCAGCGATCCTCCCACCAAGTGGGTATTTCCTTTGGGGAAGGGAATCACATAAACCCTCTGATTTTCTCCTTTCTTGGATCTTGAGCTCCAGAGCACTTGGTAGGGGAAGCCAGCGACCTGTGCAGAAGGGGTATTCTGCGTGACTTCCGCTTACGTTGTTTTATGGATTTAAAATTTCTGGAATAAAGATGCAGTTGAGGTTGTTATATATATTTCTGGTAGTCTGCCCTCCCTTTAATATTAAAACCCATTATTGAACAGATGGTACATCTGAAAATAGACACCAAGTGGTAGCTCTCCACATGACTCAAAACCAAGAATTGCGCCTCTTTCCTGGTGCTGTTTGAAGCCCTCTGATACCTACCATCCTGGACTGCTTTCAGGTGACCTCACCTATCTAATTCTTATTATGAAGTCCTCCTGCTGGCTTTGGAATCTCCCTCAGGCATTTTACACAGTGCTAGGAACATAGAGTTAGGTTAATAAGTACTTGGTGACTATTGGCTTTTGGACGGTTAAATATGACACAGCAGGGACAAGGGTAAGTACAGAGAATAGGTTAGTGCATATCACAAAAAAGTCTACGAGAAAAATGGTGTTACTCGAGAGAGACTTACTCTGGAGGTCTGCAATGGAGGGAGAATGGTTGACAGGGGGAGGGACTGAGAAACTGAGCTTTATAAACTTAAAGAGTTGAGTAAGCTTAGAAAAGCGAGGCCTTCAAGGGCACAGTGGCTGCCTTCAGGTGTCTGAAGATTCTTTGGTGAGAGGGGAATACTATGTTAACTCCTGAGCATGAAATTAGGGCCCTCGGCAAGGGAAGTTCAAGGGCCTGAAAGACTTTGGCTATTTGGCCCAAGTAAAGAACGTGGTTTCTAGTAACTGCGAGCACATAAAATTGGAGCCAGGCTTATAGAAGGGAGAGCTCCCAACGTTGTAGTGTAGACTTTGTGGTCTCCGCAATGTCTTAGAGGACTCTGCTGCATTGGGTCAGATGCTGTGGGGGGCTGGATGTTCAGAAACCAGGTCTCCCGCAGCCTCAGGGCCCAGAGCATTCACTGTAAGTGTGGATTCTAGAGCTTTTCCAGAGCTTTGAATGGAAACACCGAGGGCTAGAAAGAGAACACCTCCGATAGTTCTGGCACTTGCCAGAAATCACTTGGAAATCAGTGGACTCCTTATAGTTTTTACATTTTCCAGATAAAGATACTTAAAGCTGCATTATCTGGCAATGTTTGCATTCATAACCTGACACAAAAAATGTTTCCATCTCAATGGTAGGTATAGTGTAAGAAGTTTTGGAGGTAGTTATAGGGTCGAGAAGACTTTGCCTTTTGCTTTAGAATTTCTTTTGCTTAGCTTGGGACATTTAAGATAAAAGTTAATAGGGAGAGATAAAAGTGTTTTCTGCTACAGGATCTGAAGCAGACTCTTACTGTCATTTGAACAGAAAAACCAACAAAGTTTAAAGCTTTGAAAGACTGCTGTAGACTTAAACATTGGAACTGCACTATGTGATTTCAGGTATAACCTGCTTTTCGATGTTTAAAGTTAGGAAGTGGGTTAGTAGGAGTGTGTGTGTGCGTGTGTGCGTGTGTGTGTGTGTGTGTGTGTACACTGCAAAAATGTTTGCCTAAAATTGGAATGTGTCAAGGGAGTACATGTAGGCAAGCAGAGGAAATGGAGAAATACGAAAGTAAAGAATCTTGAAAGTAAATAATGAAAGTGGAAGGCAGGAGAAAGAAAAAGAAAGAATCATACACCCTTGGGAAGGCTGAGGGCCGTGGCGCGGTTGTGAGGATGAAGTCTGGAGCTCCGAGGCCAGCTGGTATGAACAGATCGTGTTGGTGGGTGCTGGGGCTTCCTGGGTTTGGTACTGGAGAGGAATAAATGTGCGGAAGTCCAGGGGAAGGATGCTGTGGTAGTCGGCAGGAGCCTTTGTACATCTGAGGCCTCTTGGGACGTTCCGGAAGCATCTGAGGTCCTGGCAGTGGGTGGGGTGGGATTCTCGCGGAAGGTCCCAGGGAGGCCCCAGGTGTCCTGGTCCTCCAGCAGGGCCAGCACTGACTCTCCCAGCCCTGCTCCCCGTTACCAGGACCTCAGGTGGAGCTGGGCTTGGCTCAGCTCCTGGAGCACCTGGGGTCTGCGGGCGGGTGCTGACACCAAATAGTCTTTGTGTTGCCACCCAGGGGAAGACATTTGCATAGACTAGAAGTAGAAATCTGTCTTTCATTTGCTGGCCACTGGTGGAGGAGGCAGCCATCTGTGCTTAAAAAATAAGCCTTTGTCTGGAGCCAACCAAACTTGTTTTCAGCCAACGCGTTTGCCTTGCTTTGGCTACTTCTGTGTGAGAGGAAATCGGGCTCAATGGCATTTGTCATGACCAGGGATTTCTTCTCTCTGAATAAGGGCAGAGGCCAGAATGAATACGGGTGTTTTGGGCTTTGGGGTATGGATGTAAACCCCTATATGTTTCTGAAGATACATGGTAATGAGAGGAAGATGGCTTTAAAAGGTTTTTATTTCACTGCTTGTCCTCACCCCACCTGGAAACTTACAGATTAATGTTGTGATCAGGGCACTGCAGAACTTGGAGAAAGATGAGTTAGAAAGCTGTGAAGCACTGCATTTGATACTGATTTGATATTCACTGGGTGCGCCTGCTCAGGAAGGGCATCTTCACCGTGCAGGGAAGCTGCTGAAACGCAAGGGCCGTGTCGGAAAAGAAGGGGCAATTCGGTCCTGCTGTAAGGTGACCCCTGACTGACAAAAAAGATTGGAGGCGAGTGCCCCTAGGAGTACAGATACACGGGGAAATTCTGACATGATTCCAGAAATGTGAAAAAACTGGCAAAAAAGAAGGACTTACTGGGAGACAGATGAGGGTGAGTCACGAAACCATAGGAATTAAAGAAGATTAAGAACCTCTGAGTTGTTAACCTCACCGCACACTGTAAGATATATTACCTTGGGGCCTGAAAAGTTTAGTTTCCCCCCTTTGGTTAAAATGACTCATGGGATGGGACCACCATAATATTTTCCATTTTGCTCTGCTTCTCCTGTGCCTTTTTGCCAGGCTTTCTGTTCAGTAAGAGGGCTCTTGCTAGCAGTTCATCTTTTCCCACTCTCTGCTCTTGACTCAAAGGAAATATTTTTGTAATGTGTTTTAAAGATTTGCATAGCAACAGGCCCGTTATAAACACATGGTCTTCAGATTTTTCTGAAAAAAAAAGTCTATGAGAGATGGAGAAATTCTTAGTCAAACAGAAGGGTGCTTAATAATAGCAAGGGGCAGCCAGAAATTCACTGTGTTTTGTGTTGGGCTGGAGTTTTCCTAAGTCTTTCCTCAAGTGAGGAAGTCACTCATTTTTCAGTACTAAGGAGAATGCTTTTAACAGAAAAAGTCATTTCTGAAGCACGAATTGAGGTTTCAGGGTTTTAGTTTGTGAGTACCTACATGGTTTTAAAATTTCTAACATTCGGAACTGTGTCTTTGTTACCAAACAGGCATGTGTTTGTATGACTCTGATGAGCAGTGTGATTGCAGATGGTGACAGGGCTGCTCACTCTCCTCAGGAGATCAGGTGACATCGCCTCTCTCCCAGGATGCACTGGGGTGGGGCTGTCCACCCAGGCAGTGTGAGGGCCCTGCAGAACATAAATGGCGGCTCTGCTGCTGCTGTGTCCCATTGGGAGCTGTGGAGGCCCCAAGGTCTCAGCCCCTCTGCTGCCTGCTGTGCCCAGAGGATGTACCCAGCTCCTTCCCAGCTCTGGCTTACATGACCCTGTTCCTGTCTGCTGGGTAGCACAGCCTAGCAGCTATTTCCAAGAGGATTTTAATACTTCATCTCTGTGTGGACTTGCATGGGGCATTCTTTGGTGTTCACGTGGTTCCCGTCAGGGAAGAGCTGACTGGACGGGTTGTTTTTCCACCAGCTAGGAGCATGTGCCCACGTTTAAAGCTGCTGCTTAGGTGGGTGACAGGAGGAAAAGTGCGTTTTGGATGATGGGAATGAGAAGGGAGTTTGGTTTTTGCATTTTGAGACTCACAGGGCCTCTCCAGTTAAAGCTTTGGACTTAAAGCAGGAATACTGTGTTAGAGCCAGGTTAGGGGAAGCCGCACATTCCCACGAGGGGCAAAATCTGTATGTGTGTTTAAGTAGGTTTTAGGAAGTCAATCCAGTGACCTTAGAAAATTTTCTTCGCCTTTCCTTTCTTGTAAATGCCCCTGCTGTGCCCTTAGACTCTTGCCATGTGCCCTGTGTGCAGTGGCTAATAGGTTAGTGATTCTCAGTGGCTCTCTTAAAAGCCCTAATGACAGTTGTGTTCCCGTTTCCTTTACAACACCCTTTATTTTATTCCTTCTGTTGGGTTCTTTTAGTTTGAAGCGTCACATTAATGGCTATTTGAATTTTACCTATGGGCTTGGCAATAGCAGCTCCCTTCACATGGGCGGAGGCTCAGCGTGAAGCCCTCCTGGCCCGGCCGGCCCGGCCGTGCTCCGGACGCATCCCCACTCCACTGGCCGTGTAGAACGGCCTTGTTCCTGCCAGATGCTGCTTTGAGATGTGGCTGATACTGGTTCCAGTCTCCAGTGTGCACAGGGGAAGATTCCTGCCTGTCACAAACAGCGGCCTCGCAGGGAAGAGTCGCTTTCCCCAAAGGAGATTAGAGTATTGTCTAATGGGTTAGCTGCCACTGCATTCCTTTTCCTGCACCTGTCATCTCACTGTAGACATTTTGCTCATCGGTAGGGATATAAGAACGAACAGATTTTAGCATCCTCTACTCCCAGCTTTTATTCATCTCCATGTGTTTGAGTTTTGGGGGACTTATTTGAGTTTGTGCTGCCCTGATTACTTCTGGGAGGAAGACGGAAGGTACCGACTGTGCTTCAGTGAACCCTGGGGGCCCAGTAAATGTCTCCCAGGAGCAGGGGTGGCGACTGGAGTGCAGGTCATTCCTGTGGCCTGGTGCTCAGAAAGGCCTTGCTCTTGTTTTAATGTTGTTCTGGCGCCATTTTGAAATTCTTGACTTTCGGAGGATGCATTGCACCCTGCAATTGAAGCAACCCGTCCAGCACAACCCTGTTATTCCTACTTCTGCTGCTGTGCACTCACGAGAGCTTATTCTGCTGTTGAGTTGTGATTTCTCCTTAGGATGGGTGGGTCTGAGTCTGCTGTTACATTGTCATCAAAGAGAAAAGCAGGGAAAGGAAAGTAAACATTTTACTATCTGTGCAGACATGAAAATAGGATGGTCCACTTTTGCTCCTGGAAGAGGCTGGGAGATGGCACAGAGCCGATGGATTTTCCCTTCAGGAAGCTGATTGATCGGCTTGTGTCCATCCCCAGCTCATATCTCCTCGTACCTCGCGTGAAGATGGCTGTAAAAGTTTACACTTCTCTGTGTTAAGTCCTGTGCACACTTCTAGTGCCTACCTCATTGCGCGTGTCTTCCAAGTGTTCTGAATCGCTTCTGGTTTTCGACCCTCGTAGGCTAAAGCTGGGATTTGCAAAATGTGCAGGTAGGTATTTGGCTCTCTACATACCCGCTATCACTAGATATAGAGGGTAAACGGGAGCATAATCTAGGAACTTCTCTGCTGTTCTTTCCCTTCAGGGGATTGTGTGAGTGTGCGTGTGTGTGCGTGTGTGCATGCGTGCGTGGGTGCGTGCACTGGACCCAGGGCCTCCGGGATGCTATGTGAGCGCTCCTCCCCTGCCTCACACTCCCACCCCATCAATATTCTTTAGTAATATCACTGGCGCAATTTATAATTCATTGAAGAAAAAATTGGAATTTCAAAAGGAAATAAACCAGAGGTCTTGTTCATATTTCCAAAGGAGTCTTCCTATAATAGTGTTCTTTAATGCATCTGCAATGTTTGATCTGTACTCTTTATAAAACAAGAACACTCATAAGTATGCTTTACCCACTTGTAAAACAGTGGGTTTACAAAAACAGAGTATATGTCAAAGAAACATTTTCCTTTAGATTGTGATTTTGTCATTGCATATTTTAATCCCATGGTTAATATGGATTCACAGTCCTATTATTTGGAACTTCTCAATAGCAAACCAAGACAATATGTTTCTATCAAGTTGTAAAGATTTTGGTTTTTAATCCTTTGTAAATTCCTTGATTTTCAAAGATGTATTCTATTCATTCGCTCATTCCAAATGGTTCTTTATTACAGTATTACGTTGCAAGGCTAGGAACATTTCAATGCTCAGTCCATGAAATATTAAAGGTTTGTAATACAGCATGGCTTAAAAATGTAAAACATCATATTTTTTCAAAACCTGGGTAGGGTGTGATGATAGGGCATTGCAATGTTTACCTTTAGGAGAGAGGTGGGGAGAGGAGAAAAACAAACAGCACAGGAAGAGGCATCTGGCATGTCAGAGCACGCAGGCTGTGCTTTGTGAGAAATTGTAGCTGCCTGCTCCTTACCGAGGATTCCCGGGAGGTGTAGAGGTGTCATTATCACGGGTGGGTGTGGGGAAGCGTGTGTTGATTTCACAGATGGATTCAGAAATAGATCTTGGGGTCGGGGAGACGCAAGGTATGGTAGGCGCATTGGAGTGCTGTGCACTGCCTTTTCCTGGAACGTCCGCATTGGGAACGCAGTTCGGGGATCGGGTGGAGAGAGGCAGGAGGGACCGATGTTCTGGACCCACACACTGAAGAGACGCTGTGGCTAAGCAGCAGCAGGGACTGGCAAGCACGAGTCCAAGGCTCTACACCTCCCCCACCTGAGTATGTTCCGGTTCTGTGAAGTTCTGTGGGAGAACACAGTTCGCATTCTGTCGTCACTGGGTGCAGTCATCCAGTAGTGTTAATGAGGGTGGCTAGCGTTTCTGTACAAGGTGCTGTGCTGAGTAGCCTTTCTTCCCCCAGAACTGCATGTGAAGCCTAGTATTTTGCACATCCTAAGCAAGCACACGATCGCTGAGCTGCACCTCTGGTTCTTTTCACAATTTTCACACAGGGTCTCATTGAGTTGTCCAGCTGGCCTTGAACTTGCCATCCTCCCGCCTCAGGCTCCTGTGTAGCTGGCGTTACGAGCATGTGCTGCTATGCTTAGTGTCTTACATGACCACCTTTTGCAGTTCTCACTGGAACCTGTGAAGTGGGCCCAGTGATTGGGCCTTGAGAAAGGACTCCTTGGTCTGGTGGGTGATAGAAGTTTTGTTACTGACAAGTAGAGATTTGTCTTTTATTTGAGGAGATGCTCCCAGGCACATCTCCCCTCGGCGGCTTACCTGAGTTTAGTTTCTGCTGTACTGTCAGCAGAGAAATTCAGGGGGCTGCAGGTAAAGTAACGCCAGTGATTACGGACTGGTACCAGGAGGGCTGGTGCCGGGCTGCAGGCGTGTTTTGTTTTAGTGGAATGATTTGGAAAGGGTGGAGATGGGCCATCTTGCAGGCTTCCCAGTCCGCATAGTTTGGCCTTGCTCCCCGGCTTGTTCTGCCCAAACCTCGCTCCCATGCCTCATGCGGCCCTTCAGAAGTCTGGAGCTCACCTCACACCTGCCAGTTTGCCCAGGTGGTTTAAGCCATGTGGATCCGGCCGTCCTGACCCCAGCCGCCTGCCGTGGCTGAACTGCTGTGGGGTGTGGTTTCCGCGTAACTGCGCCTTTGAAAGGTTCCATTGTATCTAAGGATCCGCCAGGGTACTGGATGTTAAGTCTCTGTCTTCCTGTTGGAGGATAAGGCACTGGTGGTTCTGATTTTCTCTCTCTAAGGGATAAGGGGAAGTACTAGGCTACATCCTCAGACGTTTTTATTTTCTATCCTGAGGCAAGGTCTCACTTTACTGCTCTCAGAATCAGCCTCATCTCTGATTATCCACAAAAAGGTTCATCTGTGGCCATGATACCAGTTAATTGTGAGGCCACAGTATGCCCCTCGAATCTTAGGCACCTGCACCTGTAACCTGCGTGGGAGAACAGTTTGCCTTCCATCAGGCCAGGTTAAGTTTTACCCGAGTCATAGATGTTTAAGTCTAAACATGAAAAGCTGGAGATGACAGTGGTCAGTTGCTTTATTTTACAGATGACGGCGCTGAGAATCAGCACGACAGGGGGACTTTGCTCACAGTCACACAGCTGCTCAGTGACAGAAGCCGGGCTCTTAGCCCAGCCCTGGAATGGTTTTGGGTGACCCAGGCCTGCTGATGCGGTAGAGAGCATGGATGAGGTTTATTTAAACTCGGGCAGAGCCTTGGCCGGTCCTCCGTGCCTGGCCCAGCAACTGCTCAGACACATCAGGGGGAAGAGCTCTGTCAAAGGGAAGGAAGTAGTGTAGACCGGAGGGACAAGGGGGAGGGGGAACAGCCACTTCTTTGAATGGAGCCCTTTAAATAGCGAGCATTATGTAGAGATCGCAACTAAGATGGGTTTTATTTAGCATTTTTATCAGGCATCTCCAGCCCTGGGCACACCGTGAAAGTGCCAAGCTTTCAGATGAAGCAAGTCCTTTAGAAGAGAGGGAAATCGAGACATTGGAAAATAAACAGTGGAAAGGTGTCAGTTGGCTTCAGGTTACCAGGTGTGACTGAAAAGGCGATCCTGCTTTCTGGTGCCCTTTGTAAGAGCGGAGGAGGTGGAATCATAGCCAGACGTGTTGCAACGCATTTCATTTTACAGCTTCGAACTCCCTGCAAGGTCAGCCCATCAATCTCGGGCGCTTACAGCCAGGCAGAGCAGGAGACGTTTTGCCTGCTGTTTCCTACCAGCATAAAAATGAGTTACCACCATTCGGAGCAGAGCCCAGCCCATTTGACGCAAGTTTCACTAAAAGGCGAGTCAAACACTTGATTTTTCAGTAGATCATGGAAGTGAAGCAATGTTAGAAACAAACATTTCTGACCAAAAGTGTTTATTACGATGATGACTGTGAGGAGAACTCATAGATTTCAGGAAGACTTGGAAACGTCACTTGTTGGAATCGCGGGGATAAATGACCTATTGTGAAAAGAAAGGGGCTGCTGAGGATCCTGCCGGAAAATCTGAGCACAAGCTGTGCGCCTGCTGGAACTCTCTTGGAATGATGGCTGGAACCAGCTCATGGTATTTTTGGTTGAATCTTGAGAAAAATAATAGCTGGAAATAAAACATTGGACAAAACCAAAACTGCTATCGTATAAGGAGCATGAATTGAAATCAGAGCTCCGTGGCTCTTTTCTGAGGGGTATTTGGGCTTTGGCCAGGCTCCAGATGCTCCCCACAGTCAGTGCTGTGTGTCGGATCAGCCAGGAGTTGGTGCAGCTAGAACCATGGTTAATCCAGAAAGTGCCCCCGATGGCGTTCAGCACAGAGTAGGCACTCAGAGAACACAGCCCCATGCATCTCTCAGGAGGCGGATCCCAATATGCAAAATCCAAAGTGTTCTGTAAGTCAGAACTTCAAAGTTCAGGTTTGGAGCATTTTGGGTTAGAGATGCTCAGCCAGTCAGTTCTGTGCAAATATTCCCAAGTCCCAAGACCTCAAAATCTGAAAGACTTTTGGTCAAAAGCATTTGAGACCAGGGTTCCTGAGCCTGAATCCTTAGCATGGCGGAAGGATCTTGGGGCTGCACTTACCTGAAACCAGTAGAAGCACGCTGGGAACCTCAGTTCACCCAAGCCACACCGAGATACTGGAGCGCCATCATGAGGCTCAGTACATAATTGATGGCTAGTAAAACTCAGATCACTTTAAACCCTATTTCACTAGAAACTCGGTGTGCTCTGGCTTGTGCCCACATGTCCCCCTAAAGCCTCATGCAGTCACAGGTTGGGCTTTTTCGGAGGTGGCTGGATCTAGAATGTGTGACTCTGGGACTGGTTCAGGGTGCAGTGCCAGGCTCCAGGGCACTGTGATTAAGGGCGTGAGTGCTGCCCACCCTAAGTAGTCTGGATAAGGAAAAAGGGCAGAAAGACATTGTTAAGGTCCCTTCTTGCTTTGCTACCTTCTGTCCGCCATGAGCTGCTGCCACCCTGCCTGGCAGCCAGCCAACTGTGGACTGAGACTGTGGACTCTGCAAACTGTGGGCTCAATAAACCTCTCCTCGCTTAACTTGTGGGTGTTGAGTATTTTGTCTCAGTGATGAGAAAAAACTAAGACGTCTGTGGAAAGCAAATTTGGCACTGACTTGAGTTCAGGAAATCAAAATTTTACCCCCCTCCAGTAACAAAGGATTTGATATCACTGAAGGTAACTTCACATTTGACCCTACTTTTCTTAGATATTTCTCAGAGGTGGAATTGCAAAACGTAATTTAAGCAAAAGTTTTGTATTGTTCTCATGTACATGGAGGCTTCCACTGTCAGGCTGGGGCAGATGCCCTGCAGGGAACCTAGTTGTTCCTGCATCCTGCTCCTGGCACTCAGGAAGCAGGTAAGAGGGGCCTCGCTCTGTGGCTCCCAGGTGACCACGTGGCTGGCTGTTTCCCACGGTGAAGCCAGGCTGACTGTACCAGGCTGACCTGATGCTCCTCTCTCGGTACTAGTCATTTGCAGGTGCCATCTGAAAAGATAAACAGATCCCAATTAGATATTATTAAGGATGGGCTCTTCCCAGGTGACAAGTATCGCAAAACAAAGCTGAGAAAGTGGGGTGTCTGTGCTTCTGGGTGGCCCTTAGCCTGCCCACATCAGAGTTGCCCATGGCATCCTCACCAAGGAAGTTCTTACACATTACACCTGACACCCTGGGTCGAAATCAGGGTCTCAGTGGTGCCACAGGCATCTTCCTGTGTCGATTTGGTTAAGGGGACAGTAACCACATCCTGGCATCCTTCCAGCGATGGCTGCTGCTTTGTGTTAATAGATCTGTGTTGGGACCTCTCCAGGTGAATTCTGGAGAGCTGAGAATGAATTAAAGAGTTGCGAGCTGGAGACATCTGGTTTAGGCTGAGGAATTCAGAGGGTGGTTGGGTGTGATCTTAAGTAATATAACAATTGGGGGTGTTTTCCTGGGGGTTTACAGGGAACAGATGGAGATCGTAAGGTTCTGCAGGAATTTTGGTCATTGCTGTTTGCCGTACTTCAGAATATTTTAGCTTCTGCTGCTTCTGTGATGCCTAACAGGTTATACATATTATAATGTAGGATATGTGTCCTAAACTGGATTTTCAATTTAACTTTATTATACATGTGTGTAGTACATCATGTTTATATCACTTATTGGAAGTATAGAAGATGTCCATATCACATCTTAATTCCTTTATTCATCCTTCCCTCTCCCCTTTCTTATTCCCCCCCTTTTTGGTACATGTTTGTAGTATATGTTTGTGTTCCTTGTGAGGAGTTGGAATGTTGGAATAACACATCCCAAATCCTTTTCTAAAGATAAATTTTCTTGCTTTTCTCTGATTTGTTGATTTTTACTGCATGTTGATAAGTGTAAGATGAAACAACAGGTAAATTTAGAAACATAAAATTTAAACCAAAGAAACTACCCCATGTAAAAACATTAAAGTTTCTTTTCATTATCATATGTGTGTGTGTGTGTGTGTGTGTGTGTATCTTTTTTTTTTTATAGGCTGGCTCATGGAGTTCTTGATTCCATTTGCCAGCCAGAAGCACGATTATCTGATTGTGCCTCTGCTTAAGAGAGACAAACTCAGTTCTAGATAGCAGTTAATTTTTCAAACTTCTGTAACTGACTTCTTTTTCTACATTGATAGATTTTTTTTTCTTTTTAGGTAGTACTTTATTTTCTTACCTTTTCTTATACATGCATGTCTGTCTTTTAAGTATGTATGTTAAATACGTGTTAATTTGTGTCAGACATTTAGGTTTGACTTTTTCATTAAAATATAAGGTACAACTTATTAACTCATTTTGTAATAAAAATTAATTGCATACATCATTTGTATTGGAAATAAATTGTTTGTAAGCAAGTAATGCATTATTTTTTCTTTTTTCATTTGCGCACTAACACACACCCGATTTTAGGATGTGCTGACTAGGTCCTATAGTATTGAAAGCTTAGAATTTTCCTAAGAGCTGATATTCTGATACTATTTCACCAAGAAGTTCTATTCTAATGTCAGAAAAGAAAGTCTTTAAAATGTTTCTCCACAGGAAGTTGGAGAGTAGTAGATAAAGGAAAGTCTATTCTTTACTCCTGATTATTTTCTAAAGAACATCATGAGTCATGTAACCACGTAATCTACAGTAGGCCTTTTTCCTTTCTGATTTAATAAATTGTCTGACACGCATTTAGAACTGCAAACCTCTGTAGAAAAATATTGAACAAAACTGTAGATATGCTTGTACGAGGTTCTGTGAAACTTGCACTTTACCCGAACACACACACACACACACACTATTTTGCCTCTATTTTTATTATTCATCCTATATATAAATAGTTGATTAGACAACTAAAATAAGTGAGAATCAGTCTAGCCTTTACTCATGGGAAAAGAAATGCATTTTCCATCATCTAACGTTTGTGCAGCGTTATAAATTTGGCTCCTTTGGGCAGCGTCCAGATTTGACTCTTGGGCTGCTCACTTGAGAAACTCAGATTGTAGTGATCAGAAATATTACAAGTCATCCGATCAGAGCCTTCTGTAAGAAACCAGCCTCAGCAGTGGGATGGTGGTGGGACCCGGGCACCTGCTTCTGGGCTGGCACAGGCACTGACACACCCTCTGTCTGCCACCAGCTGTGCCACCTCCCACCCTCCTCCGGCCAGACCCAGCGCCCACATCTATTTTGTGCTCTGAAGTTGGTTCAGCCTCATCCAGATCGCTCTAGTTTTGTGATTTTTCAAATCATTAACATCTGCCTCTCATAGAGTCCTTGCCTTCTGTGTTCAACTACACTTGAGTTTTTTTGGATTTAAAATGAACAGTGCTGGGCATAGCTCAGTGGTAGAGAACACCCTGTAGGTTCAGTCTCCAGCACCAGAACAAAACCCTGCAAAATACTTATTCCACACCTCTGTACATCCTACTGTTTGATGTCCCTCTGATCTGTGAACACCTGGTTATTGCTGTTGCTGTCTGTTTTCTTTGCTTTCTTTGTTATTTAGATGTTAACTCCATCTTTTTTTTTTTTTTAACTCCACCTTCCTTCCGAGTCTTTGAAAAACACCCACCATCATTTTGCTCACATTATTGGCCTTTTGAAGATCACCAGAGGTCACCTATACTCCTAAGCCAGTGACCTTTTTCTCTCACTGACCCATGTCAGGCATGGAGAGCCCGTTCCTCAGAATCCTCGGGAAGGGTCACAGGCAGTGTCCGTTGAAAAAAATGGGACTTTGAAGATGCCACTGAGTTTTCAGAAGTGAATCAAAACTGTTGGACAGGAAGACAAGAGGCCAGGCATTGTAAGCCTGTTTTGCCCCTAAAAGTCCTGGAGATTGAGACTGCTTTCATCAGTGGCAGGAGGTTACAGATGGACAAGATGGAAGGTGTGAGGTGACATTGCTCCTAGCAGAGAAAATCACCCAGAAAGCAGTTTCAGTGCGAGGTCCTCCAGGGTATCTGGGTAGGAAGCAGTTACACTGGAGACGAGGGATTGGGATGGGCTCAGTTGCAGAGCACTTGCCTAGCATGTGGGAGGCCTGGTTTCCATCCCCAGCACTGCTGCCCCCAAGTATTATACAGAAGGAGCCCTGTGCACCTGCTTGGGCTGCAGCCCCTGCATGACTTGGTTCAAGGTACATGTCCTCCAAGAGCCACTTTCCTCCTCTGTAAAACAGAGACGTTGGTGTTTTCCTCCTTCTCACAAACACAGACCAGCCCCACTTTTGAATTGTGTTGGATCCCCGTGGTTTCAGCCGGAAACAGGAGTACCAGGGCCAGCAGTTCCCCTGCTCTTCGTGTCCCTGGGAAGTTGCCGTGAGGTTTGGAGACACTGGTTTGTCTCTCTCTTAGTTCCTAGTTTGGTAAATAAAGCAGAATTAAAAACATTTCTGTTTTAGAGAAACTGTCCAGTGTTTTTACTGAGCTTTTGATTTCTTGGAGGAAATAAGTTTTTAAAGTTCAAGGTTTTCCTGTTACTGTTGGGTCACGGGTTCCTAGTATAAAATCTTTTCTGTATTCTGAAACAAAAGTTATGCAGTTTCTTGTTTAGAGTTTTAATGTGGCAAGGTCATTAAGGAAAAAATGTTATCTTCTATATCCAGAGCTTCCAATATTTTCATTCTGATGGAGGCCTTTTCTGCTCATCAAAAAACCCCGTGTTTGGAAATCCCACCTACTTTTAGTATTTCTGAAAAAATATTGCAGTATTAAACACTACTTGTTTATCCTTAGCGTGGAATAACTCGTGTAGCTTTTTTATGCCATTAATGCTGTAGTTAGCATGGCTGTCCGTTTCTGGCATTGCCCCAGCCAGTTGGGTTTGCACTTCATCTGTGCCTGCATTAATTTAGACTCACTGAACAGCTCTGTGAGCTGGGAGGCGTCTGGTTAGTGGTAGGTGCAAGAGTGGGTGAAACAGACGGAGCCCCTGCCTCCCTGAAGAATATCTGCAGCAGCTTATGCGTGTCTGTCCTTTTGATAATTCAGGTCGGGAACTATGTAGTTATGTGAAGGAGTAAAGTCAGATACTAACTTGGATTTTCTACAAAAAGTATTGTGAAGTAATGTTAAGTTCCTCAAAAGGTTTATTTTCATGTAATTATTACAGATCTCTCCCAGAAGATGATACAGGTATACAGGATGTCTGTGTAAACATTTATACGGATGATCAGCTATACAGGAATCCACTAGGATGTTTGTTCTCACTGTACAGTACTGTGATCCGATTCTCTCTTTTTTTCTTACATTAAATCTGTGATCATGACTTTTATGGGGAAATCATCCTCTCTCCAGGCACAGGGATACACTTAGGTCAGAATTGAGTGAAGTCAGTGGGAGATAGTGGAAAGTACCTGACATTTGGGTTCTGTGTGGCAAGTGTAGAGAATACAGTTCGCTCTTATAAAGATGGTAGTGGCTCAAGGTGAGTTTTCATAAAAACAAAATTTAAATGGAAGAAAATGCATGGTCTTGGAACCATTACTGGCACTAACTTGGCCTAATCTTTTTAGGCCTGTGTTTTGGTCCAGTCCTACCACCAAGAGTGTTTTGATTGTTATTAGCCCTTAATTTGATTTTGCGGGGCGGTACCAGGGATGGAACTCAGGACCTTGTGCTTGTGAGGCAGGCAGTGGAACCACTGGGCTAAATCCCTAGCTGATATTGTTTTTAAAGAATGGGAGTTTTGGGCTGGGGTTTATCTCAGTGGTTCTGCTGCCTGCCTCACTAGTGCAAGGACCGGAGTTCCATCCTGGTACCAAACAACAAACAAAAAAAGAATGGGAGTTTTATAATCGGGTCAGGTGGGCATGCCATTTCGGGCTTTCCTGAAATTTTGCCAAATGCTGTGTTATTACAGTAATAGAATTTGTTAATAAAACAGGAAGCCTTCTCTCTTCTGCAGTCATTGTTTGTTAGCAGCCCACCAAGGTTTTGTTGAAGGGGAATCAGAGCACCTGTTTGTCTGCTCCCTCGAGCGGGCCATGTGTCCATAAGTGCAGTCCTGACTGCCCGATTCATGTCCTCTTCAGATTTCACACGTGGAGTTCTTGATTCTTAAAGAGATGAAACCAAACTGTTTCTGATGAGGATTTTGAGTCCTCGATCTGGGATGGATGGGAGGGTTGTGCTTGGCACAGTCTTCTCCGTGCAGCAGGAGATGAGACATTTTCCCAGAGTGGGGAATCATAGTTCTCTGCTTGGTAATCTCCCAGCCCTGTCCCCGTTCCCTAAACAGAGGGTTTCCTTCACCTGTGTGCAATCCCTTGTTATTGTAGGTCATTTGTTTTTTTCTCTCTCTAGGAAAGAAATGACAGTTAAATTTCCTGTGCATCAAGGCTTATAAAAGGTTTTGCCGTGGGGGCTGAGGCAGTTAGCAAATGAAAACTCTAAAAGAAGAAAGGACACCAAAAGTTCCTTTAGAATTGCATTTAATAAATGAAGTGCCTTCTCCTTTAATCCTGGAGCCTCAGAAGGGATTTGAAAGGGAGAATTGTGGAGAGGCATTTCCATGCCCAAAAACATTAAGCACAATTTTGGCAGAATTCCAGGCAGAGGAAGATACTAGATTCTTGGGCGGTGAGATGTTGCCGGTTTGGTATTTTATCTTTGGCAGTTATGGCAACATTTGATGTCCTCGGCTGCTTTTGAAGATGCTGTAAGAGAAAATTATTCATTTCCATTATTAAAAATCCAATGAATAGTCCGTAGATTCATGTTGTAGTGTGTTTGTGACTTTCTGAAGTTGTTTTTTATTCCTCCTTCCCTTTTTACCTTTGAAATGCATGCAGCAGACTACAGAAATGATACAAGATGCTATTTTATTACGCAAGCTCTATGTTGTCACAAAAGACAATTTGATTCTTTTTTTTTTTTTTTTCCAGTACTAGGGATTGAACTCAGGACCTTATGCTTGTAAGGCAGGAGTAGTGCCACTGAGCTACATCCCTGGCCCCAAAACTTAACTCTGAAATCAGAAGACTCTGAAATCATAGGTCTCCTCAGCCTACCAAGTACCAGTTTTCTCCTATGGAAAAAGGAATCCAGGTGTCAGACTTAAAGGGTGGCTATGGGTAGAAAATTGACATAAAGTGACACATGAAAACACTTGGGAAACAGTTCTATACATCTAGGGTACTGTCATTGTTAGTACATTTTTGAATGCTTTGATCTCTTAATACTGTTAGAAATTAAGCTGGAGGTGGCGGTCCACACTTGTAACCGCAGCACTTGGGAGGCTGAGGCAGGAGGATCACTGTGAGTTTGAGGCCAGCCTAGGCTAGGTACATAGTGACTTCGAGGCCAGTCTCATTTACATAGCGAAACCTTTCAAAAAAAGAAAATTACAGAAATTAATAAAAATGCACAATATGAAGAATTCAAGTCTTCCAAAGTGTTTGACAGACATGGGGTGTGTTTATTCTTTCAGCATACTCCAGGGATGTGGTAACATTTCTTTCCAGCAATTTGTGGGTGTCTTTTAAATAAGACATTGTCACAGTTGGCTGTAAGGATGACTTGTCATAATATAAATGTACAGTAGAGACCTACTATAAGCTAGATTTTTGAGGAGAAAAAAAAAAGATGACTAAACCAAGTTTATAAAATAGCCAAGGGGGCAAAAATGGATACACATGATTCAATAAATGGCCTCAGAGAGCCCATGCTAGGGTAACAGAATACAGTGTTAACACAGGAGGTGGCAGAAATGATTGCACTCAGGTGACTGGACTTTACGTGACGGCGTGTGAGGCCTGAAGGTTAGGTGGTTTTCGATTTTTCTGTTTTGTGGCTGAGTCAACTGTCTTGGTGTCTTTTTACCCACTGGATCTCCCTGAGTCGGTACGTGATCATAATGCTTTTTGCACGACTGTGAACCCCGGGATCATTTTTTAGTGTGTGAATTGTGGAACAGAGGTGGGCCCTCTGTGGGCCAGGATGGTCAAAGGAGAGACGGTTGGGTTTGTTATCGCTAGAAGCGCATAACATATGGGATGGTGAAGTGCTGTCTGACGGGAGAGGCTGCACGCAGTCATATTGGCCAGATGGAAAGTGCAGCGGGCATTTGTCTCACCACCAGGCCATGCTGTGGCAGGTAATGTCACTGTGTCAGCAGCTTCACATTGCTGGGACAAAATACCTGGGATGCACAACATTTGGAGAAAAGGCTTTCTTTGGCTTATGGTGTCAGGGGTTTCAGTCCATGGCCTGCTAGATGCAAGGCAGAAATGTCATGGTGGAGGAGCATGGCACAGGACACCTGCGCGTCCCCCGGTGGCTGGGAGCAGAGAACAGGAAGAGCCAGGGAGGAACTGGCCGGGATGTGATGCACCATAACCTACTGATGAACTTAGTGTCCCAGTCACTTCCCAAAGTCCCACCTCCGGAGAAGCTTGTGAGGGACGTTTTTGATCCAAATCCTAACAGTCACCCAGGAGAATCTCCAAAGTGTATCCTATTACAGTGTTTACTTCCAAGCATGAATTGTGGTTACCTTGCTGATTCTGTCTCATCTCGCTTCTGTGCTTGATTTTTTTATCGTCGTGTTTTTAGATGTACATTTTGTAGGGGTCACTGTTGGCAAGCTTGGATCCATTTAAATGTGTCCATGAGAAGCCATGTGTTGTGTGGAGAAGAGAGCACGGGGTAAGTGGGAACCTACAGCGTTTAAGCACCAAAGCCAGAAGCCCAGCACGTGGAGAACTTAGATTGGTCCTTAAGAACAAGGCTGAGGCTCCCGCAGCTGGCGCAAGTTCCCGTGGTCCAGCTTGTCACTGCTTTGGGGTGGTTTTGCCCCTTCTCTTGCTCCTCCCTGGAGCACAGCAGGCCTATGTGTGGGGGGGACCAGACGTCCTGCTCACAGATGCTGGGAAGGCCAGGTGCAGGCGTCTGGGGGGAAGAAGGGGAACGCTGGGTGCACTGTGATCTATCCACATTGAAACCCAAGGCCACCAGTCACGGGCCGGGCTGTGTTACTTTTACGGGTGGAGAATTTGTCTTTTCATTTCTGTCTCTGTCATTGTCTCTAGGGATGTCTAATTCATTCATTTCTTCCATCACCTCGTCCATCCACCCAACTGTTATTACACCTGTAGTCTGTTTCCTGCTTATTTCCGGGACCTGATTTCATCAACAGAAAACGCGTTTCAGCACTCACTCCCGAGTGACAAGGGATCACCAGACCTTTCCTCAGAGTCTAAGGAGGGCCTGGCCACCGAGGTGACCCTCTTGCCTCCTGCCTGCCACTTTTAATGTGTCTTTCTCCTTCAGACCCAGCATGTTGCCCACAGTGGTCCTGCTGCTGCTCCAGCGCTGGGCCACCAGATTTCCAGGTGCTTCTGCTGACTTGTGAGCCATGAGCCCGGGTCCTTCCTAGACAGATCCCCGGGCAGTTGACTCACCGGCCCCCAGATGCACTTACTGTAAGCTCCCTTTCCCACAGCAACACCGCATTTTCAGGGCAGGCAGGGGTGTCTACGAGCCGATGAGTCAGACCATACTTATGACCAGTGTAAGCGGGACAGGCTGCTGATTCCACAGCTGCAGCGGAGGGCACGGCGTTGGCCGAGACCACACGAATCCTTCTGGCGCCTCGGTTGGCGCCCCTTGTGCTCACCTGCAGGGCTGACTTGTTTAGTGCTCCTGGCCTCCGCCTGACGGTTATCTCCGAATTGCCCTTTTGCAGTCTGGCAGTCAGAGAAGCTTAAATCACTTAGACAGACAGTGCCCACTCAACGAGTGTGTCTGTCTTTGCATGGAGACGGGCGATTCTGAAGGCTCCCTGCGCGGGGCCTGACTGGTGCGGTCCCAAGTGCACCTCTGGTGCCTGGCCCATCTCTCCCTCCCTCTCTGTCGGTATTTCATCCACTCCGACGCGCCTGCCTGGTCCGCAGGGAGACCGTGCTGGAGCAGGGCTGGTGGCAGTGATGTGGAGGCTTTGGAGGGGAGGACGGTGGGTGGCTGTGCAGATGGCTCTGGAGACCGACAGGGACAGACGGGAGAGGACTCCAAGAGCCTCGTGCTGTACCCGGGGCGGGGACTTTGTTACCATCGCCGGATCTTTTCTTTTTGAAGGTAAAATTTATATACCATAAAATTTGCTGTTTTAACCATTTTAAAATAATACCATTAAGTTTGTTTCTAGCGTACTTCCAAAGTCGTGCAGTTATCTCCAGTCTCTGATTTCAGAGCATGCGAAATTATTCTTTATCCTCCCCTTCGCACAGCCACTGGTAAACACCAAACTACTCTCCTCTTTCTGTGGGTTTACTTATTCTGGACATTGTATGTAAATGGAGTCATACAAAATGTGGTCTTTGTGTTTGGCATCTTCTACTTAGCATGATGTTTCAGAGTTCCTCCGGATGTATCATGTATCCATTTTGATGGCTAAATAATACTCCATTGTTCGGACAGAAGACCATTTTGTTTATCCATTCATCAGGGGACACTGGGTGGTTTTCCATTTGGGGCTGTAGTGAACAGTGTGGGTATCTACGTACATGTTCTTGTGTGAACAGTGTTCTGGAGTGTATATCCGGAATGTAAATAGCCTACTTCTGTGGTCTCGGTTCCCTAGTTCAGTGTGTTGCATCCTCCAGCAGCCCTTTCTGGCTCCTTCCCGCCCTGGAGAGACGACGGGGGAGAAATCCCTCAGATCGCAGAGGAGTGGAGAGCCGGTACCAGGGCACATACCCCCTTGGCTCGGGGTACTCTGCAGAAAGCGAACTTTCCTTTTAAACAGAACCCCTGAAACGGCAGCCCAGTTACTGTGCTTACAAAGCGTCCCTGGATTCCCTATGATTCATTGTAATGAATGCAGGAGTTCAGGAGCCACGAGCCAGCGTGGTGCCCGGGCATGCCCGTCTGGCGAGCCCTCGCTATCCCTGGCCGGTTCCCACTGGTGCTCGAGGCCTGTGTGTTTGTGTGCATTTAAGCAAGCGTTCCCATTAGGGAAGAATTGCAATCCTTCGGCTCATTGAAACTTACGGAGTCTGGGGGAGAAGGGAGCCGCCTCTCATGGTGAGGGTACTGATGGATGAGAGGATGTCACGAGCTTCTGGCACTGAACCATCGCCAAGGAGGCTGTGTCCGTGTGCATTCGGGGCATTGGGGTGTGTGGGGTGTTTCGGTTTTCACGCATGCACTCAGGTTCGCTTGTGGTGTGGCAGAGGCCAGAAGGAAAACTTTCCCTTTTAAGGTTATCTTTGTCCGATTCGATAGCTCTGGGCTTTCCCTTTGGTTTTGTTGTCTCCTGGGATGGTTCCATCTTGCAGAGCTGCAGCAGCTTGGCTTCCTGTCTCTTCAGTCTTCACTGACCGTGCAGTCCCACATGCACAGAAGAGAAAGGCTTTTAGGGAGTGCAGGGACAGGGGACCTAACACCTATTAGACTCAGGAGTCCTAAAGAAAGACTCTTCCCAAGGCTTGGGAGGACCTAGGGATGGAGGGAGAAGGCGCCGGCTCTGTCTGGTTCCGCGCCTGCACAGGACCGTGTATGTGGTTCTGGCAGCCCAGTTCTTGGAGGCCTCCCTGCCCTTTATCCCAATTTAAGGCCGAACCCCTGTGGAATGGCTGGAATGTGCTCTTTCTCTCCTGCTCCTCAGGTGGAGAATTGCTCCCCTCTGCTTTCCAGGGTCTCCGGATTCCAGGACAGCTTGTCCTCTGTCTTCGCTTTTATCTTTTATAGCAGAGGAACCTCCACATTTGTTTCTTGTTTGCGTAGTGCAGCACCAGCAGAGAAGGCTGTCTCTCTGGCACTTTGATACATTTTACACTGTCCTGGGAGAACTGAACTCCAGCACAATCCAGCAAGTGTCTTCTGGTGTTGCTAGTTGTACAAGATTTATTTTTATTTATTTTCTTTAAGCAAGGCATTTCCAGTCTTGGCTTGCTCTCAGTGAGAACAGTGGCAAATCCTCGGAGCCTACAGCCGGCGCTGTTTCAGGGAAAGCCTTCAGAGACCGAGGCCGTGAGGACGACCCTCTCTCCAAACTGCCGCCTCCTGCCCCTGTGGCTGGGGAGATAAGTTGATTTGAGCTGCAGAGGAGGGGTACAGGGAGCCCCCAGATGGGCCTGGTGGTGCTGTGGACCACACTGCAGCTCACACAGGGCTCCTGCTCCCCCGTTTCTCTCTGGAGGAGCATTTTCTCTCTTCCCAGGCCTCCTTGCCTGGTAGAGGTAGAGGCTGGAGCGCTTTTCCCACAGCTTTGCCAGGTACAGTTAAGGTAGCAACAGAAATGAATCCACGTGACTCTCTACAATCCAGAATGCGGAAGCAGCTCCCGAAGGAGTTAGCAGAGACACGCGGGACAGTGCTGTTGAGTTGCATTTTATCTATTTGTTTATTATTTATTTATTGAGTCAGGATCTTGCTACATAGTCCAGGCTTGCTTTGAACTCACTGTGTAGCCCAAGTTGGCCTCAGATGTGAGGGGATCCTTCTGCCTCAGCCTCCTAAGTGCTGGAATTACGGGTCCATGCCACCACACCTGGCTACATTTTACTTTTCAGAAATAACTTGTACTTGGCTGTACATGGAATGAAGGGTCCAGTTCCCGCCCACTGTTGGGCGCAGCCTCTGGTCTGAATGGGAGCTGCCACCCAAGACCTGCTGCTAGGAGTTTGTGTGTAAGGACTGAGACCTTGGGATCATAGCCTGCTGTAGGAATTTGCAGGAAAGCTCCTCGCCTCGGTGTCTGCCTTGCATCCCAGGCCAGCCTTGCTGATGGTGGAGAGGGCTGGGTCCTCACCAATGTCACTGGCTGTGTCCTTTCTGTCTGTGGACCTCAGTGAAATCGAGGGCTCCCGGTTCTGGCACAACAGGAATCAGAGTATGCACACTGCTTGCAGCCAGCCAGGCTCTGGACCCGAGTGGACACAGCCGTGCCTTTCAGAAGCAGCGTTAACCAGGTGTAGTAATCCCAGTTCTCAGAAGGCTGAGGCAGGAGGATCGCTGTGAGTTCAAAGCCAACCTATGCTACACAGGGAGACCCTATCTCAAAAAAAAAAAAA
>NW_022900923.1:6904848-6908051 GCF_012274545.1 Fukomys damarensis
CCCTGAGTTAGTCATCAGATCATTCTCTTTCTGTACCGTTTCCTGTTCTAAACACAAAAGGGCTGGACTTGAATTTTTAAAAGCCTTGGTTTGTTAAATAGCTTAGCTGCGACCATGCTGCGGCCGGCCTGACTGCGCAGCTCCGGGGCTTTTGCACTTGTAGGGCTGCGGGTCCACTGAACCTGAGCTCCCCCGGCTCCCCCAGCAGTAGCCCCACCTGTGGTCCCTCACTGCAGTCCCATCATTGCTGCCTCACCTTCCCAGGACCGTGAGTCCGGCAGCCTGGACCTTGCTGGCCCGCGGCGCGGGGATGACTGCTGTCACCTGTGGACCTGCCTGTCCGGCTTCTCCCTGCGCTGTGTGCTGCCGCCGGCCTGGGCAGGTGGGAGACGTGCTTCCTGCAGCAGTGCGGGCCTCGCTTTCCCGGCCACCACGAGGATTTCTCCTTCCGCGGTCGGTGAACAGACCTGCGAGGGAAGCGCACGTAAATTCCTCCTCCACGAATTAAAAAGCGGGAAGGGAGGTCTTAGCAATTTGTCTCCATACGAGAGGTTGACACATGCTTTGGGGCGGAATTTTGAAAGAGTTCTTTGCTACTTCTGCCGGAACCGCTGAACGCTCTATTGATTTGAAACCATATGGCTTTAAAAAAAGAAAAACTTTCTTTCAAAGTCTTAGAAGAGAAAGGAACTTGGAAAGGTCCTGATTTTGTTGCCATGGGACAGGAATATTTCAGATAGGTGAGGTCTTGGGACAAGGTCCGGACATCTACCGGGTCCCATTTGTAATGATTACCGGGAACTAATTATCAGGAACGCTTTCCTGCTTCACCCAGAGAAACCTGGATTTAATCAGCAAATGAGTCCGCAAACACAAAACTTTGAAAGGAGAGACTGTCAGGCCTGGGATTTAGCCCCGTGGTTCTGCTGCCTGCCTCCCAAGCGCAAGGTCCCGAGTTTGATCCCTGGTACAGAGAGAGCGAGAGACTGTCTTTATTCAGCAAGTAAAATCACACCCATCAATTCTTAGAGGGAGAGGAGACTCCTAGCCTCAGACTGGCACTGGACCTTAACAGGCAGATGGACGATTTGGTATTTGAATGTGAAAAATACATTTTAAAAAAGTTGTCCTTGTGAGCTTACAATTTCAAAGAGAATCTCTTTGGAAAGTTGGCACTTAACTTTTCTGGCACAAGGACTGGTTTTTTTTTTTTTTGCTTTTTTTTCCCTTTTCCCCTCCACCCAAAGCTGTGACAGGGTGGAGTATATGTCCGTGAAATTGCATGTTTCCAAAATAGGATTCACAGTTAGATTTTACTGCTGGTATAATTGAATCTCGACTCAAAACTGAGTGGAACCCAAGCATTCTAAAAATAGAATTTCAGCTCCTACTCCTGACTCTCTTCCTGTGGGACGTGCTCTCTGTATCTTACGAAAGTGCTTTTTGTGTAGATGTGTCTCAGCCCACCTGCTTTCCCGGCAGACTGCGTTTTTGTCCTTGGCACTGCCCTTCCTAGTCAGAGTCAAAGCCAGTCTCCTGTGGCCAGAGCTCTGTGCCGTGTCATTCCTGCTGCCCGTGTTCCCTGGGCATCTGGGCGGCTTCCGGGAGAGCTCGACTCTCTTCAGCTCCTGGGTTTCTGTCCCTGAACACTCCGCAGAAGGGCAGGACTCCCTGTGCCCTGGGTTAGGCTGCATCTGGAACAGAGCTCGCTCAGGGTCAGAGGTGAAAGTTGGGAGCATCTGGCTAAGGGAAAGCGGAGCTATGGTTTTGCTGGATCCTATGGGATGGTTCGTGGTCTGTCCCTGAACAGCCCACTGATGAATAAACAACCTTTGGTGACCACTTCCCCTCCAACGTGATGTGTAAAAAGGCTGTTGTAGCCAGGATAAGCTCTCCCGGATTTTACTCCAAGGCCCTCAAGCACCGAACCCTCAGATGATGCGTTTGACAGACCCGATGGCAGTGGTCCCGAAGGGGCTGTGTGGCCCTGAATGGCAGAGGCTGCCTTAGCTTTCTCCCGGATGACCCAGCAGCCAGCAGACCTACAGTCCCAGCAAGTACCTCCCAAGGAACTTCCTAAGTACCAGTCCTGCTGTAGGAATATCCACTGTCTCCTGGGCTCGTAGGGCGGAAAATACCCAGGATGGGAAGGAACGATGTCCCCTAGAAAAGACTCACGTTTGGTAGGATGACGTGGTCTTTCACTGTCCTTTCCGACCTTGAGATTTTGTTTTCTGGGTTGCTGAGTATTGAGAACCCCTTGCACCTTTCTCAGGAAGCTGTGTGATTCCTTCCAGTCCTGGGATTCTTCCACTGTTGGATTCTTGCGGGGATTTTTGTTTGTTTGAGGAATCCTTTGACTTCATGGAAGGAAAGCACGATGGGACCCTCAAGCAGTATCCAGGAGGGATGAAGTGAACAGTTTTCTTGTCCGCCCCCCACCCCGTTTGAAAGTAGGGTCTTCAGATGTGAAGTGGCTTGTCTTCAAAGATGTACCTGCTTTCCAGGAGAACTCTGGCACTTAAAAGCAGGTTTGATAACTTGAGGACCATTTCTCTGGCTAGATTTCTGCTGTGTAAGATCTGATGAGGTTACAGACATGAAAGGTCTCCCACAAAAGACACTCCCAGGCAGTTCCTGGGCTCTGGAAGAGCGGGTTACCTTGCAGGAGTGGACCTCTTTCTACTCCTTGAGAGCTGGCCTAGGAACCAGGAACCAGGAAGGGACACAGCCCAGGGGCCAGAGGGTACCAAAGCTCTGGAAGGAAGGGTGCAGGGGGAGCAGGGAGCAGGAGGAGCCAGACTACTGGGGTCCGTGTTTCCCTGCTGTGGTTTTGACTCAGTGGCTTGTCAGGGGCTGCACTGATGGTCTGTGTCATGAATTCATTTCCAAAAGGGGATTTTAATTTATTGCAAATAGTGTGCCTGCAGCTCTCACCGTATGTGCTCCTTGAAGCAGAGGCACTAATGGAAAAACTGGTTGTTGAGCCTCTGGTTGCAGAGGGCAGTTGAGGAAGCTGAGATCAGTGGCTGCGGCCAGTGTTGGCTTCCTGTCTGCTCGGTCCCATGGGGACGGGAGTGCAGGGAACCGTCCTCTGCACATTAACTCCCTCTGCCTAAAATACAAGCCCTAGCCTGAGCCTGCCTCAAGTGCACAGGGGAAGAGAAATCAAAGAGGTTTTTTTTTTTTTTTTTTTTTTTTTT
>NW_022900923.1:6908182-6918696 GCF_012274545.1 Fukomys damarensis
TTTTTTTTTTTTTTGGTACAGGGGAGTGAACTCAGGACCTTGTATTTGCAAGGCAGGTGGCAGAACCAGTGAGTTAAATCCCCGGCCCCAGGAAGAGATTTTTATAGCTTATTTTACTGTAGCAATTCTGAATGCTTTGATATCAGACTTTTTAAAATTTACTCTTGTATTGCATCTTTAAATTCACATAAAACTGTTGCTTCAAATGTTTTATTTATATGGCTTTTCTCCTATGAGGAGCAAAGAGGTAGGCATGACTTCTCTTTTCCTCCCATCATATGGTATTATGAAAAACTCCCTTTAAAAACAACCACACGCACACACACACACACACACACACACACACACACACACACACACGGAGGGGGTTTTAAAAATGTCCCTACCCGACACACACGGAGGGTTTTAGAAATGGTCCTACCTGATATTTCCCCTTTCCTAGTGTGTGCACGTGCAGAAAGGGCACGAGTGCCTCTTCACGACCAGCAAAGGGCTTGGGAGCTCAAGTCCCTAATTATGACTGTACCCCTGCTGGTGGGGACTCAGCCACTTCGAGGGTCCATGGATCAGAGGTTGTGAGGTCAGAGTTGTCCATGGCACAAAGGTTTTCCGCAACACGCCAGGGACGGGCCTCTGAAAACCGGTGGAGACATTTGTCAGATGCATTCCTTAATGTGATCCAGCGCTGGGGACCAGAAGTAAGATGATTGATCCACAGTGAACCTTGGAAAGTGACTTTGATTTGTCAGATGGGGAGACGAGGTGAAGGTAGGATGTTACTTCTCTGTTCTCTATGAAGTTTTTATTAACATGGAGTTTTAGGAGCTGGGGATTTAGCTCAGTGGTGTCACCACCTCCCTCTCAATTGCAAGGTCTGAAGTTCCATCCCTAGTACCAAAAAACAAAGTAAAACAAAAGAATGTGTATTTTGTTTAAAAAAACAAAACAACAAAAAACCCATGGGCTTTTAAGTGACTCCCAGCATTTGCCCTTCTGATGTGCTTCTGGTGTTTTTCACTGAGGATTTGTATGCCCGTCTTTGTGTTGTCCGGCAGACCCAAGAGAAAGAAGTGAGGGCTGGGTGGGGTGTGCAGGAGAGCTGGTCCTTCCCTGGGCAGACTGCAGACTGAAGCTTGTGATCCTGTGACAGTGCCGGGGAACCTTCAGCTCGAACTGCCTGTTCTCAGAAAAGCTTTGGTCACCTCTGGTTTTCCTGGATTGGGGCGTCAAGGTGAAGTAAGCATTACAGTTACCAGATGGGTTGTCCAGGTTAGCCAGGAAGTGACTTGAAAAGGTGACAGATTCGTGAGGGTGTGGTCAGAGGAGGCGATGTCCTGGGAGGAAATGTATGTGGTGTGGAGATTTCTAAGTGTTTAGAGCTTTGCAAGATTGCAGTTTTATCGGCAAGGAAGCAGCACCCTGCCTGAGCCTGTGGTCAGAGGCTTCACTCTGTCTGCATTTTGCAGGTGGGAACTGTATTTCTGGCAGAAAAGTTTCATTTGATCAGATTTTGAGGAGTCACAGATAGGTACGGTGAAGCCTAGCTCTGAAAAGCTCCATCCTCCACCTGAGCAGAATTCCAAATTACTTGATCTCTCGGTGATCTGTCCTATGAAACTACTGCATTTAAAAGGTGGCGTGTTTCTAGGGTTATTCGGGAAGAGCACACTGTGGAGTGTAGCTTCGGCTGTGACCTCGTTGCATGCGTGACTGGATTCAGAAGAGTGATTTCACTCCTTGTCAGTTGTTTCTCCTGCCCGACCACAAGCGATTGGATGAGTGCCCTGTCAGACTCGGGATGAACAGGGACAAATGCAGGCACAGGTCACTTTCTGTCTTGCAGAGATGGCCTTTGTCAGCGCCCCCAGCGTGTCTTCCTGTGCACGCTGGGTTCTGCCTCCAGAGATCTGTGTGTTTTGGAAGCACGTCCCAAGCATGTGTGATAAAGGATGTTTCTTCCTCTATTCCCCTGAACAGATACCAGTATTACCTGCAAGTCAAAAAAGACGTGCTCGAAGGGCGTTTACGTTGTTCACTGGAGCAGGTGATCCGGCTGGCCGGCCTGGCGGTGCAAGGTAAGATCCGTGACCAGTGTGTGACATCGTGCTTCTGTGTGAGTACGGTGCTGCTAGCTTCTCAGAGTGGAAGGTGCATTTGCTTAAATCGCCCTTCGAGAATGCTTCCTTGTTATTTCGAGATAGCGTTCGTTAAGATGAAAATGGAGCGACCTGGGGTGGAAGGGTAGTGGATTTCTCCAGGCTGTCTGCATACTGCTCACGCTCATGCAATTATAGCTGGGCCTGAAGGGACAGCAGCTTTTATCCCGCCTTCAGTTCAAGCTGCATTTCAGAGTTTGTGGAACATTGTCTCAGAATTGTTCCACTGCAGATGTGGCCATGGTCTGTGGGTTGATGGTAGAAATGTGTTTCTGTTACGGCTTCAGGTGCAATTGCTTTAACCACTGTTGTGGAATTTATTCGAGTAGATTCAGAGATAAATTTGACATCCACAATGGTAATGTGAAACAACACATGTAAACAGCAATAGATTTATATTTACCTGCCCTGTTTGGATTTATCAGCTGGCTTTTTGTTTTACCTTCTCTACTTGCTCTGTGTATGCGTGTATGTGTTATTTGTTGAGTGCTGGCTTACTTGCCGCTAGTCGTATTGCAAACAAACAAGATGGAAGTACAAGTTTTGATAAGGAGTCCTTATTTTCTTGAAATTTAGCTGCCAGCAGCTGAGTTCTTGCTGTGTGGACTGTTGGTTTAGGAGCTGTGAAGCGAACTTCCCATCTTACACTTTGAACTGAAGTTGAACCTTTTGAGTTCTAAATATCTGCTAATTTGTCCCTCCCATGACCTCTTTCTTCCTGTGGTGTGGTGATTTCTGCTAGACTAGTGTTCCTGCAGAGTTAGCTCCCCCGACTGCTCTGAGGATAGAAAGGATACACCGTGTTGTATCACACCTGGCTACTTGGGGACTGGAAAGGGAAGAATCCACGTGGCTCTCATGATAGGAAAAGCACCGGTAGCATCATTAAAAAATGGAACACAAACCTTTCATAGACAAAGGAGTGAGCACACCCAATATGTGCCTCGTCTCCAAGTTAGATCTTTTCCTTTCGAAAAGCTTCGATTGAAAGACACAGTCAGAAATACAAGCTGTGATGGAAGATGAGGACTGATGGCTGAACTTGAAGACAGCAGAGTGAGTCAGTTTTGTCTTTTTCTATGTAGCTCAGGCTGACCCTGAACTCACAACGTTCCACTTTCCTCAGCCTCCCAAGTGCTGGGATCACAGGCGTGCTTCACCACACCCAGCTGCCGACTGCTGTGCCTACCTGATAATTAGTCATCTTTGTAGATACATCTTTGCTGTCTTGGTGAATTCTTTAGGTTGACCCTGGTGCGTGTGTGTGTAGCCAGTGATTCTATAGCTATTCTTACCTTACAAATACCTTAATCCATTTCTTTTGGGTGCTAAATCTGTAACACGAAATCAGAATTCCACATCTTCATCTTGCTTGTGCTCCAGCAGACCCTTGTGAAAACAGGACTGAACAGACTCTGGCATCTTGCAACATGTGAAGGTGTTTAGGAGGCGTGAAGATGTTCAGGGTTGCTTGCCAACGGTGCTTTACAGTGGGAATTTCCAGCTGCAGATACAGCAGCAGCACAGATGGGCTTGGCCCTGCAATTCTCTAAATTAACCTTGGGTTTAAAAAAAAAACCCTTGGCAGAGATTTTAAGAGGTGGACCAAGGCACATTCTGCAAAGAAAAATACAGGTTTGTTTTAAATTCGTAAAATAGCCTTTAGGAATGGCTTTCATATTTCTCTTTCTTTCCAAAAATTGGGTAGCAGTGTGGACATGCCGATGTTTACCGTTGTTGGGTAAAGGTAGAAACGATATCAAACACATCTTTGGCAGTGTTTTCATATAACAGTGGTGCAGAAACAGAATGGAGGAGGAAGAAGGTAGTAGGTGGTGACAGGTTTGCCCTATTTTATTCCAGCTTCAATTTCATGTAATAACTATGACTCTTCCCCCATTGTTTTCTTCTCAGCTGACTTTGGAGACTATAATCAGTTTGATTCTCAAGATTTCCTCCGAGAGTATGTGCTCTTTCCTATGGTAAGTGTGGCTTGCTTCTCCTTCTTCTTCTTTTTTCCTTTTTCTTAATGTTCTTCTTTGTACAGCTCATTCTTTCCTTTGAAAATGTCAGAGAATGTCAGAGACACATGTTCCCTGGAGAGGAAAGTCCACACATTTATAAAGTAGGGACAAGTTTTACAAAACACACTGAGAAAGTAAAGATGCCTCTTTCTGCCCCAAGACACTTGTTGGTATATGGAGATGCTACTGGTTTATGTGTTGATTTTTTTTTTTAAACTTGCCACTTTACTGAATTTGTTTATCACGTGTAAAGTGTTTGGTGGAGTCTCTGAGTGTGTTTTTTAATATATAAAATCATTTATTCAGAAAATAGAAATAATTTCATTTCTTCCTTTCCTATTTGGATCCTTTTTTCCTTTTTTTTTTTGCCCAGTTGTTCAGGTTAGAGCTTGTGGTCCTGAGTGGCCTGGGCTGTCGCTCAGAGCAGAGCACTTGTGTAGCATGCTTGGGGTCCTAGGTTCAGCCCTCAGCACTGGTCAAACAAACAAACACTGCCCCCAGGAGTGAATATACTCAGTGATCTGAAAGAATTATGTATTGAAAACTATAAAACATGAAGGCAGTTGAGATAACACACATGGCAAGATGTCTCATGTTCACAGATTGGAAGAATCGGTATTGTTAAAAGTAAACGTCCATGTGACCCAAAGCAGTCTCCAGATTTAATGCCATCCCCCCCATCAAAATCCCATAGTCAGAAGTAGAGTAATCAATGCTGAAACTCATAATGAGCCACAAAAGACCCCAAAGAGCTAAAGTCACCTTGAGCAGAAGTAGCTGGAGGATCACACTGCCTGTCTTCAAACTGCATCACAGAGCTCTCCCGATTAAAGCAGTGTGGTGCGTGGCACAGGCATAAAAGCGGGCGATTAATTCCTTAAATAGAACGGGGAGCAGAAGAAGAAATCCACATGGCTGCAATCAGTTGATTATTTAAAAAGAGGCCAAGAACGCACATTCAGGAAAGGACAGTTTCTTCAGTAAATGGTGTTGGGAAAACTGGCTCTCCACATGGAAGGAATGAAATCAGGCCACTGTCTCACCCCTTATGCATGAACCAACTCCAAGCACATCAAAGACTTCAGTGTCAGACTCAACTGTGAAACTGCCTGAAGAAAACCCAAAGAGCTGTATAACGTTGGTCTAGGAAACAATTTCTTGCACATGACCCCAAAATACTGGCAAAAAAAATAAATAAATAAATGAGATTGCATTGAGCTAAAGAGCTTCTACACAGCAAAGGAAATAATTAAGAGGAAAAACTCTCTTTAAAAACGGGCAAAGGACCTACATAGGTATTTCTGAAAAGAAGCCCTACAAAAAACCCACCAGATACATGCGAGGTAGTGCACACCAGTAGTCAGCAGGGAATGGTAATTAAAGCAGGTTGAGTCGTCATCGCCTGGCAGCGTCAGCATGACGTGTTGGAGGAGACGTGAAGAGGGAGCCTTCATACGTACTTGGGGATTTAAATTAGCACAGACACACGGGACACACTATGGAAGTTCCTCAAAAGAAAAAGTACTGGACAAAAATAGAATTACCATATGATCTAGCTGTCCCACTTCTGGATATATATATGTATGTATTTGAAAGAGCTACAATAAGCTTGTCAGAAAGATATCTGCACACTTCGTGCTCGTTGCAGCATTATTCACCATAGCCTACGGAAACAGGTAAATTCCCACCAGCAGACGAATACTTCAGCCTTTAAAAAGGCCCAAAATCCTGTCACTTGCACAACATCGATGAATCTGAGGACTGTATGGCTGGTGAAATGAACCAGCACAGAAAGATAGATGCTGCATGACCTCCCGTATGCATGGAGTCAAAAAATCCAGCTCACGAAAGTACAGCGCAGCTCTGTGGCGCGGAGGAGCCCGGGACAGGGGAAGGGACCATGTTGTCCGAGCGTCCCAAGCTTCAGTTCCACAGGAGGAGGAGGGAGTCCTGGTGACCCGTGGCACAGTCTCGTGAGGAGGTGTCCCGATGATGTGTATTTCCAAATCGCTGCAGCAGTGGCTTTTAAACAGTCTCGCCATGAAGAAACGGTCCCTGTGTAAGAGCACGGAACGTTCATCAGCCAGTTTCCCCTCCAGCAATGCACACATCACCGGAACATTGCATGGCACCTTGTAAATATATACGGCTGCTATCTGTCAGTGAACGAACTGAGGTTGAAAAGACTGCTCCGCTGGGTGCTCTTGGCTCTCCTGGTGCCCAGCCCCTGGCTGCCTCCTTTGGGAGCACGGTAATCTTGTGCCTGGTGTCTCCCGTGTGGGACAGCTCTGCCCCTGTTCTTCATGCCCTAGGCGTCCTTCTTCAGAGGTCACCTCCCAGAGGGGCACCCTCTCCTTGACAGCCTGCCTGTCTGAGACACTCTAACCACCACATGCGTGTGTGTGTGCGTATGTCTTTACTCCAGGTTCATTTTTAAAATGGCTCTGTCACGCCAGCACCTCGGCCCTTCCACAGGGCCCTGATTACCTTGCCCACAGCTCCTGGCACACTGTCCATGCTCATAGACACGAACGGGGAAGGTAAGATGCCTCTTCCCAGACTGAACCGGGCGAGCCTGGCTTTGAGTCCTGGGGAAGAGCTGTTGGTCGCCTGTTGGAAGTGTGAGGGTGGAGGACAGCGTGTCTGGGAGGAAGGCTGGGAGTGCGGCACGGGGCGTGGGCAGAGCTGTACCCACCAGCATGTGGGCTCTCGTGCTGGAGATCACGACTGTCACCACTTTTTTGGAGCAGCTGTTTTGCCCAAAACACTGATCTGGGCAGCTGACACCCAGGGGACGGAATTGTACAAGCAGTGGTACATGTTTTCAGGGAGACCGCAGCCAGGTTGGGTAAATAGGAAGTTTGCAAAATCAGGCTGCTGTGCCAAGTGTAATAAAGCACACGCTGGGGGACGAGGACAGCTTCCAGATACAGTGTGAGCTGCGTCCCCCAGGCCTGCAGGGCAGGGACAGGGGTGGTGCGGAGAGAGAACAGCGAGGCCAGTTTTACTCCAGCTTGGCGGGCCCAGGGTTCAAGGGGAGTGTGTAGTTTGAAACTTTGGAAGAGTGAGTTAGAAGGCCTGAGCTCCCACAGCACTGACGTAGGACAGAAGAGATTTTGTAAGAGGAAGTAGAGTTGGGGAGCTGGGTGTATGGGCGTCTGGCAGAAGACGCAAGGTGCTAGCAATGAGATAAAAACAAGGAAGCAAAGCAGATGTTTGGAAATAAAATAGGCAAAACTTGGCTTCTAATCAGTTATGAGGGCGTCTGTGACATTTTAAGGTATTTAGCTTTTGGAAAAGTCATGATACAGGGGTCGGAGGCAGGGCACACACTTAGCTATGCCCTCAGCTCCACCCCCTTAATAAAAGTTTTGAGACAGGTTCTTGCTGAACCAAGTGAGACTTGAACTTGTGCTCTTTCTGCCTCAGATGCCCGAAGAGTTGAGATCGCAGGTATACACCACTGCACCTGGCGTGAAAAGTTTATTTTTTTGCTTTTGTAGATAGTAGCCCAGCGATCACAACCAACATGGTGCTGCTTCTCTGGTGATTACCTGGTGTGCAACCTGTGGGGTCCCTGTAATTGTTTTCTTCCTTAAGTTTTTCCTTCTCTTCAATTTCCTCTTGACTTCTGGCCTCGATTCTGTCTTTCCTGTGTTGGAGGCATTGACGTGAACCGGCTTGCCAAGTAGTGTAAAGGTGGTCGTCCTGGCCCCTAGCACCTCCTGCGAGGCAGTGCTGTGTCCACATGGGATACCTGATCCACTGTCAGTGGAAATCGGGTCTAGCGAGGTCTCCTTCTCGTGGTGGCTGGCACAGTATCTGATGGCAGACGGCCCTCTACCCCACATGTGGTGCCTGGTCTCCTCACCAGTGTCTCACAGGACAATTTCTGGCCAAAGTGGAAAACTGAGTGATGTCTTAGGAACGTGTCCTTGTGGAATTGAATGCTCTGTGATTGCACCTTTGGGAAGCAGCAAAGGGAGGCTGTCAAAGGCTCGGGTCATCGCTACCTCCCTGCTGCCAAGGCCAGGTGCAAGGCAGGTGTTTATTTTTGGGGGAGGTCCTGGGGAGCAAAATTGGTCCTTGTGCTTGTGAGGCAGGCGGCAGAACCGTGAGCTAAACCTCTGGCCCAGGTGTTAAGTTTTGAGCAGCTCTGAAGAGTAAGACCAGAGTTCCTCTCGGTATTAGTACGTGGATGAATTTAACTGGACCAAAGTTTACCTTGTTCTTAGAGGTTAGGGAAATACTGCTAATCTCAACTTTTTAGTCGTAACTGTTCGCATTCCTCTTTCCCCCAAGTAAACAGTGCTGTTCTCTGTCATGTGGGCTGTTTCAATGCCTTGTTAACTGTGCCCATTCCATAACCTCTGTTCTGAGATGAGCAGGTGACGTAGGGAACTTCCTGGCCAGACTGCGTGTCAGTGACGTGGAACCCACCTCCGTGTGCCGTGGAGCTCACGTCCACAGTCCGGTGTTTGCAGTGTGCACTGTGTGAGCTCAAAGCTGATGACCTTAGACTGCGGGACGTTTTGTCCTGTGGAGTGGCTGACGGTGGAGGGTTGGTCGTTTTCTGCTCCTTTCCCATTCTTCATCACATTGCCCACGGAAAGAGGCCTGGTCTGAGTGCCGGCTGCGTCTCCCAGGTGCTGCCCGGCATGGTGTGCGTGGGACAAGGCTTTGAAGGCCAGGTGTCTGCAGCAGGTGAGCAGCTCTGAGCGTCCGTCCCTGTGCAGAAGGAGCTGCACCTTACGAGCTCAGAGCAGTTTCCATGCGTCTCACCTCGGAAGGAAGACGAGGAGGGTCAACATTGTTCTTGCGCCTGAAATCACCAGCCCCTGGTGGATGTTTACATTCAAAGTTAAACCGACCGAAGTTACATTGAATAAAAACTTCATCTCCTCGGTTGTACTGGCTGCGTGTTAGTGCTCCGTAGCCTCTGTGGTGGGGGCACAAACTGGTTGTTGTGCCCGTGTCCGGCTGGGCTGTGATTTTGCAGGCTTCTGCCCCTAGCCAGTTCCTTTCACCCCTACTCCCACTTCCCACCTGCTGGCCGTGTTGTGTGCTGCGTGCACTCTGTTCTCCGGCCACGTCCTGGCAGTCGAGGCCGTGTGGCCACATGGGGACCTTCCGAGGCTCACTTTTCTCACCGAAAGCGGGTTAGCAGCCCTGACCCTGACATGAACACCCTAGGAGAAGACGCATGGGCTGTGCCTCGATTGGCATGCAGTGAATTCTCAGTGATTTTGTTTGGCCATCTCCATCATCATCATCATCATCATCTCATTGTATTAGTGCTTGCATTTCTGTTCTGTGTCCACATTATGCAAACCCTAGGATGTTAAGGAGCGCGCTTTCCGGACATCGCTTTTCGGAATGGAAGGAGACAGAGGACAGGCAGAAGATAAAGATAATCATAGCCAGCTCTGCGCACAGCTAGGAACGCTTGTCTGATGGTGTGTGTGCAGCTGACATGCTGCACAGAGAGCTCTCGGTCACTTACTGTGCAGAGCCCTGGGATGGCACCAAAAGTGACTGGAAGAGGAACGTCTGCCTGTATTCACACAGAACTGGGAATAGAGGGTCATATGAGTAGCTGTTAGAAATGCACCCTGTGTAGAGGGCTACAGAGTTGTGCAGAGGGGAGAGGGTGGTCCGGGAGGATGGAGGAGCTCTGTGCAAGGCGACAGCGGAGAGGGCGCTGAAGGGCAGTGTGCCTCTGCACGTGGTGGGACTGGATGCTTCTTCCCAGAGGGGTGGCGTGCGTGTGGATGGGGTGGAAACGCAGCTTATGTTGAGAAGAGGCTTCTGCCTGGGGCCTTGAAGCCTGGGAGCAGAAGTTAAGTTAGAAGAAGGGAGCTGACCTCTGAGCAGGCAGTGGGGGAGCCACGAGGGTTGTAAACTTTCTGCTGGGTCCCACTGAGCCTTCGGAGAGAGGAATGCATTCCTTGGGAGGGGGAGGGGAGGTGGGATGAATGACTGTGTTTGATCTCACAAAGGACGGAATTTGTCAGATGGTGTTTCTTCAGCCCAGAAAGGAACAAAGTTTAGAGCAGGCTCTTGCTCCACAGGTGTGGGCACAAACCACAGGGGGGCCGCGGGATTTGGGGGCACCCAGTCCTGGGGCTCCTTGGGGCCCCCTCTCTCTTTGCACACTAGGAAGTGGAGGCTTAACGGCAGCCTTCTTGGTCTTCTCTCACCCTCCCTTCACTCCCTTGCCACCTGCCTTCCCTTAGCTTTTCAGAGTGAGTGTCACGCTGCTCCCCCCACCCCTCCCCCTCCCCCTCGTACCCCGGCACACGCCCCCAGCACAGAGCTGAAACCCCACACCTTT
>NW_022900923.1:6919163-6935071 GCF_012274545.1 Fukomys damarensis
CCCCTCCCCCTCCCCCTCGTACCCCGGCACAGGCTCCAAGCACAGAGCTGAGAACTCAACGCTTTTTCGCCACTGTGGGTTTGCATCATCTCTGGACAGCCGGAGAGTAAGCGGGACGAATCCATTCCCGTGAAGAACAAGAGCTCCTCGGGTCCCTGCCTTCTCTGCCATCTCTCAGGAGCACAGGATCTGCAGAACATGCAGGGCTGTGTAGAATTTCCGTGCAGAGCTGTCCGGGTCTCATCAGTCCCACTCTTCCCGGTTTAATGTCTTGACTCAGGGTGTTTTGTAACAGTGCCGGAGTTTGCATTCTCGGGGGTGGCATTTTTTCCACGAAAAGCTGTCTAACTTGGGGTAGATCTTTACAAATGGGATTTGAGAAGCTAAGGAGATGCACGTGCTGGGACTTCCGCCAGAACATCAGTCCTCGCCCTGCTGTCCCAGCAGCGAGAGCCTCAGCTGGACAGGCTCGGAGGACAGTGCCTGCCCAGGCTCTTCCTGGGACGACTTTCCAGGCCCGTGTCCCTTGGCCAGACTCTGGCTCTGCACACCTGTCGTCCCGGAGCTCCCTTGAGCTGTCGGCCGTCCTGACCGTCTCCGCTCCTACGACTGCTGAGTGGCATCCGACGCAGCCTGCTCCACCCACACGGGGTTTGGATTCGTTTGCTGGTGTTCAAGAGGCCTGGCTCAGTCCCTTCCTGGGTTCAACTTTTGAATGGACGGCAGCCTAGAAATTCATTAACCTGCATAGCCTGACCGTCCAAAATGCCCGAGTACCTGCTAAGCAATTTTGACACAAGTGCAGTCGAGAGACGGGCACGTAGGGAGGAAAACAGGACTGTTCTGGGCCCTGTGGAAACTAGGTGATAACCCAGAGTCCACCTGGAAGTAGCCCGAGCTCTCATGCAGAGCTGAGTATGACAGTAGGAATCGCTTCACAGCCCTTCATCCCGCGGGAGTGAGGGAAAGCCGCGAGTCAGGACCTGACTTCCTTCCTTTCTTCCTTCGTTTCTTTTTTGGAGGTACTCGGGATTGAACCCAGGACCTTTGCAGTGAGCTACATCCCTGGCCCTCTTTACATGTTTTACTTTGAGACAGGGTCTCACTAGGTCACTTAAGTTGCCCCGGCTGGATATGACCTTATGAATGTTGCACCTCAGTTTCCCAGAGTGCACCATCAGGCCCAGCGAGGAGCATCTCCTAAGGGAGCTCGTAAGGCTCACCGTCAGGACGTAAATGCTGGGCACTGCTTGATCGAGTGCTCTCTCTCCTTCCAGGACTTGGCCCTGGAAGAGGCTGTTCTGGAGGAGCTGACGCAGAAGGTCGCACAGGAGCACAAGGCCCACAGGTGAGGCTGCAGAGGCAGCAGGTGCCGTGGGCATGGGCCGGAGCCTGGGGCTCCCCTCTTCCCACAAGACTCCGCTCTCTTCTGTCCTGTGAAAGGAATAGGTGGGCTTGCAAACTGCTTCCCTCCTCCCTCCCTCCATTCTCTTCCTCCCTCTTCCCTCCTCCCTTCCTCCCTCTCCCCGTCCCCCTCCCCAGGAGGCCCACACACGTGTGACGTAGAGAACCTTCTCCAGTCTGGGAAGCCCACGTGCCCAGTGCAAGTGTGCAGACCGGAAACGCCATGCTGGGTGGGAGGTGAAGCCAGGGGCCGAGGCGGGTGGAGACTGTAACCTAAGGAAACTCCTGCTCTCCACCTCAGGCCCTAGGAGCCGCTGTGAGCCAGTGGCCAACAGACTTCTTTTCTGTCCATCCTCAGAGAACCCAGTGCCCAGCCTCCCTTATCGCCCTAATAAACCTTATTTAAATTTTTTTTTCTTTAAAAGGATAGTGGAAATTTTGCCCAGTTGGGAAAAACATAACTTCTCCTCTAAGCAGGCAGCATCTCTCGCAGAGACGTTTGGGACGACTGTAGTATTTTAGGGCTGCAGCTGTTAGTGAAAGGCTTTACCTTCCTCATTATAAATCCCTGTCCTTCGGCCAAGGGCTGAACGTGTTAATGCATTATCTGCAGTGTCCCAACCCTGCCTGGCCGTAATCGCCCTCCAGGGATTAGCCATCTGCCGGGCAGGCTCCCCGATGGCTGAGGCAGCCCCGGTTTCCTCTCGTTGGATTGCAGTGGGATCCTGCCCGCCGAGGCCGAGCTGATGTACATCAACGAAGTGGAGCCGCTGGACGGGTTCGGGCAAGAGGTCTTCCCCGTGAAGGTGAGGTGCTCGGCCTGGCCTTGCTGTGGCCGGCTCAGAGCCACACAGCCGGGCAGTGCCCATGTGGACGGCAGGGGCTGGAGGGCTTGGCCTTCTCACTGCCACACAGCCCAAGTCGGCGAGTCTGCCGACCTCGGGAAGCAGACCCTGAATCTTCGCTGCGAGGTTTTTGAGGTTTCCATGATCTTCAGCAGAACATCTCATGTATGAGACAATCGTGTAGATGAGTGTAGTGGTGCACGGCTATAATCCCAGCACTCTGGGAGGCTGAGGCAGGAGCATTGCAAGTTTGAGCCTAGCCTGGTCAACCTGAGCAGTTTAACAAGACCCTGGCTCAAAATAAAAAGTAAAAAAGGGCCAGGGATGTAGCTCAGTGTGAAAACCCTGGGGCTGAACTCCAGCACCACACAGACACGGAAAGACAACTGTCGAAGTGAGTACTGTACACTGCTTCATCCAAACTTTGAAGGAGCCTGGCTGGGCCCAGTGCTGAGTACGGTTGGGCCATCGCTCCTGTCCTGCTCTGTGCACAGAGACTCCAGCCAGGATTTCTCTCCCATGCGAATTTCATTTCTCTTCTTTATTTTGGTACCGGGCATTGAACTCAGGACCTTGTGCTTGAGAGGCAGGTGGCAGAACCACTGAGCTGAATCTTCTTATAGCAGGCACAGGGAGAGTGATCTGTGAGCTATAGAAGGAAGCGCTTCCTGTGTGCGGTTGATTTTATTTCTCCAGCTCCTTGGAGCTCCCCGAGTGGCTGTCCAGCCCCTGGGGCTCCTTGGGGACCCTGAGCCTGTGACCACACACTGCATCCCTGGTGTCACTCCGCCTCCCAGAGCGGGTGTGGCTTTGGGATCCCATGCGTGGTCACTTCCGAGGCTAAACCACAGTAGAGGCTCATTTTCCTCTCGCTGTTGACAACTTTTCCCGAAAAGTGGAGTTGTATTGAGCCCTCCAGCCGCTGGCTCGCCCCAGCCATTCGGGAGAGGCCTCTCGCATCAGCAGGAACATCCGCTCCAGCGCAGCAGTGCTGGCTGCTTTATAAGCGCGCTGTTCCCCTCGGCTGCACATGTGCAGTTTGCCTTAAGGGAACTGTCCATGTGTGTCAGGCAGAACCGAACCGGGTGGCCACGGCTCGTGCGGAGGGCGAAACAGCTCTTCGGTAGACGTGTGTAATTGTCTTTGGCTCCTCTGGCGGCTGCCCTTCGTGGGCTGTAACCCAGGTCCTCGCCATAACACCTCTCGAAGCCATCTGCGTCCGCTTACATTGCAGCAGCCCCTAGGTAGTCGGTATTTATTTGGGGTCGTTGGAAAATCAGTAAACTCTTCTCCATTTCTAGAAACGTGGCTGCTTCCATGCCAGGGTATTGGGGGTTTTGCTGCGTTGTTCTGAATCATCCTGACCCGAGGCAGCAGGGGCAGTTGGGGTAGTGGGGAAACCCCATGCTGGGGTCTGGTCCCTTCCCAGAGGTTCTGTGAGGGACCCAGAGGGAGCTCTGCCGTCCACCGGGAAAGGTGGGCTGTACTGGCTCCTGGAGTTTTCCTTAATGCGACCTGTGCAAAGGCCCTGGGTTTAATCCCCAGCACTGCAAAAGGAGAAAGGAAAGATAACGCTCGCCAGGTGCTCCGTGTGTCTGTCTGTGACCCGACGTGGTGGACAGGAGCAGCAGGACGGAGAAGTCTGAGGGACCAGGTGGGAAAGAGTGCTGGGGACCATGGGGAGACACAGCACCCGCATGCAATGTGGGCTTCTCCTCCAGTGGTCCTGGAAGCGGCTTCCTGGCAGCTGTCCCTGGTCCTCCACAGACACGGGGTGGCTGCTGCCCAAGCCCTGTGTCACCTGAGCACGTGACATGGCGGCGCTTCTGAGGCAGCCAAGACAGCTGAGCCTCAGCAGGGACCTCACGTCTCCCTCCTTCCTTCCCTCCCTCCTTCTCCCTTCCTTCTGTGTCTCCATCCGCCCAGCCTGTTTATCTTTCCTTCCTTCCTTTCCAGTACTGGGGATTAAACCCAGGGCCTTTTCACGGAGCGCTATCTCTAGCCCTTCTGCGTTTTTATTTTGTGACAGGATCTTGCTAAGTTGCTCAGGCTGGCCTTGAGCTTGCAGTCCCTCGGTGCTGCGGTTGCAGGTGTCTGAGCCCTTATGCTCTGACCAGTGCAGTGCCCTGGCATCCGGGCAGGGGGCACCTTGGGCGTCCTCTCCGGTTTTCCATTTCTTCACTCCGGGAACTGCTCTTCTGTACCCAGACCCCACCAGACTCCGGTTCAGCCCTGCTGACCAAGTGCCAGCCTCATCTCTCCGGAGAACGTCCTCCCTGGCTGCTCCCATCTTCCTTCCTGCGTGGATTTTCCGGTCATGTAACTCGCCTGTTCAGCTTCTGTCAGCACTGCACGGCCTGCTGTCTTTTCTCGATTCTTGCTCTTGCCACACTCTGCTTTGCCCCAGAAGGGTCCTGTTTCTCTTCTAGAAGCCTCCGGCTCTCCAGTGAGTGCTGGTGGCAGGAGAAAGCAGAGGTCACGGAGAGGAACCTCAGGGCAGGTGTCTGGGGCGCACCGAACTCCGTCTCCAGCCCCGGAGGAAGCGGGGCGCTGTATGACAGCTTAGCTGCCGGCTGTGGAGCCGAGTCCCCTGCTGCTCTCAGAACTCAAGCAGGGACCGGAAACACCCAGTGTGGGGCCGGTGACCCCCATCTCCCCAGTGCTGCCCAGCACCCCACACCCACTCTGGAGCATGGAAGGACAGCCACAGGGTGCCCTGGGAGGAGAGACTGAGGTGGGGGTGACGTGGGGGCGCTGCAGAGAGAAAGCCCGATGCTGCCGTGAGAGCCTCAGGATTGGCAACACTGAGGAGTCTCCGTGAAGGAATGGGGTGCGTAGGACAAAATGAGAAAATACAGAAGAACTCTTGGGAGTTAAAAATATGGTATCAGCAGTGGAAAACAGTGAACAGGTTAGAAAGTAAAACTTAAAACAGTTCCTTACAACATTAGGGGAAAAATCCAAGTACAGCACAGCGGGGGACAGGGAATGAAAGAAATAAGGAATTAGCGGACCCGGCCAGGAGGTCCGTCAGGGCAGGTGAAACAGGCACAGACTGGGGACTGGGCCCCGTGAGGAGGGACTCGGGCTTCTCCGCTGTGTGGGACGGACGCACGGTGCACGGGGACACAGCGGCAGCTCTGGGAGGTGCAGAGTGCTTTTCAGAATTGGTGCGTGAGTAACTTTGATTTCAGAAACTTAAGTTTAAAAAGTGAGTAGAAGTGCACGAAAGAGAAAACCCAAGTGATCCGCAGACCCGAGGAAGTGCCAAGATTCTGTCCCAAATGGAGCGGAAAACACATTATTGCTGTGTTGTGACAACAGGAGAGGCAGGAAATAGCGTATCATCCCTCAGGTGGGTGTGCAGGGCCGAAGCCCTGTCCTTGTCCCGTGCTGGTTGCCGCCTTGCTGGGACACACTCGGGATTCGCCCCAAACAGCGAGGGATACCACGCGTGTGCTGCAGCCAGGCACTGTGAGGCCCTCGGTGACCGCTGCATTGTGGATGTCTCCAGGAAAGCTTACTGTTTAGTGGACCACATACGAGTCGCATGCGTGTATTTAGTATACACATGTTTTGAAATACGTATAAATGTAATGGCCGGTCTGGGTGAATCAGCATATTTGTGACCTCACATACTTTCTGCGCAGTCTCTCAGTATGCAGAATGCAGTCCATTGTTACCTTTGGTCCCTGGAATACGCAGTTGAGCTCCTGCATCTGTTCCTTCTGTCTGAATAAAATTGTGCATCCTGTGGGGAATATCGGCTCCTCTTTTTCACCAGCATTCTACTCTGATTCGATGGACCCAGCTTTTTTTAGATCCCACATCTAAGTAAGGACATGTGGTTTTGTTTATGCCTGGCTTATTTCACTTAGCATAAAGTCTTCTAGGCAGGATTTCCTTTTTGAATGCAGCATAGTACTCCATTGAGTACACTGTGTATCCTACGTTTTCCTTACCCATTGATCCATGGATGGATAATTAGTCCTCCCTGTATCTTGGCTCTTGTGAGCAGTGCAGCAGGGAACATGGTGATAAGTCTTTTGTTGATATTACATAGGACAATCATGGAAACAGTATGCAGCTTGGCGTTTTCTTCATGGGGATTTTCGTGAGGAACAGAATCGGAAGACAAGCAGTGATATACAGGTAAACAGACTTGTCTTTCCATTTTTCTTTTCCCCTAGAGAGATGCCAGACAGCTGCCCTGACTGTTTTCCAGATGAGTGAAGAGCCAGACCGTGGGTGCAGGTTGAGCTTTTCCCAGTTCTTCCCAGAGCCCCGTCTGTGGAGGGAAACACTGCCTCCCCACCCTGAATCCTTGGCAAGTGCCCCGTGAGACCTGCCAGGTCAGACTTTGCAGCCTGCGTCCTGCCAGTTACCATAGCAGAGAGGATCCAGGACCACCCCGCCATCCTCCTGCGTCGTCCCGCGTCGTCCTGCTCTCTGCTCCATAGTTAAAAAGCGGGGCCATGGGAATAGGGTGGAAGAGAGCAACAGAAACCTCTTGAGTCATAGCTCAAGGTACCAGCTTCTGAGCGCGTCTGCCCAGTGGCTCCTTGTGTAGATGGAGGCGCCTTCTGTTTCCTGCAGCTTCCGCTTTGCGAGGAAGGACATTTCCCGCTGTTTCTGAAAGGGGCTGCGTTATAGTTTGGCTGGTCAGGAAGCCTTGGAGCAGCGAGTGCAGCCCCATTCCGTGCCCTCTGACAGGTGGAGCGATGTCGGGACGGTCACCCACAACAAGTCCATGATCCTGGTGGAGCTGCTCAGCAAGGAGGACACGGCCCTGTTCCACATGGTGAGTCGGGGTGGTAGCGCGGCAGGGCCCTGATGCCGAGGGGTTTGGTGTCCTCTCTTCCCACCGCCTGAGAAAAGTGTCCTGTACCAGAGACACTGCTGACCCTTCTCCAGTGCTGCGGTCACTTGTTTCAGGGCGGTGGTGGTAAAATCCCATACTCAAAATGCCCGTTTCTGAGCTGACTTTCGGTTCTCAGACTTGGGTGCGCGTGGCTGCCTTGCCAGTGGCCGATGCCCTCTCTGGTGTGTGAAGACCCTGTGGTCGCACCCGTCTGGAGAGCCAGGCGGGGTGGCACTGCATTTCCCTGTGCTGACAGACTTGGATTCCATTCCCGTCATAGCCCGGACTTCCGTACCGCCCAGTGGCCGTGGAATTCTTCCTCTTTCTCCTCCTCCTCTTCCCCACCTCGTGTTGTTTCTCTGCCCTGCCTTGGTTCAGTTATTTATCTTTGAAGCCCTTGGTTCAGGGTTAGGTAAGGATACCCAGTGTCCCCGTTCACAGGCATGGAGGTTCCTCTGCAGCATCTTCTGCGCTTCCAGGCCGGCCTCACGGGGCGCTGACCCTGAGCTTCAGTGGGTCGGTTTGTTCCAAAGATGGGAAAACGCAGTGCGATCTTGGTTCAGTCGCATCTAATCAAACAAATGTTCATCTGTTTTTCCCTCCTCCTCTCCCTTTTCAAGGATGACATCGAGAATGCCAAATATGTTTCTCGGTTATTTACGACACGGCACAAGTTTTATAAACAAAACAAAATCTGCACCGAGTAAGTACACGCTGATGGAGGTCGCCTCTCCATTGGCTCCCCTCCCTTGACCCTAGCAGCAGCCAAAGCAGCGGGCGGGAGAGGCTTTAATGACGGACCTGTGGTGTCGCGTGTGCCTAGGGAGGAAACGGCCACAAACGGATGGCCGATGGTGGGAGCTGTGGCTCTGAGTTCCGAGGAGCCACGTGGCGCCCAATTTGCGGGGCGCCCTGGGGTCAGGCGCGGCACATTCAGAGGAGGTGACGCCCGCCGGCTTGAAAGGGAGGACGCAGCTGTCATCCGGCCGCCTAGCTCCTCCGCTCACCCCTGCGCTCCGGGCCCTATGGGCTGCCTGCAACTTGGAGGCCCGGGTAATTAGAGGATGATTTAGAAGGCGCTGAGAGGTGTCCGAGTCCCTGTGTCTTCTTTTAATTTAATTTGGAAATAAAGGGGCTTCTGCTGCTGCCCCTTCCCTGTGGCCTGACCTCCGAGATCGCGCCAGGCTCCCCGCCCCTTTGCCTCGGTCTTCAAAGACGCTCTCACAGCGTGCTCTTGCGCTTCGGGCCCCCAAGGTGTTTAATTTGGGTTCAGAGAGTGGCAGGGGTGTAAATGCAGCACGAGCCGCTTCTCCACTCCCACGGAGACACTGCCGAGAGGGATAGAGCGGTGCTGGGAGCTGGATCCCTGGGTCACGCCCGACTTTCTTCCCCGTAGGACAGAGGCCGTGTCCTTGGTCACTGTGGGGCTCTCAGAGTGTGTGTGATGGTCCCAGGCCTTGAGTGAGTCCGTCCTCCGGGTGAATCAGAGGCCCGAGCAGGGAATGGCCAATTAGGTGCCTGCGTCTCTCTCGCGGCCCTCTGCTCCCATTGCCCCGCACCGCGTTTTTGATCCCATGTCTCGGTCGCTCTGTGTGGCAGTGCTCTGCTTTTGCCTTTGACTTGTCGGGCTGTCCTCGCCATTAACAGTTCTGTAGTTCACTTGTGTAGAGTCGATCAGAACCTGCGCTGAGAAGAGGGTTTCACCACAGCCCTCCGCTTAACCATTTCTCAGCGGCTGGCTGCAGGACCGGGCTCATTCCCAAGGGTGCGTCCTTTCCCTTCGCCTCACTTGGTGAACCGCACTACGAGACTGAAAACCGTCCTGCTTCTGTGATAGGCCCTCTGTGCTCCTTCCTCCTAACTGGGCTCCTGTTAGAAATGGGCCTTTTTAAGCATCTGTTTTATGAGTGCACCTTTGCAGTACCTGCTGATGACGATCCCGGTGAGGACTTGGCACGTGTACATAAGAGCTTAATTTTTTTTCATCCTGGGGCTGATGAAACATCGGGGCGGTCTTGTTACATCCGTGTGAAATTCTAGATGCAACTGCACGCCTCAGCAGTGTGCCAAGGCCGGGACTGCCCTCCCGAGCGGACCGGAAGTCATGGTCACCGTGGCCTCCTCCCCTGTGGGGTGCAAAGAGCCCCCACCCGGCCATCCAGGCGCTGACCTGTGACACTTGGCCGTCACTTTCTCTGTCCCTGCAGGGCCCCCCGCTTGTCAACTGCTGACCCTCCAGGGAGCGGTTCCCACTGGCCTGGGGAGGAAGGGCGAGGGGACCGAGTCTAACCCGGGCGGGGACGTTTTGCTTGGCCAGCGTTAGAGATCCCTGGTTACTCTGTCTCCATTGTGCTGTGGAAGAATGGTATGATGGGAGAGTCAGGAAGGGGGCCGACCCAAGGGTAGGAAGAGTCTTTCAAAGAACTTTAACTCAATAAAAACTTGGTCTTGTTTTTTGTTTTATTTATGTTTTTAAAGATAATACTGAGGACTAGGGAAAATGTTGTTACGGCCTTTGGGACCCTTTGCTCAAGAGAATCTTGGATTTCAGTTTTTAAGAATTCGACAGTATTTCAAGTTCCCACTCATTTTTTTCTCTCTACTGTGTTCTTTGTTTTTCTTACTTAAACCGCTCAGTCGGTGGTGATCTGGTTAAGGATATGTAGCTCAGTGGTAGCACATTTGCCTAGCAATAAAATAAGGTAGAAAAAAAAAGGATCTGGTCAGAAAAATATTTGTAATATATGTTATCTTAACAAGAAGCGCTCCTATATGCTCTTACTGAAAAATATTTTACCTATTTTGGAATTTCATTTGGCTAGAAGCATTTTTGAAAGACAGCCTTTCTTTCTGCCTCTCATAATCTTTATCACAAGAGATTTTACACAGCCACAAAGGCACAGAGAGTACAAATTTTTAAAGTTGGTGTAATCATAATGGTGTTTTTCAGTTTTATTTCTTTAAACCTCGTTCTTTTAATATGAGCTGGTAAAACTTATTACTAAGGCAGCATAAGTTGCAGACATTTTGAGAATAAAGAAAAGAATAAAAAAGGCTGTGAAAACTGTCCTCGGCGCCGTTGGCACCCAGACCCGAAGCGTGTGCATGCTCGGCGTGCGTCTGCTGATCTCGTCCTTTGCCCTCCTGTCTCCCTGTCCTCGCTGCCCTCTGATACCAGACCCCAAATAATGGCCGTTCTCATTTTTCCCAACTTCTCACACAGGCAGTCTGCGTCTCCGCCTCCCATCCGACGCCAGCCCACCTGGAGCCGCTCCTCGCTGGTGAGTGCCGTCTTTCCATGCGCAGGCAGGGCCAACTGAGGCATAAGGAGGGGCGGGACGAGCCCCTGCCAGGCCGGCGGTGAGCTCCGCCGTGGCCCTGGTACCCGAGCCCGGTGCTTCCTCCCAGGGTGGCCCCCGCCTCCCCTGTGTGTCTCTCCTTCCTGTCCGTCGTGTTTTCCGCCTTTCATCTCTGGTCATAGCGTGGAGATGTGTCATCAGCTCTGAGCTCACGGATGCGGCTGCGTTCCCTGCCATAGACTGAACTGGTCAGAAAGTCCCTAAGTGAAACAGCAGTGGAATGACTGTAGTTAATGGTCTCACGTGGTCTTTGATAGGAACGATTCATGTGCATTTTCTCATTTGAAGGCTTTAGTTAGTGAGTGCAATTTGAATTGATCCACTTTCCCACCTCATCTTTTAGGATTTTTTCCTATTGTAATTACTCTCTTCATTTTGTGCCTTGTTACTTGGAGGCTTAAGGGTAATACAGTAGTTGTCAGGAGTTGGCTTCCTTTAAAAGTTTCTGCTTCTTGAGTACAGTTCTTTGAGGTTATGACTTTCTGTGCACAAACAGGTAAATAATGTAGGGTTTTAATTTTTCTGGAGGAACAGTTCTTGGAGCGGCGAGAACGTCACGCCGAAGTTTCGTCTGGAGTGTGTGGCCCTCCAGCAGCTCATTAGCTTGTCCTTTAGAAGGAAAGTTTTGAGGACAGTTATTCTTTTCTGGAGACTGTGCGGACATGGACTCTTGGAGCCCGGGGCTGGGCCACTGTCATCCCAGGAGAAGCCCGAGGCCTGGTGCGTGTGGTCACAGCCTGTCACGCGTGCCCCCTGCCTGGGAGACCGGGGGACACTCCAGGCTTTCCCTGGATCACCAGTGGACTCGTTTGCAGTACTGGCTTCCTCATCCTCTGCTCCTTGTTCACTTACTTCGTGTTCTAATTAGGAAGATCGCTTCTCACTCATGCCCAAGACAGACTGAGAGGCAGAGTATTGAAGGCCACCGTGGACTCTGGTCGGGTCCCAGTCATCCAGAGAGGAGGTGGAGCTTCTCCTTTCTTACTGCGACGAGGACAGGATGGAGAGCAGGTTCAGGGCTTCCCCTCTCCCTGACCGTTCAGTTTAAACCTTTCACTGCAGTTCTTGTAGTGAGGTGAGAGGGGGAGCCCAGCCGCCTCATCTCTCAGCCTCCTCGCCCGTGGCCAGGGTGCGGATCTCTGATTTTCTCTACCCTTTCTGCCCCCTGTGTGATAGCATTGAATCTGTTTCTGTGTTTGCAGGTTGGGAAGGAAGTGGAGGACTGTGTGGGACTAGATAAGGAGATGATCAGTGCTGTAACCCTGAACTGGTATGGGAAGGATTAGTCCTCCTTAGCCTGTGCCTGTGCACATAGGCCAGCTCGTAAATAGTCACTTACTGGATCTCTTTTCTAAAGTAAGAGCAAGAGGAGGTAATAAACCATCTTTGCCTTGCCATTTATTTCTGTTCCTTTGTACAAATCTCTCTTCACTATTAAAAAAAATACGAGCCATCCTGGTGTGGACAAATGTAATTGAATTCTGTATTGCCAAGGAAAGGAAAACTATTTTTAATTTACAACTAAGAATTAGCCACGGGAACACTTGAAAGCTTTCAGGAATGCGGACATAGTGCCTCTGCTCTGGTACCAGGGTCTACTCAAGATACATTTAACTTCAGTTTTTTGTTTCTTTGTTTCTTCTCTCTCGATTCCTTTCAAGTTTTGAGCCCCTTGTCTGCATCCCCTTCTTTATTTGCCCTTCTGATGCCAGATACTAAGAAGCTGGGGCTCCTGCTGGCTTTGAGCTGTTGTTTGAGCTCAGCTTCTTCGACATTCCCTTCCTCATAGAGCATTAATTTTTAGAATGATGTCTGTACAGCTTGTAGAAATACAAAAGATTGGTTCAGGGATTTAGCTCAGTGGTGCCGCCGCCTCCCTCGCAAGCGTAAGGACCTGAGTTTGATCCCTGGTACCAAAACAGAGAAAAGAAAGAAATAGAAAGATCATCCTGTTTGGTGAGGTGCACACTTCTGTATCTGTGTACAAGCTCATGAAACAGTCTGCTGACCTGGAACCCTGCTACGTGGGTAAAATGAATGTTTTGAGGTCAGGGAAGGGACAGTGCTGCTTTGATTGGCAGGAACTGGAGACCTCGTGAGGTTAAGCAGCTCGCTCTAGGTCACAGTTGGGGATCACTGTGTTTCCTTTGCTTAGCCACTGGTCAGTCCCTCAGAGTTTTTGTTTTTTCTCCCCCCGAGGGCTTTGCCCTCTTCTGCAGCCGGAAGTGATTTGGGTGGCGTCTCAGCGGCCACCTGTAAGATCCTGTGTTGGCTGGGCAGTGCTTTGGTGCTTTCCACCTTGCTCCTGCAGTGTGCAGAGGAATAAGCGGCTGTGAGGACTGTATGCTTGGCTCGTGGGGTCACTAGATTTTTAAGTTGCTTCCGCACTGGGCCCGGCCTGACACTATCATCCTGTCCCCGTTGGAAGTTGCTGTGGCCCTGTGAGCCAGGTTGTGTGAATGGCGAAGGGTAGAAGCGAGTGGCCCCAGGAGGAGACCAGTTTGGAGTGGAATGGCTGTTGTAGGGTGCCCGTCCCGATTACATCTGTTACGCAGGCAGGCATGGAGGAAACACAGTGAATAGCTTCCCTGGGCTTCCGGCTGTGGCCCCTTGCTCTGTCTGACCTTTTTGTTCCTCCCTGGTGTTTGTCTGGTCCCAGGCTCGGTGATATTTGGGGTACAGATGAGTGGGGTTCCGTGCTTCACTGTGGCTGGGGCTGGGGGACTGTGGGGTGCTCTGGGAAGTGTCCACCCCAGCCCCACCATGTTCTCTTCCAGCCCCGGCAGCAGCCGTACATCCTGCCTCCCGTGCACGTCCAGTGCAGCGAGCCCTACTCAGAAACACACACGTCACAAGGTAATGCCTCACCCGCGTCCTCCCGAGTGCAGAAAGCTGAGTACCAGGAAGAGGTTGAGAAGTTTTGCTTCTTTTTAAGGGACAGTGAAGCTTGCTTTTTAACATGGCCATAGGCTGTGTGACAGTAGCCAGCAGTGTCGGGTTGTGAAAGGCCTAAAAAGATTGGTTACCCCTAAAAGAATGGCTCCCCAGAACTGGCTGCCCGAGGAGCCAGGGCCAAGGCACTGGGCAGTTCCTGTCCCTTCCGTTTTGTCCATGGGTGACATAGAAGACAGCTCCGGGACAACCAGGAAAGTCAGGCCCAGCCTCCGTCAGCTTTCTGCTCTTTGTGCGATTAATCATCCCATCTCGGACTAAACAAAATCTGCTTTATTCCTTTTTTCCTCCCAAAACATCTCCCTTGAAAAAATGCATGCAAGAGCCCATTCCATTAGTAATAGCAATTACAGTGCTGACAGTTAACAATCGCAGAGTTGTGAGTGTGTGCCAGTGGCTCTCTAGGTAGCTTGCTCTGTATCGGCCCATTCAGTCCTCCTGGTAAACGGCAGGTGCCATTGTTATTTCCATCTCACAGGAGAGGAAGCAGACAGAGGTTGATGGTGGTGCTGGGATATGCACATCAGCAGCCTAATACCAATCCAGTTTCCATAAAGGAGAGGAGGGGCTAGAAAACCTTGGGTGTGGACGTATTAAGTGCAGCACGAGTTGCTGTGTTAACACCTCCTGGCTATTTTGAATCCTCTGCGAGAGGAAGGTTGGATGCGGAAACTGAGACCATTTGTCACAGGAGTGTCTAAGCATGTTGCTCTGCTTCTGGGGCAAAGACTGCAAACCCCTCTGGAGGCAGATGAATCACGTTGCCCTAGTCCGCCCCCACCTCCGCCCCCCCTCCGCCCCCGGCTCCGCCGATCCCATGGGTCCCACAGTCCTCCTTCAGGCACCTATGAGAATGGATGTGTTTAGGCCACAGAAGTGTTTCGGCAGGAGGTCGCCTTCCTGGCTGTGAGGGGTGGTGCACATCTGGGAGGCAGAGACCTGATGCTAGAAATCTGCTGCTGCATCTCTGTGGCTCTTCACTGTAGTAATTGTTAGTATTTTTTACTTGAATTGACCTTGATGAGACCAGATCTAGATCATAACTGCAGGAAAGGCTGAAAGAACTCTCGATTCTCATTTTACCTACCATTCATGGCTGCTTAAAACGACCTAGCCCGGCCGATCTGCAGCTGCGGCCTTGTCCTTTCCTTGTGAGTACTGCACCGCTGGGTGTACGGACTTTCCCACTGTAGTCAGAAAGTGCGGGTGCAGGTACTGGGTAATTTCCTATCTATCGCTCGCTGGAGTTCTTGCCCACATACTCAGACCTGTTGCTGGCCAGGTGTAGGAGGGTGCATCTGTCCACTGGGAGGACCACCGTTGGGGTTTGACTGCAGAGCCCACGGTGGAATCGAGTGCTGTGCTGTGAGCACCTTTCACCACCTCGGCTCGCACGTCTCTGTGTGCTGAGGGGTCCTACACACCGGCCTCACCTGAGCAGTGCCACTTCTGTAGAGGGTGGGCGGGTGGAGGTCCTGGGATCTCACCTTTTATGACTTAAACTAAGCGGACAGGAAGGAACTGTGTTGGAACAGGGTGGCGTGAAGGCTGCTGTGTGTGTTTGATTGTAGACAGCATTTTCCACGGGAATGAAGAGGCCTTGTATTGCAACTCTCACAACAGCCTGGAACTGAGCTACTTAAATGGCACCGTCACCAACGGCAGCGTGTGCAGTGTGCACAGCGTCACCTCCCTGAGCTGCCCGCAGAGCTTCCTGCAGACCTCGCCGGTGTCCTCCAACCTCAGCATCCCCGGGAGCGACATCATGCGGGCCGACTACGTCCCCAGCCACCGGCATAGTGCCATCATCGTGCCGTCCTACCGGCCGACTCCTGACTACGAGACCGTCATGCGGCAGATGAAGAGGGGGGCCATCCACGGGGACAGCCAGAGCCAGTCCCTGCGCAACCTCAGCCTGCTCGGCGCCCACGCCTACAGCCAGCCCGAGGAGCTGGTGTACAGCCAGCCGGAGATGCGCGACCGGCACCCCTACACCATGCCCTACACCCCGCAGGTGGGCTACGGCCACGCACTGGTGTGTCCAGTGGACCACGGGAGCCCCAAGAGCGGCGCCGTGCCCAGCAAGCCAGGGGCCAGCGCCATCTCGCACACAGTGAGCACCCCGGAGCTGGCCAACATGCAGCTGCCGGGGCCCCAGTGCTACAGCACATCCCACATGCTCAAGAACTGCCTCTTCCGGCCACCACCACCCTACCCCCGGCCCCGGCCCGCCACCAGCACCCCAGACCTGGCCAGTCACCGGCACAGGTATGTCAGCGGCAGCAGCCCCGACTTGGTCACGCGCAAGGTGCAGCTGTCCGTGAAGACCTTCCAGGAGGACAGCTCCCCCGTGGTACACCAGTCCCTGCAGGAGGTGAGCGAGCCCCTGCTGGCCACCAAGCACCACGGCCCAGCCACTAAGCGCCACAGCCTGGAGGTGATGAGCAGCATGGTGCGCGGCATGGAGACCATGGCGCTGAAGGCGCT
>NW_022900923.1:6935451-6959570 GCF_012274545.1 Fukomys damarensis
GCATGCTGCGCCACAGACCGGCCAAGGCGCTCAGCATCTCCCGGGCCGACCAGCCGGCCGTCAATGGGTCGGCCCTGGGCCCGTCCATCTCCGAGCCCGACCTGACCAGCGTGAAGGAGCGGGCCAGGAAGGAGCCGGTGAAGGAGAGGCCCGTGTCCGAGATGTTCTCCCTGGAGGACAGCATCGTGGAGCGGGAAATGATGCTGAGGGTGAGTGTCCCCGCACCGCCAGGCCCGGCCCGGGCTCTGGCTCCAGAGCAGCTGTGAGGCCTGCTCGGGGAGTGCGTTCACTGCCGTCGGTGTCTGATTGGTTTGTCTCGTCACTGGAGAGTTCTGAGCTTCTCGTGAGTACATGTGTGCTGTACATCGTAACTGCAGTGCTGCTGGTACTGTGCGTAACACGGCTGAATTCTTACTCCCGTCTCACCTGCCCTTCTCATCCCTTGGTTCCCTTCACATTTGAGGAAGACCTACCTCCCTGTCTCCTTGTATCTTTTATTTTGCTCTTTAATTTCTGTATACTTTGGATTGCTCATGTAAGACAAAGCACACAATAGCGTGGCTGCTGTTCTGGTTTATTTCACTTAGCGTTATGGTGTCAAGGTGTATCCGTTTTCCTACACATATCTCAGATGTGTCCTTTATAGCAATTACCACTTTTTAAAGAATCATTAGAGCACTCTGAGAGGCTGAGGGGGGAGGACCACCAATTTGAGCGCAGTGTGGGCAGCTACAGATGGAGGGGACCCCGTCCCCAAGAAAGGGCTGGAGATGTAGCTGAGTGGCAAGGCCCTGGTTCAATCCCCAGTGTCACCAAAATAAAACCCTCTGCTACTGTTGTCCCGGAAATTGTTATTGCCACGAAAACTTGAGTGAAACCGGCTTGGCTTCTTTCCATTCACTCAGCTGCACCACCGGGAGCCCCTCGCACGGTTCTGTGGGAACCGGGAAGGGTTATGGGTTAACACTGGCTCCCTGGGTTTGTGAGCCTCAACTTCTAAGACCTCACTGGGTGGGAGTGGGCGGGGAGAGAACAAGCCAGGGCCTGGGCCTGAGATTTCAGGAAGTCCAGAAAGCCTAATCCCTGGCACTTTGTGACTCTCAGGGAGTTCTCAGCCCTGCTACTTTGGCCAAGTCTAGCAGCCTAAGCTAGAACTTTTCCGGCTTCTGCCATTGGAAGGGAAAGTGAAGGGTGGACCTGGGGCCTCCAGGAAGGACAGCTGGGGTGGAGTGGGGTGTGGGGGTGGGCGACAGCCCCGGCAAAAGCTTTCCCAGCTCGGAAGGGAGTAACTCATGGCATAGAGGGGATTTGAACACTCCTTGTCCTCAAGTCTATTAAAAGCAGCGCGGGCAGGAAGGGTTTGTCGGTCTGAGATTCGGGCACAGGCACCTTGTTCCCTTGTTCCCCTTATTGAACAAATAGCCCGGAGCGGGTCGTGGCCCTGGCACCCTGTGAGGTCACCCAGGCCCACAGGGGTCTGCGGTTCTCTCCGTGATGCTGTTCCTTCCATCCACGCGGATGAGAGCACCCAGCAAGTTTCACCCATCAGACTCTCGCTCGGGACACAGTTCTCTTAACTCCCGCACACACCCGAGCCTGTGCCCTTGGACCTTCAGCCAGGGTCTTGATCTTGGAGGAGGATGAGGCCGCCGGGGTGGAGACCTGGCCACCCTAGGAGTTGAGTTTTCCATCTGTCTCTAAATACAGAGCCTCGGGGGACCTAAGCCGCAGCCCAGTCTCAGCTCCCCTGTGGAGGAAGCACTTCAAGCACTGGAAGTTGGGGGACAGGTATGGGGAGAACGTGCCCTGGATAGTCTCTCCTCTGTCCTGTGATGAAGGACTCAGGGCCTGGCCTTTCCGGCTCCTTCCTTCTCCGGGGTCTTGGTGTCACCTCCCTTCACCCAGCAGGAGTCGGTCAGTGGGAAGCTGGCCGGAGGTTGAGGAGGGACATTTTTGTCCTTGGTGGAAGCTGATAGGCTGAGAAGGAGCCAGAGACCTCCTGTGACTTCTGGCACTTTGGGTTTCAGGGAGCAGCAGGTAGACAGGAATCCTACCCGAAGACAGGCGAGTTTCTGTCTGTCTTAGGTGCAGTTGAGGTCCCTTTTGGGTACAAGGGGAGAAGGCAAGGACCTTGGGATTATTTCCCGGGTCTCTGGCTTTCTCAGAACTTGGAACTAAGAGGTGCTGGGGAAAAATGACCTCTCACAAATATGAACTGCTAAGCAAACGACCAAAAAGGTAAATCCAGAATCTTCCCCTGGGGCTGCCTAGCATTGAGAAGGAAGCCATTAAGGGTTTCTTTTAGCTGAAAGTCTGGCTACTTGCCTCTCTGGTCACAACCCACCCACCCTGCTTCCTCTGAGACACCCCCCCGCCAGGAACCACCACCAGAAGGCTGCATTCAGATTGTAGGTGATACTGCCACCCCCCTTAGAATAATCTGCTCACCCTCTGTTACCTAGCACACAGCTCCAGTGAGATACCTACCCTGGAGATTAACTTCATAAAGGACATGATGAGAAAAATGCCTGTAACTGCTCGACTAGAAACCCTTCCTAGAAGAGCTTGCAGGCTGCTTGCACTTCTGTTTCAATAGAATTTCTATGAAACTCACTGTTGCTAGCCCGGAGAGGTTGGGGCTGCACATGCCTATAATTTCAGCTCATCCTGGCAACTTGGGAAGAGCCTGTCTCAGGTTAAAAGGGATGAGAATGTAGCTCAGTGCGAAGGCTTTGGTTCAGTCTCCAGTGCCGCAGTAAAACAAAACCAGAACCCGGCTCACCTCTTCCTGTCCTTTACGAAGCCCCTCTTCTTCCTTTGACATCCAAGACAATATTGTTTTGGGGAATTGCTCAATGCGCTGCCTTCGTACCTCTGTCAGCTTTGAGGACAGTGGGGGACCAGGAGCCAGGCCCTGGTTGACCAAGGCCCATTGCAGGTGCTGGGGAGGAGAGAGGAGGTGGATGGAAAATCACTGACCAGAGCCAGGCGGAAATGTCTGGCCCTCCCGTGTGGGCAGTGCCACATCTGGGCTCTCCAGGCCTCAGCCACATCCGGTGAAGGCCTGGCCTGGCCCCGGGGCTCCCATCCGTGGGTGTGCATTCTGAGGGACACCGCACCCTTCAGATGGACTCCCAGGAGGACTTTCCTCCTGCCATTTGTCCCTCTCCGTCAACAACGAAACATTTGGGAAAGTTTCGCCGCAGGCTGTGGAAAGGGTCCATCCTTGCGATTGCATCAGGTGATTCGTGTGATTTTGTTTTCCTCATCTGGTCTTCCCGTGGCCCCCAGACCCCCCTTCCGTGAGCCCCCTGGGTAACACCGTGTGTTTGTTAGTCTACCCGATGAGCCGATGAATCAATTACAGACAGCACAGGGGTCTGGTGAAGCCGGCGCCCTGGGCACCGTGGGAGGAGGGGTGCCTGTGACTCAGCTGGGGAGGTGCAGATCGGGGAGACTAAGGTGCGTTCCGGCCTTCTGCCGGCGTGGTACACCATGAGAACACGCCTTTTCTTGCTACAAGAATCTGGAGAAGCAGAAGATCGCGAGCCTGGAGGCGCAGAAAAGGCCGCTGATGTTGGCAGCGCTGAACGGCCTCTCGGTGGCCCGGGTCACGGGGCGGGAAGATTGTCACCACGGAGCCGCCCGAATCCCCATGGACGAGAGGGTAAGTGCGGGTCTCGGGATTCTGTCCCTCCCTCCTGGCCATGACTGTGCCCGCTGCGTTTGTTTGAGGGATGGACTCTTCAGTGGCAGAGTAGGAGACCCAGTCTGACTGTACTGCGTTATTACATCGGTTCCTCCCGACATCTGGTGTTTCTTCCGCTTTACAAATCGGAGAATCAGTGCTGGGCTGTGAGGAGCATCTGTTAACACACTGTACAACCTGGCCACGGCTCTCCCTGTCTTTTGGCTGGTTTCCTTTTTCTGTAAGATGAGAAAGTTAAATACTCTCTCTCTCGCTCTCTAGTGTTATGCTGTTTGTGAAGCAATCAGGAGGTGATTCTTTTTTCCAGGCATCTGTGGCGACCCCCTGGGTAGCTGTAAATCATGGCTGACTTACAGATGTCAGGTTAATGCATTGTGAGAGCTGTGGTTTTGAAAGGCAAACAGTTGCTGTGGGGCAGTGTCACCGAGGAGAGGAAAGGCGTGGAAAGGTTGAGAGCAGTTGCATAGATGGAATCGAACGCTGCTAACGTTAGGGTGTGAGATTTTGGCTGCCGTGTGTTCGGCATTAGAACACGTCCGGGGTATGGGGACCTTAGAGGGTTCATTCAGTCATCCCACACCGTTCTATTGTAATTAGCAGTTTGGCCAGGGAGGGAAACTAAGTGGGATCGGATTCGATGTTGAGACCTACGCCGTTGTGCGTCGGTATTATCTTAGAATTTATCTCAGTACAAACATCTGTGCACATAGAGAAAAGATTGTGTGGGTGACAAAGATTAACAGTTTCTGATCGTCCTGACTTTACATAGACATTAGTATTAGTATCCAAAGTATTGATCTTAAATTTTGGCTCACACAGATTTGATTTATAGCATGAGTGGTAAGGAAAATGGTTATCTCACAAGAAAAGCTGGTGACAGGGTTAATAGTGAGAGCACATCGACCAGGACTGTGTTCGCCCGGGCACCGTCACTAAATATCAGGGTTGTCTGGTGGTTTGGTTGGAGTCTTTGGGTGCAATATCGTGAGGGCTGAAGGTTAACTTCCGTTGCAGTTCAGGACCCTGAAGAAGAAGCTAGAAGAGGGCATGGTGTTCACAGAATATGAGCAGATTCCAAAGAAAAAGGCCAACGGCGTCTTCAGCACCGCGACTCTGCCGGAAAATGCTGAGCGCAGCCGGATCCGCGAGGTGGTTCCTTACGAGGAGAACCGCGTGGAGCTGATGCCAACCAAAGAGAACAACACTGGCTACATCAACGCATCCCATGTCAAGGTGCGTATGGAGAACGGCGGGAGGCTGCAGGGCCAAAGGCAGAGCACAGGGGGTGAAGCACGGGCGGCAGTGCGTGCCTGTCATGCCGCTGCTCTGAAGGCTGAGGCAGGAGGATCCCAAGGCGGAGACCAGTCTGGGCAACTTAGCCACTTGGAGGGGCCCTGTCTGAAAACAAATAGAAAGGGTCAGTGTATAGCTCTGTGGGGCAGCACTTGCCACACACGTGCAGTGCCCCGTGTTCAATGCCCAGGATTGCATATAAAAAGATGTTGGGCTGCAGCTGCGCCTCTTGGCTCATCCCCAGTCCCTTGGGGGTGCCTTTGAAATCCAGAAAGGACATCTGTCCCTGTCCATGCAGAGAGAGGGAAGCTAGCAGCCTCAGGTCAGCCATTTCTGAAGCTTGCTCATCCCAGAGAGCCAGGCTTTTTCTCCAGGGTGAGCACCCTCATCACGCTCACGGGGAGAGGGCAATTGTCCTCCTCAGCCAGTGCTCAGCTTGGGAAGTCACACTGCCACTGTCGCTGAAGGTTCTAGTCTGTTCCCCCAACAAATACTGTTTTCTTCCTTGCAGCACACTGTGTTACTCACTGTAGGGGTCATTCAGTTTTGCACGACATTTAGAGGAAGGAGTGCACTAATTTAAACCATACGCAGTGTACTTGGTATAGAATCTTGCAAGATTTGCAATACTGGTCCGTGAATTGGCAGTGTCAGAGCTTTGTTAGTATTCCCGATACTCCAGACCCTCATCCCTCCGTGTTTCAGAGCTTAGCTAGACCCCAGCTAGGGTTTGAAGTGGAGACATTCCAGCATCAGAAAATGCTGTTGGAAGAAATAGGAAAGAGCAACAGTCACAGCTCATGCTGACATTTTTGCTGTTCTGTTGGAGAACGAGAATCAGAACCATAAACAACCCCAGGAAGCTGTTCGGTAAACTGATGGTGGGCTCAGTTTAGTTTTTGAAATCTCGAGTGGAATAAGGCACCCAGAGATTGAGGGCACAGCTGCATCTTGATGTAGTGTCTGTGAATATTCCCTTCTCCTCGCCCTTTGGCCAAATCTCCTCCATGTTTCCCACCTGCTCCCTGGAAAAGGCTGTCGCTGTGCAGCCAGCCCTGCCGGGCAGGGTGAAGCATGTTGCCCTCCCTTCCTCTGCGTTCTGCACCGCCCGCAGCTCCGGCTGGGACACGGGGTAGCCGCTGGTACACTTCACAGACCGGAGCACTTGCAAGGACTTGCCCTTGTGCTGCTGGAAGAGAGCTGCAAATTCTGCCAGTGTTTGCTCCCCTGGGCTCCCTGCAGCCGTTAGCACAGGGAGATTTATGTGCTGCAGAGGTGGATCCACATCTGTGAAGTCTGCCTCGGTAGCGCTGGCTGTGGAGTTTTTACTGCCGTTTTTAATTCACTCCTGTCAATACTTGGAGTCTGCAGAGAGGCCCCAGGCAGCAGCGTTCTCTGGAAGGATTTATGGTTCCTATATGTTGGGTGCCAAAGAGCCTGATGTTTAAAATCACAGTTCCACAGATAAACTCAACTCCTCGCCAGTGAGTATATGAATGTTTCTCCCACCGCACTTGGAAAATGGGTTTTTGTTGCCAGCTTTGACCTAAACATGTCTCGTGTAATGAGACAATGGCTGACGTTGGTTTTGCTTGAATGGAGTTACTATGTAGTTTCATAAACAAGAGGGAAAGTTTCAGACAGGGATCGTGTCATTGCTCCTAGAACCTGCTGGAGTCCTGCCTTCCATGAGTGGGTAAGAAGAAGGCCTCTCTGTTTTTTTGGCGTGTGTGTGTGTGTGTGTGTGTGTGTGAGAGAGAGAGAGAGAGGGAGAGAGGGAGAGAGAGAGACTGACTCACTATGTAGTTCAGGCCAGCCTTGAACTCACTGTATAGCCCAGGCTCACATCAAACTCACAACGAGCCTCCTGCCTCAGCCTCACGAGTGCTGGGATTACAGGTGTTCAGCTGTATGCCTGACCTAAAGGAGGCCTCTCTTTGCAAATCAAGGTGCAGGAGTGGAAGGAGAACAGAAGGAGTCCCTGCAGAGAGCAGAGAGCATCCCAAGCCTTCCAGGCTTGGGGCTTGCGGTTCTCAGCAGCTGATACTTCCATGGCAGCCTCCCACGCCCACCCTGAGCTGTGAGGGGAAGTGGCTTTGTGATCCCAGGTGACCATGGCCCTCCGGTTCAGCTGGAGGCCGTGGCACTGCCCTGGGCGGTATCGCTGGAGCACCAGCTGCTGGGTCACACAGCAGCAGGGCCAGCGGGGGCCTGTGAGCCCGGAGGTTTGTACAGGAGGAGTTGGACTCAGCAGTTACCCGTGGTGACGGCTATTCAGACTGAGGTCCTCAACGCAGCAGAGGGTTTGGGAGCCACGTTGGTGGGCATCCGTGGTTCTGTGTCTGTGGGTGGGTAGGGTGCCGTTGTCGGGTGAGCGGTGCAGAGCTGCGTAGTGATTGTGTCTGTAACAGGGTCTGTCGGGCTGGACAGATACGTGTTCATGTGCTGTGGTGTGTCTCCACATATGTCTGTGTGTATATATTTTGTTTTTATTACTGGGGATCGAACTCGGGTCCTTGCGCTTGCGAGGCAGGCAGCGGCACCACTGAGCCAAATCCTTGGCCCTGTGTGTATATTCGTAATGCGCACTAGTTTACACATAGCTATTGCAGACAAAAACAGGTAAGGTTAATAATATATTGTGAGAAGTCTGAGTAGCAATAGCAAAGGTCTTCTTTTGTGAGACTGTGCCCTGGCTGTTACTGACCTGTTTGGCCCCCAGCACACGACCAGGTTTGGAGGTGGCCCCATGAGCAAAGTGCGCAGCATGGGACCTTGGTCTTGGGGTTCATTGCCGATGCTTCCTTGGCCGCAGGTGGTGGCCGGGGGTGCAGAATGGCACTACATCGCTACACAGGGGCCCCTGCCGCACACGTGCCACGACTTCTGGCAGATGGTGTGGGAGCAGGGGGTGAACGTGATCGCCATGGTGACCGCGGAGGAGGTAAGGGGAGAGGGTGGCGAGGGTGCCCGTGCCGTCCTGCCCTGCTCGCTCCCTGCCGCCTCTCCCCCTCAGCCGGCCTCTCGTCTCTTTCCGTGTCCACCCCACACCTGGCTAATGTGTCCCGGTGGCTTTTTCGCCTCCCATTTTCATGTGACCCTGAACACTTTTCTCGGGATTGCCATGTTCGGCAGTGATGAAAACAAAACAACAGAAGACGGAAAAAGGCCGCACTTGTGTCCCAGCAGTGTGCTGCATGGGGAGGAGGTGGCTCGCCCCACAGGCCACTGTGCTTATCGGGACCAGAGTGGCTGTCCTGGAGCCATGTCTGTTCTTTGGAGAGAGGAAACAAATCCGTTTCGCCTGTGCCAAGCCAAACACGGTTTTGTGTCGCAGCCAGAGAGCTCCGTGCTGTGTCACGGGGGCAGCGCAGCCCTCCCTGCCCAGTGGGACGAGGAAGGTTGTGTTGCTTCTCATCACCAACTCGGATTCTTTCCCAGCCACCTCCCTTTGATCCTCTCAGGAAAAGCCAGCTCCTGTTTTGTGTCACTTACAGATGCAGGAGTTGCCGTAGGCTTTCCTGACTGCACAGGGGCAGGGTAGAGAGGAAGGAGGGGTCCTGTTGTCCGGGGCACTTCGTTCCCCAACTGCCCTTTGGACGGTGGGGTGAAGGGGCCGCGAGTGCTCCAAAGCCATTGAACGGGGCCAACCTTCAGGTGACCTTGCCACCCGAGCGAATTCTCCTGAGTCTGCAGACTGGGCGTGTCATCTTGCTGGGCGCAGGCATCCATCAGCAGAACAGAGCTGGTCACCTGTGCCAGCCGAGGGGCCCGAGCTGAAGGACACAGGAGCTCCTGTCCCGTGGAACTGTGTGCCAGCGAGGGGACAGTGCAAAGTAGCCGTGAGCAGGCAGGGGCAGGCAGATGATGGGGTGGGTGTGGCCTCCGTCAGGGCCTTTGCGAGGTGTGGCGTGTGACTGTCACAGCTGTGAGGAGGAGGGACTTGCCGGGGCAGGACAGCGCAGAGCCAGGGGTCTGAGCCACCCAGGGATTTCACGTGTCCCCACACAGCAGGAATGTAGGCACTGTGGAGATAAATCCAGCATCTCATGATGGGAGCCTACTTTTTTTTTATCACCCATTAAGTTCATTGGTACATTTTAGGTATACAGTATGACCGCATTCATTGTTGGGAATTTGTACCTGTACACGATGTATCTTGATTCTTATTTTTTCCCCCGTTCCCCTTACCTGGCTTCAACCCCTCCTCCCTCCCCATCTACGTAGGCTTTGTTTCCATTTTTTCCTTCTTTTTTGCATTTCCCCCTTCTTCCCTTCCCCCCACCCCTCCTCCCTGGTTCCCCTTCCCTTTTAAACATTTTCTTCCTATTTCAAGATATGTATTCTACATTTTGGTCCCAAGCACTTTGTGCTTGGAACTCGGGCGCCTCCATCCAACCCGGGGTGCGCAGCGCGGTCACGGTGTCCCTCCCTTTCCACGTGGGGTGGCGGCGAGAGCTCAGGCCAGGCCTCGGCCCTGCAGGGTCCACGCGCCTCCTCCCCCAGCCACCCCTGCCCTGGCCCTGCCCCTCCACCGCCCACTCTGCTCCAGTTACTTCCCTTAGTGAAAGTTAAAACTAGGCCTTTTGTGAACGACTGACAACGCGTATTTGAAGAAGAAGAAACGGAAGGGAAGAGGTTGGTGCCGCGGAGCCACGTGTCCAACCTCGTCCTTCCGCTGTCCAGCACTGTCCCGAGCCTGCCCCCCGTCTTCCCCTCCGCTCCCCTCGTTTGCCCCCGCAGCTGCTGAGGACTTTTGTGTTAGTCGAGCACACCCGCTTGTCCCTGTGTCTGCTCTGCGCTCCCTTTCCTCTGAATTTCCCGCTGCCCATCTCAGATCTGAAGATGAAGAGGGTAAGCGTTTCCCTGGGCCTAATTTTCCATTTTGCTTTCGTGTGTGTGATTCAGGAAGGCGGACGAAACAAAAGCCACCGATACTGGCCCAAACTGGGTTCCAAGCACAGCTCAGCCACCTACGGCAAGTTCAAGGTCACCACGAAGTTCCGGACAGATTCTGGTTGCTATGCAACCACAGGCTTGAAGGTCAAGCACCTTTTGTCCGGACAGGAAAGGACAGTGTGGCATTTGCAATACACAGACTGGCCGGACCACGGCTGCCCAGAGGATGTCCAAGGGTTTTTGTGTAAGTTTTTCTCCGCGGTCTTTCTTGGGGAGGGGATAGTTTCTCTTAAGTGGCAAACGTTTTATAATGTGGAAATATCTGTTCTTTCTTTACTTTGTCAATCAGCAGATCAACAGCACTTGTTAAAGTCTGTTCGCCTTTTATGCCAATGAGCTAAGAGTGTAGCAACCGAATTGGCTACTCATTAATCTCTATGCGAACTGAGATATGGTTGAGCTTTGCGGACTACACCCCGCGAAGGCAGCCAGGCACAAGTAGTGCACAGCGCCTCCTATGTGGGGACGTGATGGACATTGACTGCTTTCTGTTTGGGACCCAAAAGGTTCTGGGAAAGGACAGTCATGGTTACACAGAATTGTGGATATACTTGAGGGCCCCACGTTTACTCTTAAAAGTGGTTAGAACGGTGAATTTCACGCCATGCCTGTTTTCCCACAATTACAACAGACCGCAAAGAAATAGAAGACAAGCAAACTGCTGTTTTCCTTTCTCACTCAGCCTTGTGTCTCACGAGCCCAGTGCTTCCCTGCAACAATATCTCAGTGCTCGCTCCCATCCGCGACTCAGGTGCTTGTGATTAGTGAAATGAGCTTGTAGGTTTGGAAACTGAAACGTGCTCAGGTGTCTGCCTCGTTAATTGACATCTCTTCTTAGGCTGTGATATTTCAGAAACGACTTCACCAGAGTATGGGGAGTAGTTTATCTGAAAGGCCAGAAGTCTGGAGTGGGCCGAATTGTGAAGAAATTGGCATCGTAGTCTTGCTCCAAAGGTGCTGACAGTCCCTTCTGGCCAGGGGTGAGCTCTCACCCCACCATCTTCTCGGTGGTGGCCGCGCCCTCCTAGTACCTTTCCCTCAGCCCTCTGTCCCAGCCTGGGGAGAAGACCGATTCTCCACTCACCTAGCAGGAAAGGACATAGACTTACACCTCCTGCCTTGCTTCTGCATCTGGCTGCAGCCTCTGGCCGCCCCCGGTAACCCATCTTCCAGGTGGTGGATGGCGCCAGAACCTGGATTTTTACCATGATGGGATACAGGGGTGGGTAGAGGGAGAAGGAGGTAAAAAGAGAGAATCGGCTTCTAAGAGCCCCAGATGATCAGTGTACAAGTTCTGTCAGTGTGTGTACTCACTGACACACGGGTTTCATTTGCCGTTAAAGTGAAGATGCTAGAGCGGAAAGGTGGTCAGAATCAAAGGCTCTCCAGCTGGTGTGTAGCTGTGGGTGTCCAGTAACAGCCTCCCTCCCCACTTCCCTCCCCCCCACCCCCAGTCAGATGTCTTTTTGTTCTTGCTCTAAGTTTGAGAGAGGGTTAATGATTTGCCTGAGGTGAAACAGCCAGTTACCCTCACCTGTAGCTCCCAGTATGAAGGAGGGAAGCCCGGAGCTCTTTGCAGAGCTTTCTTTCCTCCTGGTGGTCCTCTTTTTTATTCCTTTCAGATATGCTGTTACTAAGTGACTTACTAAAATTGTCTCCAGGAGGCAGAAAATGGAAAACACTAGAAGTTGATTGGTTTGATGATTGGCCGTCAGCCCTGATGAGACATTGGATTTACAGGGTGGTTGAAAGGGTGACCAGATCATTTAAATCAGAGCCAGTTTATAGAAAGCCAGTCTGAAGGACTGAAAAATGCAAAGGCTATTTTCAAAGGATATACATTGATTTCCTAAGTTATTTCTTAAAAACTCAAGCAGGTGTGGTTTACAGAGCCTTGGAAGTGTTGGCCCTGTGTCCTGTAGGACTGAGGATTTCTGCCCATGTTTCAGCTTGACTGCCTAGGCGCAAGTGCCTAAGGCACGTTTCCTCCCTGCCTTGGAAGTCTCCGTCCATTTATGGCTTCAGGAACATTATAAGTGTGATTGATAGAGGAGGCATCCACTCCAGGCCAGCTTCTCTGCATTTTATTGAAAACTTCTGTGGGAAAGTAGCATGTGCCCAAATGCCCAACGTTTCTTTTTTCTTTATAAAATTCAGCTCAAGAAAAGCTGTGTGTCTTGTAGGTGAACCCTTGGTCAGGCAGGAAATCCAGTTAGCTGATCTCGTCTGTCTTGTGGAGGAACTGCTGAGGGCTGTGCCCAGTCGGTAGCCCCTGTGGATGCTCAGCAGTTGTCCCCTTTGCTCACCTCGGGATGTTTGCTTTTTTCGTTTTGCTGTAGCTCATTGTGCGTTAGTGCAACTAGTATTAGCACTGCTGTACTCGTCCTCATTGTAAAAACAGTGATAATAGTTTGTCTATTCCGTGAACTCCTTCAGAGTAATTTGTAATTGTATGGGTTATAAAGGAAAATGCCGGTACTTATTAATTGCATGTAAATCAATACTTTTAAATTCCTAGAATGGTTCGGTGTACTTTTTCTGTCCAACAACTGCAGCATTTCCTTGTTTACTTGTTCAATTAGGATGAGGCTTTCTGAGTGTCAAGAACCTTTAAACCTACCTGTCCCCTGAGCTACTGCAAGAATCTAAATTACAAGTTGACTTTCCTGGATTTTGGACTTTCTGGAGACTCCATTTACGTACTTTCCTCTTTTCCGTAATCCCCGGGGGAAATCCGTTACAGGCCTGCATGGCTGCCATTGTTCCGCTTCCAGACGCAGGGGCTGGGTGGAGGTTGGGTGGAGGTTGGAGGGCCACCCCCACCCCCCATGGGATGTTCCCCCCCACCCGGGGCCTGACCTTGAGCTGTTCTCTGACCTCCTGGAGTCAGTGCTGAAAAGCGTCCTCCCCAGAGTCTCTTTTAAAACCTAAAAATAAGAGTCAAGGTTCTCAACATTCACTGGTTCAGGCAGGGGAGGAGGAAGGGGCAGATGGCTGCTCTCTCTCCAGCAGAAATTGGCTCTGAAACGCGGGCGTTTCAAGGGGACTTAGCTGCTGTTCTGATCCCAGTCTGATAATGGTAGGAGTTGCTGTAAGTAATGTCTAGAATCATCTGCTTGGGGGACTTAGGGATTTGTGGAGGGGAAAACAGAATTTAATTTTTAAAAAAGAACTATTTAATTTAAAAAACAACTTCTCCCTTGGACTAATTGACTCCCAGCTGGTCCTTTCTGGATCCAAGACTGTATAGCAGGTACCAGCCAAATAATTAATGTCTTGTAAGAACTATAAATTATTGTCACTTTAAAAGACGAGAGATCCACCCGCCCCCAGATTGTATGCAGAGCTAAGCAGGATTTGGTGATAAGATGCCGTTTTGTCCCACAGCCTACCTGGAGGAGATCCAGTCGGTCCGTCGCCATACCAACAGCATGCTGGAAGGTGCCAAGAACCGGGCCCCTCCGATTGTAGTCCACTGCAGCGCTGGCGTGGGCAGGACCGGGGTGGTCATCCTCTCGGAGCTGATGATCTGCTGCCTGGAGCACAACGAGGTAAGTCCGCCTTGGTGCACATCTGCCCCATGGCCTTGCCTTCGCCTGCTCCTTTATGCTCAGGTTCATCTCCGCTCCCCTGGCCAGAGTCTTCCAGACCTTTGGTCCCTGGTGCAACTCTGACATTTCCAGCCCTACTAGTGTTTGGTCTCTAAGCCCTCTGCGGAAATCCTCAAAACAGTGTAGAAGAAAATCCAGAAAGTCTTGAGTTCTTGCTCTTCTCCGGATTGCTGAGGTGCAGCAGATGGGACAGACACTCAGACTGGGCGTACCGTGCATGCCCCAGCTTTTCCAACTGCCAAGGTGGCTTCTCTGAGCATGTGCCATGCTGGGTGGCATCCCCTGCCCTCTGCGCGTTGAGGGAGTCACGCTGGGAGACGTGAACCTGGCCCTTTGAAGATGCAGGAAGAGGCAGCAGCCTGCGCTGTCCCTGCCCACTTCTGAGACTTTTCCTCCCTCGGACCACTTCCAGCACCAGTGTCTCCTTCCTTCCCCCGCTCACACCCACCCTTCCTCAGCCCCTGGAGCCCCTTTGCAGTTGATGAAGCTTTTGGGTCTCTCTCGTCTGGCACCATTGAGGGCTCTGTTCGGAGTCCTCGGGGGGGGGGGGCCTCAGCCCCATGGGCAGTGACTGGGTCCCCTGCTCCCAGATGTGACAGGGGCACGGGACACACGCAGCACACGCTGCACATTGCCATGAATCCCCCTCAGAATCCTCCTCCTGACTTCAAACACACTCATCCCGTTGTTCTTACTGCTTTCTGAAGCAGCTCTATGAGTCCTCTTCCCTGAGTGTCTTCATTCGGGCCATTGTGAGCTGATGCAATATATTGTCCTGGCATAGTCATTTTGACTCTGGGGAAGAGCGAGGAGTTGCATGATGCCGAATCTGGTGGGAGAGGTGGGCGAGGACACGGCATGATGTTTTGATTTGACAGAAATTGCCACACACACGTGGCTGGACTCAGGACACGCAGGCTGCCGGACAGTGTGACTCGGGACCCTTGGTGTTTACCTGGAAATGGCCAGAGAGGGGCCCTGGGACACCCTCTGGCCTGAGCAGGCCCCCTGGACCCGCCCTGCGAGCTCCCTTCCAGTCCACAGAGCTCTGTTCTCCGAGAACTTACACAGCCCACTTGACAACGAAACGCCTTCCCCAAGGAGGTGACCGCTGAGGCTCTGCTGTGGTAAAGCCCCACATGGACCTTCGTGCCTCATCGTGATGGCAGCCCACCAGACAGCAGGCCGGCCTGCTCCTCTGACTCTGGCTGTCACCGTTGAGAACGTGGGTTGTTTGTGTGAAGAATTCACGGTGTGCCAGACGCAGCCCCAAATGCCTGACGGGCGCTTGGTCGTTTGACCCTGCAAGGTGGATACTGTTTCTTCCCCCAGTGTCGCCGAGGAAGCGCTGCCGACAAGGGCCGGGCCGCAGGGGAAGAGGAGAGCACTGGGATCCTTATTTTAGGGCTGAGGAAACTAAGACCCCGCGATGGCCGGAACCCCGGCCTGCCAGTCCTACCTAGTAGAATAAACCGTGTTTAAAATCCCACACCACTGACGGTCAGCAACCAGGTCCTCCCACTGCCGCCGTACACGGATTTTTAGAACCTGGTCGGGGAGAGGGCTCTGCTTTATCGGGGGCCTGAGCGGGCATCAGGCCGACGCTTGCTGAAGCGGGGAGGAGGGAGGCCCCAGGGAAGCCTCTGTCTCAGCGTTTGTCCTTCTCTGTCCTCGCAGAAGGTGGAGGTCCCCGTGATGCTGAGGCTGCTCCGGGAGCAGAGGATGTTCATGATCCAGACCATCGCGCAGTACAAGTTTGTCTACCAGGTCCTCATCCAGTTCCTCCAGAACTCCAGACTCATATAACCCCATCCGGCTCCACACGCAGACACAGCAGAGACCCGAGCCTGCACAGGAGACGCGAGCTGGATCACCCACCAACGTCGTGTATTATTTTATACGAGATAATTTATTTTTTCTCTTTGGAATAAGATTTATGAATTATTATACTGCAGTTGTCACCGTGATACAGTACGTTGCATTTGAACCACACTTTTGACTGATCTGCATTGTAAGACATCGGCAGGGAAGGTGGCCTGGTGGGTCCCTCCGAGGACGGAGGCAGAAGGGAGCACATCTCCAGTGAATCAGCAGCCAGGTCTATAACCCAGCCTGAGACCCATCGTCTTAACTGCTCGTGTCAAAAATCAAAGTGGGGCCGGGGGTGTAGCTCAGTGGTGCCGTCGCCTGCCTCAAAAGCAGAAGGACCTGAGTTCGATCCCCAGTTCCAAAACAAAAAACAAAAAAATCAAAGTGGCAAGAAAATGAGTTCATCAGGAAATAGAAGGCAAGAGGCCAAGACCCTTCCTGGAGGGAGAAGCACTCTTCTATTTTGAGGGCTCATGAGGCATGATAAAGTGTCCTGTCCTTTATTTCTGCCTTCATCCTTAATCACCTCTTCTCCCACTACCCATACCCCTGTACCCCGAGCTTGCTTAAAGATAGGAAAGAGAAAGGGCACCCCTGGGAGGCGGGAGTAGCACCTCGGCCGTGTCTTGTCCTGGCCTCTGCAGCCCGTCTGCCGTGTGGGGCCTGTGCCCGGGAGCCTGCTGCTTCTCCGGGTTGCTCGCAGGGCCTGCCCTGTGGTGTGGAGGACCGGTGTGATCCGTCTCCAGCAGTCACGGTCGGAGGAAAAGTCACGAAGGGAACAGCGGGGAGCACTGCCTGCCAGGAGCCGCTTGGCACAAGGAGCAGGGCAGGGCCGCTCCTGTGGACTTGAGCTCACGGCCCGCGTCTCACTGTGTCCTTACCAAGTGCCCTGCTTTCCTTCTCTCTGCTGGCCGTGCTCAGCGATGGTGTTCGCCACCCTCAGCTTCTTCCCTGTGACCGAATTTCTTAGTGCACAGAAAGCACATCTCACACTCTTTCCTGCTTCCTGAATTTTGGGCAGTTTTTCCTTCTGAGGTATCTTTTTTTAAACACAGCTTTTACATTCCGGTTCTGTTCTCAGAAATGACTTAGGTCGGCTGTCCCATGTACTTTCCTCCATTGCTGTCCAGGTTTGTGCTTTGTTTTGTTTTCCTGAGCTGAACAGATAGTATCAAGTGGAAAGAGCATGGCTCTGGGCCTCCCTGCCACACATGGGACAGGCACCAGTGGACAGTGACCCAACTCCGCTTCAGTTCCGGCCAGGTCGTGGTGACCATGCTGTGGGTGTAGACTCCTCCTCTCTCGTCTCCTCCAAGGTGTGAAGTCAGCTCAGGAGTGTGACTGCCTCTGAGCTGGGTAGATACCAGGGTCTTGGTGTGTGCTCTGAAAAGGAAACCATTCATTTCCAGTGCAACAGAGATGCCGATCACCAGGCTGAAGGGATTTTGTTTCCAGTTCTTGGAGATCTTTTTGTCCTCGGGACAGTTGAACAGTTGGCGTTGGTTCCCAGTTTACTGTATGATGAAGAGCTTCAGCGTGGGCACTGGGGAAGAGGCTTGATTTGAGATCTCTTTGGGCTCATCCTTCAGGGCTTCCTTCAACCCATCCACTGTTCCCATCTTGTGCTACAAGAATGCTCATTAAAGCACAGGATGCAGGAGGAAGTGGGTGGAAAATCCAACTTCCCAGCCAGAGTTTGTATGGAAAACATTCGAGTCACTCCATAGATGTCATTTTTTAAAAAATGCTCCAGGTTCTTTAGAACGTTTTGCACTCATTTCACACCTCCAGCGAATGCCAGCGTGTCTCCTGTTAAATTAGCAGCAGCCAGTTAAGTCCTGTTCATGGCATCTACATAATAATTATCCAGAGATGCTTTATACCTGGGAAGCAAGCCAGGGAGTAAACCTCGAAGCAAAGTGTATTAAATTAGTTATCTAGTTAGGGCTTTGGGAATGGTTTCCTGATGATGTATCAAGTCTGATGCTGGAGCTGTCAGGGTCTGTTGCTGCTGGTAGGATTAGAAGAGAGAAAATTAAAAATGGAAGAAATAAAAGACACCAAATCAGGAGCAGGCTGTCTTCTGGCCTGTGGTTTTGAAGCTGCCCAGTCGAAATACTTTGTCCCTTCACTTGCTGTCCCTGGGATATGTGGACTGGAAGCATTCGTCCTGGTTCACAGTGGTCCCTCAATGTCTTCATCCCTGACACGCGGAGAGGCGGCCTGTAGTTGGTTGTGCTGGCTTCTGAGGAGATACCACGCATTTGCAGGCCGCTGTCACATCTCCACCCAGCTCTGCCGTGCACAGCAAGTGAGGATCCAGCTGCTTTAGAGGAAGAGGACAGACGTTGACTTCTCCCCATGTGAGCAGAGGTGCATGTTTACACGCAAGTGAGCCAGCCGGGGTAGGGGCGGACAGCTCTGCCTGGAATATCTTGAGTCAGGGAGCTTAGACACAATTTTCCTTGTACGAACTTTGTGACTCTAGATTGAGAGGAACAGCTACTCCTGATTATGACGGAGCCACCCTGCCTCGCTATCTTCCGCTGCCTCCTGAGTCTGCCTGCCTCGGGGTTTCCTGCAGACGCTGCCGGGCTGGACTCCTGCAGCCTTGGTCCTGCCTCCTCTTGGTTTTCTCTTTTAGCTGTAGACGCCATTGGGCATGGCAGGCTGGCATTCTTAGCCAGCTGAGTGCTCCTTCTCATCTTGCTAGTTTAATGCAGGCCATCCTTCGTGGTTCCAGTAATTGAGCCTGTTTTCTGTGACTGCAGAAACTTCACGTGGATCAGCTGGTACAGACCTTGTCTCTTCTCCCTGCAGGGCAGGGACCCCCATAGGTGCCCTTCCTGTGAGTTACATAGGACAGCATGTGGAGTAGGCAGCCTGGCTCGGTGAGAAGCTTGCCATGGTGACAGTCGTGCCACACGGTGAGTGGCTGTGTCCCAGGGCTTGGAAGTCGCGCTTTGCAGAGGCACTGGTGGCCTTGTAACAAAACAGGTGTGTCGGGAGTGCGGTCAGCTTGGGCCGCTGTTGGCGTTGGTCTGCTGTTCATTCGTTCCCAGTGTTGGAAGAGACTGGGGCACCTCAGAGGGAGGAATCCCGGAAATGTCCAGGGGTCCCCAAGGAGCTCTCATGATGGCTTTCGTCCCTAGGGTCTCAGTTTTCCCATCTGAGCAAAGACCCTGTTGCTGTGTCCCAGTTTGTCGTCTGTGGTTGTGATGAGACACGCGCCATGCTCTTATCTAGGGATTTCTTTCATGAGTGGAGTAGCAGCTCTTCCGGCTGCCAGATGGGGAAACAGGAGTCTCCCTGTGGGCAGTGCCCACAGCCTGCTTAGCTCTGCAGGGCGGACCTGAGCGGCAAGTTGGGAATTTGCATTTGACGCTTCCCCTAGAGGGGAAAGGCTCTGGTCTTTACCTCAGCCCCTGAATCATTCGGGGCAAAACCCCTCACTGGTGACTGTGTCGGAAGGGCCGGCACTGAGCGTGGCAGGCGGGTGAAGGAACCAAACCCTGCCGGCCTGAATCGCCCCACGGCGGTGTGGCTCGGAGGTTCTGTGACACCCAGCCTCAGTTTACCCAGTCAGGACCTGGCATGGCCTGTACCCCAACCGCTGGCAGCTTCTGTGTGTCCCTTGTGTACTCAGGTAGCATTGCAACCGGTGGACCGATCACCTTTTTGGATGTAGCTGCATCTTCCTTCTCAGGAAGACTACAAAGCTCCTCATGGACACCACGGCACTGGCATCGCTCGATGGCACGCACAGGGTGTGCAGTGGTACAGGACAAGGAAGGGGCTGCATCTGTCCCTGCTGTCCTCGCCCTTGTTCCTGCTTCCCATTTTAAAAACAGACTGGGGGACCCTGAGTTGCAAAGCAGGAGGCCGGAGCTCAGGCAGCCTGCACGTGACAGGTGTCCATCACTATCCCTTCTGCTTTCCTGTGGACCACTTTCCTTTGGGCATCTCTTTTCCTCAAACTTGCCCCAAGTTTGCCCAAAGAGGGGCCCTCTGTCGGGAGAGCGGGATGGAGGGGCTCAGGTCAGCCTGAATTTCCCGTCCACGAGGCTCTGATTCGCAGTCTCTGGAGCCCTCAGTGTCTCGCCTTTCTGTGACGTCGGTGTGGGGAAGGTGCTGGTGTTGCTTTCACCCTGGCGCAGGAAGCCAGGGGTGCTGCCAGGGCACAAGTCCCCAGGGGGCCCAGCAGGGCGACTGTGGTGCCCCATCCTGCTGGGCCGGGGCTGGAGTTCCCGTCTTCCTCCCAAGGCCCTGAGGGCTCTGGCTTTTCTTATGGCGGGGAGGATCAGCTGTCCACAGTGCCCTTTCTTCGCCTGCCTTATCCCTGCCGCCCCTACAAGAGCCTTAAACCTGGTCCTAGACAGTCACTGGCTCACACCTCTCCAAAATGTGCAGTTAGAAGTCTAATTTCAATTCTTTTTCATTTTTCTTTTTTTTTTCTTTTCCAAAAAGCTTATATGATTTCAAGGAATAAGATCTGGTAAGGAAAAATACCAGGAATGAAGATAGCTAGAAAACTGTCAGCCAGGCACGGTAACGCACGCCTGTGATCCCAGCACTCTGGGAGGCCAAGGCAGAAGGATGACAAGTTCATTCCAAGCCTGGGCAACTTGGTGACTTAAATGACCGTGTCTTAAAAAAATAGAAAAGCCAGAATGTAGCTCGGTGCATAGACCCCGGGCTCCATCCCCAGCACCGCCAAAATAAAGAAAACTGGCAGCAGCCCGGCGGTCACTGTGAGCCACGTTTCACTTCCTGATGAGGACTCAGTCCTGGAGGAAATGCGAGGAAAGCAGGGATGGGCCTGCGCGCTGTCGGGGAATGCCGCAGTGTAGACGTGTCCAGTCTCACCAGCTTCCTGGGCCCGAGGAGCTGCCCTTCCCGCCCGCTTCCTTCAGGGAATCACAAATGCTACGTCCTGAGAGGGCAGCCGTCTCGGGAATGCGGCCTTGAGGTTTCCGTGCCCGGCCTCCCAGGCGCTGCCCTGCCGGGCTCCTCCTCCCCTCTGCAGCCTTAGCTGAGAAAAACACAGAGAGATACAGCATCCGCGGAAGCTGTCGTCCAGAGCCAGCCATCTCGTTTCTTTTTCAACTCGAACATTGTAAAATTTGACTGCAACTTCCTTCGAACTCTCTCGCCACTGTTTGGTGTCCCGAAGCCCTTTAACCTTATCCTTTGGGACAGAGGCCCACTCTTCATCGGAGATGGTTTCCTGCCTGTGTTCTTGGTGCCCTCTGTGGCCGGCCGGCCCGCCTGCGGATGCCGTGGGTATAGAGGAAGAGGCACGCACCGGTGAGCGTTGTCTAAGCAGACCCCCCGTCACCTGTTACATCACGAAAGAGGTCGGTCTAGTGCGTTGCTGGACTGTTGGACTCTGCTTCGTTCAGTATTTCCATGCTTTGCTTGGTCTGTTTTGTAAAATGTTGCAAATACCGGCACCCTTCAGAATAGTTCACACCAGCAGGCTTTGGTTTGAAATGATACAGAAGGCCCCCGCCGGCCAGAGTACAGGCGCGGACTGGCCCCCGCACAGCCCGCGTGTGAGGAGCGACCCCCGAGGAGCAGCCGGCGCCCCTTCTGTCGTCAGTGTTGAAAATGCATTCCAGGTTGGGGCTTGGGGTCCCCGGGACGCTCTCCTCCTCCCGAGTGACCGCTTGCTGTGCTGCCAGAGGGGCTGTGAGGAGACGCAGGGCTGAGACGTGAAAGCACATTCCCGGGCCGGGGAGCGGTTCGGTCTCGAGCCAAGTCGACTGTACTTGGGTACAGACTGCCTTCCAGTCTGATAATGTTGAAAGCCTTAAGTAAAGCTATGCATGCTTCTTCTATGTGCTATTTTATATCAGTAAATAAGCTTATGCTTGCCAGTTTCATACACAAGGGTGAGGTGTGTAAAACTGCCTTTGACAGTATTTTTTGCACTGTTTCCTGTCTGTTTTTATAAAGTCTTATTTAGATGTCCGTCTCAGCGGAAGTTCTTACTGCCGTCATTACTGTAAAATATTTCATATGTGCCTTTGCAAATGTGAGATCTTTATTCAAACCTTTTTTGTAAGAGATATATATTGATTTCCATACACAATAAACCTTTTGTTTTTCAGAGAAAACGGTGAAATCTTATGTCTTCTGTAGTATGTACGCTTGCATTAATAGAACGCACCAACGTAAGGTGATTTTCACCGCCGAAGGTGTCTAGGGACGTCGGCCTTCTGGTTTTTGTGGCGCCCTTACTGCCACCCACTTTTTAGTCCTGAGTAAAGTCATTGTGTGTGGATGAGCGCTGGCTGCCAGAGAAGGCCCAGGTTTTGATATTTGTCGCCTTTATAACAAGTGCCCTGCTCATCTCTGGGCAAGAAAGCTGCTGCCCTGCCCTGGAGGTTGAGCCTGTCACGCCGTGGCACCTGAGGCAGACGCGGGCCTTCGTGTCTGTGGTAAGGGGCAGGCAGCATGACCGCCTCTGCCAGCTACCCGCCTGCCACCCGCCACACCAGGCCACACGCCTGCCACAGGCCCCGGTGTGGTTCGCAGCGCATCAGGGCGAGAATGCTGTCCACTGACCACTCCGCGTGGGAGGGTGGCAGGCAGCCTCAATAAACACAGAAGTCAGGCGTGGTGGAGCACACCTGGAATCCCAGCACTCAGGAGGCTGAGGCAGGAGGATGGTTGCGAGTTCTACTCCAGCCCGGGCTCCACAATTCAAAGCCAGCCCAAACCAAACAGCAGGACCCTGCCTGCCTCCAAACAAACCAAAAACCACACAACAGAATGTGGGTGAGACAGAGGACAGGACAGGACCAAAAACATCCCGGGTTATCTTGGAGTGTTAAATGTGGGAGAATTGTCAGACACTTTCCAGAACGCACGGAAAGATGAACCCTTGTCATACGGAAGATTCTGCAGGGCAACCCTGGTGATTTTCCCTGGGGGCAGAACAGGCAGACAAGCGGAGTGCACCACTGCGAAAGGAGCCAGCCCAGCAGCGGCGGGACTGAGCCTTCGGTGGGGAGGGGTGGTTTCACTGCACACACACTGGTAACGGAAGCAGCTAGTGGTCCAGAAGCTCAGAGTCGGTGCAGAGGGTCAGCCTCATAAACGGGGCCTCACAGACCGAAGCCTCGGCGTTTCGTGCCTTCATTTAAACAAAATGGCTTTTGTATCACGAACTGGCCTCCAGCATAACAGACTGTCAGGGCGATGAGGCCTCCAGTAATACGAAGACCTCACGCTGCCCCAGGGAGTCCGAGCTTCTAAACTACAGCCAAAGCGGTCAGCAGATGGTAAGCACCCACTGAGGTCCCTGGAGTCTCAGGGTCATTACTGGGTCCCGTGCACAGCCCTGGTTCCACCCCCAGAACTGTACTACAAGAGACAAAGCGACCTGGGAGAACCTCCCAAGCCCCTCTGCTCTGGCCAGCACCCTAGTGTCTTGCTCTCATGAGGTGGCCCAGGCCGGGGACGACGCTGAGAGACCAAATCCTGGGAAAAGGCTGAGTTGGCACTGGGGTAAAGCCCACGCCCCAGGGAAGGCCAGGGCTGGAGGCCGAGTCAGCACTGACTGGGGTGTTGAAGCTGTCACAGAATCGTTGGTGTCCCAGCAGCCTCCACACACGGGCATCGGACATGGAGAAGAGCCTCAGCCTGAAAGGCAGTCACACGTGACTTCTAGCCAGGCGTGACAGTGCACTCGGGAGGCTGAGGCGGGAGGATCGCCGCAAGTTCAAGGCCTGGGCTACACAGTAAGTTTGAAAGGACAGCCTCAACTACACAGTGAGGCCCTCTCGCTTTCAAAATAATTAACATAATTCTCATTATAATTAATACTAGCAATGTCAATTCAAAATGTATGTCGAAATGCCCAGATTTATGCGCATGAAACAAAATGGCACACATTAGATTGGGCATTTTAAAAATACTAGTACAGTGCTGAGAGAGAGAAGGGCTATTCTATCCTGATGCTGTTTTTTAAGACGGAAATTCGGCCACATGTATTCATTTTTAAAAATGCTCTACTTGATCCCAAGGTTGCATTTGAGGGCTCCATCGGCAGAGCCAGAGCCGTAGTTTGGCGGCCTTCACCGTGCGAGAGCGCCCGGCAGGAAACCTCAGGCTCACACCTAGGGGTCCCTGCGCCCGCTGCGCTGTTCCTTCCAGAGAAGGCAGGCAGCAAGTCCGCGAGGCCGGGTGCGGAGGCCTGTGTTTTCCTCGCTCTGCCCACACAGGAAGGGGAAACACGCGTGGGGAGACGGGAACCAGTGGGGTGAAAGGCGGCGGGCGTGGCCGCACCCCAGGGGCGCGCTGGATTTGCGCTCTCGGAATTTACTGAGTCCTGACGCCCTGTAACAGCGGTCCTGGAAGTGTTTTAGGCTTGGAACTACAGTAGCGAACCCCATTGAACCCCGAAGCCCCGGACCGCCGGAGCCTTACCCCCTCCGCACCCCGGGCGCCGCTCCGCCTACGGTGGGTGCTCAGGGAGGGAAAGGAGTGGAGCGCCCTGGCCGGCTCGGTTGCCGACACATGGTCCCAGGTTGGCCGGCGGGGGCCTGGGCGGTTTGCTCACAACACGGTGGGGAAAGAAGAAATGTTTCCTTCCCTAAAAAAGGAGAGTCCTGTGCGGGGCCGGCGGTGGAGTGAGATGGAAAGCGGCTTTCAGGACAGCAGAGCCAGGA
>NW_022900923.1:6959778-6962432 GCF_012274545.1 Fukomys damarensis
CACAGCCGGGACGGCGCCCGGAAGGAAGGGCCCGACCTGCGCCCTCCAAGAAACCAAGAGCCCGAGCAGCACGTGGCTTTTATTTGCTCCCCAGGTCGTCTGGAACGTGGCCGCAGGCGAGCGGGCAACGGCTGCGCTTTGGCGCTCAGGAACAAGGAAGCTTCGCAGTGAACCTGCTCGGCTGGCAGCAGCGCGGGCAGCTGGGCGTGCAAGGCTGGCATCTTCCCTCCCTGCAAGGCTCCGCCGGGGGTGGCCAGGCGCGGCTTCAGCGGCCCTCGATCTCCCGTCTGATCTCGGAAATGTATGGGTGATCTTTGCCGTGAGCGACTTCCATGATGGCCAGGGCCTAGGAGAGACGGACGGTGAGCGCCTGGCCACCCTGGCCGCCTCCGTCCCAGTGCGGCCGTGACACAGGGAGCAGGACTAGCGGTGACCGACCGCATCCAGGGCCCACTGCTGACGACACACCCGGGGCCTGGAACCCTTACTCTTCGCCCAGGGCCGAGGTGTTTCTGGAGTCAGGGATTGGACAGCCCGGCCTGCATCCACGCTGCACCACTTCCACCCCAGAAAGCAGGGCAGTCAAAGCCCCGGGGCAGCTTCACCAGGCGTCACACCGGGCCCCCCAACCCCAGGTCTGCCCGTCCCTGCGTGCATGACAGAAAGGCGGGGTTCAGCCCTAAAAGACTCTGGCTTTGTTGCAGTCCCCAGCTTCACATAGCTGGGCAGGTGCTCTACCAAGGAGCTGCACCTCCAGCCCTTTTCGTGTATATTTTGAGACAGAGTCTCACTGAATCTCCTGGGCTGGCAAGGAACCTGGGATCCTCCTGTTTTAGCCTCCTGAGTCGCTCGGATTACAGGAGGGAAGCGCCTTTCCTAGCAGGACCTCTATTTGAATGAATGAAGGCTCCGCCATGGACCCCCAGGCTCCCTACTTTTTGGTTTCTGTTTTTTAAGATAGGGTCTTGCTATGTAGCCCAAGCTGGCCTCTAACTAACAGCGATCCTCCTGCCTCAGCCTCCCAGGCCAGCCAACAGCCTGCCCCACTCATGGGGGGTGTTGGTGGCCATGCAGGCCTGTGAATGCAGCCACCCGTTCTTCTGCGGTCACGCGGGCCCAGCCCCTCACACCCCAGGCCCCACACATACCTTCCTGAGGGCCTTCTCCCCTGCGGCTCTGTTCTCCAGGCCCAGGTACAGGCGGCCCAGCTTCAGCCACATGGAGGCCACGTTGAGCGAGTACAGTGGGTAGTGCTTACTGCAGAGACAGGCACTGTCAGGGCCAAGGACCTGGGCAGCCAGGGGGCCCCACCCACGAGGCTCAGGGCAGAGACTTTCTGGAAAAGCCACACCCCTGTCTGCGAACACCACCGATCCCAGCCCAGATCTGCCTGTCTTAGGGAAAACAGTCGTTTTTCTACCGAGATTGAGCCCAGGGCTTTCTCAGTGAGCTATATTCCCAGCACACCCTTCCCTTTTTAAAAAATACTTTGGAGGTAGGGTCTCACTAGATCACCAGATTGGGTTCAAACTGGCAACCCTCCTGCCTCAGCCTCCCTGAGTGATGCACCAACACTACTGGTTTGGACGACACCTTTCAAACTAAATGTCCCGTCGATGAGGGGACAATTCCCTCCCGTTAGCAAGACAGCACACCCACAACCCATGTGTTCTAAGGCCCCAGCTTTCCACTCCCCGCCTATCAATTGGGGGGCGGGCCCCAGCCTGGAGGCTGAGGCAGGAGGACTGCAAGTTTCTTCCCAGCCTGGGCAACTCAGTGAGACCTTGTTGGATCACTTGGGTGTCCACACCGGTAGGTGGCTGCCGGCCCACTGCGGGGGCGCTCACCTGTAGGGCTTAATGATCTTCTGCCCGTAGCGCAGGGCGCCCTCCCAGTCCTGCAGGTACAGGCACACGCCCATGGCCTGGTACATCATGTGCAGCATGTACACGTTGCTGTCTTCGAACACCGAGCTCATCTTCTCCTGGCTCAGCTCACAGATCTCCAGCAGCTCGCTAGGGGGTGCCGTGGAGTCAAGGAAACCAGCGGCCCCTGGGGGAACCCGCGGGAAACCAGGGAGCAAGGACTCTCACTTTCTAGTGGAAACCCGGGCTGGAGGTCTCACCTGCGAGACCAGAGCCCCGGACCCACAGTCCGGATGTGAATCCGGGAATCTCGGGTTCTCAGCCTTCTGGTTAAGTTCAAATCCTCATCTTCAGACCGTCACCCCCTCCGTGGGGCTCTTTCTCCCCTCCCATTACTGAGGAATGGACCCAATGTGCTACGTGCCCAAAGTTTCTTACTTTTTGTTTTGAAACCAATCGGATCTAAATTGCCAGCCTGGGCATGAATTCACAACCCTCCTGCCTCGGCCTCCCAGACTGGGATCGCAGGCGTGCAGGCGTCACCACACCCAGCCAGCTGGAGCATTTTCAGGGAAGCCGTGCCTGTCGGCAGGAGCTGAGAACAGGACTTCCGAGCCTGCCCGCTCTCTGGAGCCGCACGCCGCAGCCCGAGGACAGGATATACTTGTAGCGCTTGGCTCTCCGGAACTCCTCGATGACGCTGCGCGCGTACCGCACCATGTCGCGGACGGCCTCCGCCCGGGGCGGGTCGCCGAGCTTGCGGGTCTCCACCTTGGCCTCATCCTGGGG
>NW_022900923.1:6962533-6995756 GCF_012274545.1 Fukomys damarensis
CTCCCTGCGCCCCGCTCGGACGGCCCGGCCGCTCACCTTGTCCCGGGTGCTGCACTCCGGGCAGCCGCAGGTGAAGAAGTAGGCGTCCCGCAGGCGGTCGTTGCGGTCGTCCGTGGGGTACAGGAGGTCGATGTAGCTGGTGAACACCTGCGGAGGAGGCGGGGCGCACTCCTGAGCCGGCGCCGAGGACGGGGCGGGGGCCAGGGTCACCGTTGGGGGCCTCGTCCTCCTGTCCCTGCTTTGCTGCCCCAGCCCCGGCGCCTGCGGAGAAGGGCCAGGCTCTCCCGGACCGAGGCCAGAGGACAGGCGCCCCGGGTGGGGCAGCCCAGCCCCGCGTCCCCGACTTCCTCGGACGCGGAGCAGTGAACACAAGCGTCCACCAGATGGCGACAAAGGCCAGCCCAGTGTCCCGGCCCAGGCTCCAGTGAGCGGCTTTCCTCTCACCAGCCTCACCAGCGTGGTGGACAATTTATTCCAGGGGACTGCGATCACGTTTTAACAGACAGTGGCTGGCGACACTGGGAAACCCCTAGGGCACTGGAGATGCAGACGGCCTGCCCGTGGGACCCTCCTCGCGGTGGCCCTGACAGGGGAAGGGAGGGCAACCTGGACATCGGACTTCAGGGCCGTTCAGCTAGGGACCCCTTAGCGCCCCCAGAGGAATCCACTCAGAGGCTCACAGTACAGCCATGTTGGGTCCGAGATTCAAAATACATCCGGACATGCAATGTAAGAGACACAGCACTGCAGGTTAGACAGGGACTGAGCCTAAGGTGCCCGAGGGATCCACTGCAAGGTCTGCAAGGCAACCGAGAGGCGCAGCAGGGAGAGGGACGAGGCACCTGGTGTCACCTTGGTCCCGCGTGAGGGCGGGACAGGTGCCGCCTCCTGCCCATAGCCTGCCTCGCCTTCCCGTCTCGCACACAGACGTCGTCCCAGACTCCCAGGGACGGGTAGCGGGACGTCTTTCCGTAACGATGCTCTGGGCTTGGGTTGGGGTCCCCTAAATGACGACGGGAAACAGACTCCGAGTCGCGGAGTCCACCTGGCCACGGGGGCGTCCCCTTTCTCTCCACATGTCTGCTGACCGCTGAGCTCCAGTTTATCTGGACTGTTGCTCCTCGATCAGAGGAAGAGACCGCGGCACCCAGCAGAAGCGTCCGAGGGCCGCGGCCGGCGCTGGGCCCTTGCTCACCTCTTCCCCGGGGTGGATCTCCTGCACTGCCCTCACTTCCGCCAGGGTCCCCCTGTAGGTCACGATGACGTTGGGGCAGCAGCTGTGATTCATCAGCGCTACGCTGTCAGACAGAGAGAAGTCGGGGGCCCTTGGTGCCGGGATCACCGTGCCCCGCAGGCCGATCAGAAACATCGCCGGGATCTCGCCAGCCCAGATGTTCCTGCACAACTGCAACGTCTAACTCCTCACACTTCAACTGCATTAACAAGTGAACTCCGAAACTCAAAGCAGTGATGGCCAAGCCGAAAGCGACAATCAAGATGACACATGCCAGAAATGTTCCTTCCTGGCAGGCGCAGGCCTCTCAGCTCTGTGACTCCTGCACAGGGTGAGGACAGCCGAGGTGCCCAGTGCAGGCTGCTTCTGTCTAAGTGGATCGCCAGGGCCGATTCTCCAGACACTGAGCCAAGGTGTGGGCCCGGGAAGCCCCTCTGTGTCTCTGCACCTCAGATTCCCCGTAGGGAAAACTGGGACAGCGCTGCTGCTGGGGCTCGGCTGTCTGCTTTCTGGGGACAGTGAGGAGCAGAGAGACTGGCTTACACCGGGGCTTTGAGCTTTCTGATTATGTCAAAGTTCTGAGAACGGAAATTTCTAAACTACAGGGAGAAAATGCTGCCTTTGAAATCACAAGGCCAGTATGATTTCAGCCCAGGGGCTTTTTCCCCCAATTAAAGATGCCCGGGTACTGGGGCTCATGCTCCTGCGGACACGCACACCTGCCTGAATCCCTGCTCTGAGGGCCCTTCGGAGACTGGAACCCTCTCTGGGTCACCCCAAGAACACGCAGAACAGGAGCTGCAAAGACAGGTGGACCCTTCTCGGGGCTGGAGGTCTATGTGAGGTAGAGGATGGCCGAGCAGGACCATCGAGCAGCGAGTCCAGACTGGGGATGGAGGGAAAGGACAGAGTCAGCCCACCCAGCTTCCTGACAGGCAGGGATGGGTCAGACCCAGGAAAAGCGCATTTCTCCGCTGTCTGGCAGAGCACAGCTCATTCCTGGTTCTACCAGACTCCTGGCTGAGCCGGGAAGGCAGGGACTGCACTGTGGCTGGCACCGAAGGCAGCTTGTACCCTTGGGGTGCTGGGGTCCCTCGGATGGTGGCAGAGGGCGAGGCCAACTCTGCTACTCTCAGGTTTCCGTTGTCTTTCAGGGACCAGCAACAGAGACCTGTGAGTTCTGTACCTTACCCAACAATCTCATTCTCTTAAAAATAAATACCCTCGCTCCACAAATGCTCCACGGACGGGGGAGGGGGGAAAACAAACAAAACTCCATTCTGCAACTGCAGTTGGGTAGCTTTTTGCAAATTTGGTGAACGTTCCTAAAGTAGAGAGAAAAACGGGACAGGTCTTTGAAATTTTTTCTTAGCTCACAAGTTTAGCATGGTCTCACACCAAACTACACTGTTTTCTTATCATGTTCGCTATCCAAGGCTACAGCTGATTCTTGCTTAGTGATTAATGTTCAGTTTGGCACAAGAAACCCTAAGATGTCCAGAACTACAGACATACAGAAAGCAAATTTCACAGCAGGGCATGGGCTGCTCCTTCTACTTGTGCCATACAATATTCTTTAATAACAGCTCTCTGCCTAGCAGGATGTAACAAGCAACTCTTCCCTAACTACTACCTTTGGATCTTTAAGTGTAGGGGAAATATTTTGAAATGTGGCAGATTAAAAAGCTGTCTTAATTCACTTGGAGTTTCATGCCTGCCCCATGCCGTTCGGTGGGTTATGTAAAAATCAAAAAAAAAAAAAATCAAATTAGTGTTAAATAAGCACAAAGAAAAGAAACGGAGTCAGACTCAACCTACTCAGGAAATATCGCTGATCCCAAATGGGAAAGTTCTTCATCTTCAATCGTGAAGCCATTACAGTTAACCTGCAGGGAGACGGGAGACAGAGAGAAAGGCAAGCTTTAGCTTTCCCGGGTAGAGATCATTTCTTTAATTGTGACCTTTAACAAGTTAACTAGGAAGATGTTCCGGTTTGGTGGTTTCAAAACCTTTTCTTTGGGCCACAAGGTCCTTTGTTCAAACAAAATTTCCTCATCAGCCCAACAACCTGAGGCCACAGCGCCTCCTTGCACAACCAGCCATACACAAGCCTAGGGCCCCCCCAGGCCCCCCAAGGCTCTTAGGACCTTGGGGTGCGCATGCCCGTGCCATCAGGGTACCAGGGGTCAGGACACTTGGAGTCCAACCCCCATTGCGCCCAGTTCCCTGTGTGACCCTCAAGGTCCGGGGCCCTGAAACAGGAGCCACTGAACCCAATGCCCTTGTCAGGGTGAGGCTGGAGGCTCAGCAAACCTCATTCATCTTCTCTAATTGCTGTCCCTCCCTCTGAGGTGCAGAGGGATGGAGGCCCCGGAGCCAGGAGCTGGGGCCTTTCATGTCTTAGCTGCTTCCTCATCCTTTCCAGCAAAGGAATGCGTTGGAAAATGCCCAGGGAGACTGTCGCATTCTGGGGCGGAAGTTGGAGGGAGCAGACTGAACACGAGGCCGACCCAAGCCGGCTTCCGTGTTCTGTCGCAGGAACTGACCGAGAGGCCCAGGGTGCAGGCACAGCTCCCGGAGACACTGCAGTGGGCGCTCCTCCATGCACCAGGCGCCACACAGCTGGATGCTGGTGAGGCCACCTGCTGCCTCCTACAGCAGAGGACGCCACACTTGGCATCAGCGCTCACCAGGCCAGGCGCTGGCCAGATGTTGCTGCCAAAAACTCATCCACCCACAATGGCCCCAGCGTTACCGTAACAGCCCATCCTGCAGATGTGGAAAGTGAGGCCGGGAGGTGGCTAAGTGGCCTGCATGGCATGTGTGAAAGCAGACTGCAGAACACGAGTCAGAATCCCCGCGGGCCTTCCGACAGCAGAGCCTGGCTTCTTCACACAGAACCGCGTTTCTTCTAAAACTGGCTGTGTCTACTAAGTGTTAATGGGACAATTTTACCTAAAGGACATTGGCGAGGGCCGGGGAACCTTGGGACCTACAGAAACAGGGGCTACATGCGCTATCTGTAACGGGAGGCTACAACAATAGCCAGCCTTTGAAATCCCCAGGGTTGGGTGTTTCTAAGAAGATTTAGTAAACCAACTTTTGTACCAATTCCAAATATCCTGACCATTTCTGTCACTGGGACATTAAGCAATGGCCACACAACGCTGGATAGGAGTAAATTCGGATTTTCATTCATTCAACCAAATTGATGACAGTATGAGTTGTGGGTCCTCACTTTAGTGGCCAGGTTTGGAATGACCCACATGAAATCCCACACTGGACACCAATGTGCCTCAGCAGCGTTCCACACCCACACGTCTAAGCGTGTGCCAAATGAATGAGGGCGTGGATGAGACTTTAGCAACACTGAACAGAAGAAAGCTAGGACAGAAGGCCGCCATGTGTGCTGGATTCTCGCTCCTTGGCTTCAGAGACCCCCTCTCTGTGTGAGCGCCCAGACCCGTCCCTGACTTGAGTACTTCAGGCCGGAGCCTGCTCCAACCAGCATCCCCCCCACGGCCTCCCTTTCTCCCTGTAAGTGAAGGCTCCTTCCTGTAAGTACTGTTTCTCTCCCGCCTGCTTGCCCTCCCTTCGGAGCCCTGCCTGGAGAAGAAAAGCAAACTTGCACATAAGGAAGGTGCATGGGCCACAGTCCTTTTTTCTTTCAAGCCAATCAGGCGTGAGAGCCTTGTGAAAGCTATTCTTATCATTAGCATTTAGACTAGCTGTAGGCTGCACACCAAAAATAGCTTCCCACCGCACAAGCATCTGGTAATCAGAATGCACCTCAGCACTGTGGATGGAGCATGGTGGCTGTGGCCTCTGTGGACCAGGAGGTCTCACGCTGAGAGGCCCGACCTAGGGCAAGAGTGCAAGAGCCCCGTTTTCCTCTGCTCGGGATACTGACCCCCTTTTCAAATTTACATTAAAAAGTGATGCATGTGTGGGCGGTGTCCGACCCCAGTCATGGAATGTACACGGTGATTTGATGAACATCAAGTCTGTCAAGGAACCAACTGTCTACAGTTTGTGCATTCTTCTCTTAGGCACAAAAATGAGCCAGCTTTTCTGAGTAAGTCCACACTTCAAAGAGTGGCTCACTTCCATCACAAAGACACCTACCTGCAGTTGTGTGACCTGTCTTGAATTTTGTTACAAAACACAACCCCACATCGACACGAAGTCCTGTCTACGTGTATTACTATGGTAGAAGGGAAAGTATCTTTTTCATAGCTTAAGAGAAGATCCTTTTGCCAAGCGTGGTGGGGAGGCAGGAGGATCACAAATTCGAGGCCAGGCTGGGGAACTTAACAAGACCATGTCTCAAAAAATGTTAAAAAGGGGTGAGGATGTAATGCAGTGGTAGCGTGACTGTGGGGCATGCATGGGGCCCTGAGTGCAAACCCTAGAAAAATTAAAAAAGGGGAAGAAGAGGGAGGAGGACGAAGAGGAAGAAGAAGAGAGAGGAGAAAAAGGAAGAAGGCAAGGGAAAGGAGGAGGAAAAGGGAAGACGAAGAAGAAAAAGAAGAATATTTATTTCACTGCTCATGTCTCAACCAGGAAAAAGAAAGCACGTAACTAGCTTCTTAAAAATATTAAGAAAATTGATTCTTCAACTTTGCTGTGTTGCCTACATCTATCATTTTAGGGTGCTTAGGAAAATATGCTGCACATCTAGGATAACATGAAAAGCAGGAAGGTTTTTCATTCCTTCTGCCTTCACGTTCGTAACTTGGGCCCATTATCCTTTTAGAAGGAAGAGCTTTTTTCCCCTGATTGCAACTTTCACAGCTGAAATGTATCCCCACAAACAAGGACGCTACAGAGGAATCCACTGAGCTGGCAAAGTGGGGTCCTCCGGGGGACCGAGCGGCAGTCTCCTCTTTCCTGTTTGTGTGATTTTTAAAGCATGTGCTTTTCTACTAGTTTTTTTTTCCTAGAATTTTTAAAAAGTTACACATTGTGCCAGGGATTTGGCTCAGTGGTTCCACCACCTGCCTTGCAAGCACAAGGACCTGAGTTCGATCCCAGGTACAAAAAAAAAGGTGATTAAAAAATTACACATTGTTCATAGTAGAAAATCCAGCAAAATCACACAGTGAAAACAAACATTTTCCACAATTTAGAAGAAAGCAACTGTGAACTTTCAAGCAATCTTTAAGTATGTTATGTTTTCATTTCACACACACTTTTCACCCTGCTTCTGTACCTAATCGTTATTTCCCCACGTCTTCAGGGAGAAGTCTTTGAAACAGAAAGGTTTACATTACATACATAACCTACTTTTCCATTTTGGTACTGGGGATCAAACTCGGGACCCTGCGCTTACGAGGCAGGTGGCCGCACCACTGAGCTACATCCTGGCCCCTACATAACCTTCGGTCGCATGGCTCTGCTACACTTCATTTAAGCAAACGCCGACTGCCGGCCATTTACAACATGTCGTTTTCCCCTCTTCCCTTCCTCCGTCCCTCTCTCTCTCCTGCTTTGAAGAGAACCCTATAATAAACAATCTGCACGTGACTCTGCTCCTTGGCGCTGCTTATTTCCTACAGACAGATTCCCGGAAATGGAACTACGGGGTCGCAGGCTCCGCGGGCACAGCACAATCCCCCGAGACAGAACGAGCAAGGCCGGAGCATCTGACACGGACTGGTCTGGGGCACGCAGCGTTTCCGCCCCAGCCGCACTGGGGTCCTCGCCTCTGGGAAGCTCAGACGCCCAGTCTGGAGCAGGAGACCTGGGCCCGGCCTCGGCCCTGCGGGTGGCCTTGCCTCGTCTGCTAGGCACTTCGGGCTGCTGTTTTAAGAAACCTCTCTCATCTTCTATCATCTCTGCCTTGGGGGAACCTTAGCCTCTCCAGTACACCCCGCCGCTGCATTCCGTGCGGCTCCCTCTCCTGGGGCAGTCGGTGTCCCCTCTTCCCAGCACAGCTGTGGTAGCAGAGAGACCCCGAGCCGGACCGGGCCGCTTTCCGTCAGAGAAGACCCCGGTCCGCCCGGGTCGGGGTCCCAGCGCCGCGTCTCACCTGCGCGAACAGCACCACCAGGCTGTCGTGGTCGGGGAGCCCGAGGTGCTTGGAGTAGAACTGGTGCAGCGTGGCGATGTCGCTCTGAATCAAGTCCCTCTTCTCGTTGTCCAGCTTGTCCAGATCTGGGGACACGGCCCGGCTTGGCTGGGGAAGCCCCTCACCGGCGGGGGAAGAGCTGCGGTGCCCACCCCTGGAGAACACTTTCCCTGGCCCCTCTAACAGGCGGACCCTGTTCTCCTCCCACCGAGGTCACTGGGGACACACCTCGCTGCTGACCACCGGCAGTGAGGGCAGGGGACCGATCAGCGGCCACTGTCTGCTCGGGGACCCAGTGGGCCCCGGCTTCTTCACTGTCAAGCACCCTGATTTAGCGCCTCTTACAGGAATGCTGTTCAGCAAAGATCTGGAAATGGGGACTCCGCAGGCCACGGCTGTCCCCTTACTATTTCCTTTTGGGGGTACCAGGGATCAAACTCAGGACCTTGCAGGACTCATGAGGCAGGCATTGGAAGCACTGGGCTCAATCCCCAGCCCACTCACCATTACTATGTGCTAATGAACGTGTCAACCCGGGGAAAGTGCAAGGCATTTCTCAAAGCAGCAAAGTCAAAATAAAACTAATAATTAAAAAAATCACCATCCCTACGAAGGAAATGGCTTACCCCTTCCTTTCCTCCATCCTATCTCAACCACAGTAAATCTGTGGCTAAAATAACAGCCTGGCCCACCACACAAAGAACTTACGTGACTCAAATTCCTTGACGGCTAACAATTTCTCAGAAGGTGTTCTCTCTGGGTGGGTTTTCTGGTAATTGGGGAAGAAGTCACACAGATACAGACATTAACAACCGGTGTGGAAAGCAGTGCTTTCACCTAAATATCAATGAGAGGAAAAAGCAACAGTTTTCAAGGAAGTGAAGTACTGAGAAAGAACCCACTGCATCCCTGACACCCCGAGACTACCACACACAGTGGGCTCAGAAATGCTCGTTACCAGCAAGAACTGGGCCGGAAAACAAGTTTTTAGGGTCCTCACTTAAAAGGATGGGGTCTACAGATGAACCATCCTATTTATTATTTCTCCTGCTAAAAAGGAACAAAATCCAACCCCCTGTGCATTTTACACTTTCTTTAAGCATAGGCTAAAATGATCTCAAATTCTGTGTTTCAAAAAGAGCACTTTTGGTTGTATCTGCGAGCCCAGATTCACTTGAAACGTGGTGCGGGCTTTGTTCTAGACGCCCCAAGAGGAGTGAACAATAGTAAACCCGCCAGGCTTTGAGAACATGAATAAACTTGGTGTTGACAAGAGTTCAAAGGCAGCGCGCAGGAGCTGGCCCGAGGCCCCGGCTTTGTCACCTGGCTATTCAATTTGGGGATACAGGTGGTCTCGCTGGGTGCACTCACCTCCCTAGTTAACATGTTAGGCTTCCCCTTGGCAGTGGGGTGGCCTGTCTCCCCCAATCCTTTGCAAGCTACTAGAATACAAATGGTTTGGTTTTTTAATCATCTGAGTCCTATCGGGATGAAAAGATGGTCAGGTAACTTTTCATTTCATAGACTATTAGTAGTAGTAGTAATTAGAAGAAAACGTGAATGAGACGAGTGTAAATTCATAACAGTATTCAGGGAGATCCGCCTGGTGTCAAAACATTTCAACCGTTCTTTCTGGGAGCGGAAATTTTCCATTCACAGGACGCGCTTCTGTTAAGATTAATAAGTCATCCTGCCTGGGAAGATGGCGGATTCGGGAAGTAGCCAGCTTCTTCTGAAATCCTGACACAACGCCAGAGACACCCCAGGAAGTCGGGCAGTAGGAGAGGACCCGGAAGGCTGGACTCCCCATCCACAGACACCATGGCGGTGCTCCCTGACAGCAGCCCTGGCGCCCCGCTTCCTGTGGGCTTTTTCTGTGCAGCCCTCTACGCAGCCGGCTACTCTGCATATCCCGGAAGGCAACAGTTACTGAGGACGCAGAAACCATGTGCATTTTCCAGTCTTGCTGCCCTCGAGTGGCTGTCGTGCTTCTGAGCAGGGGGCCAGGTCTTTATGCAGCATCTGATCCTACCTGAGCCCAGCAGAGCAATAACCGCAGGGCACAGAAATGTTCTACTTCTGTTTATAACTCTAGCACCTTAATTTGGTCTACACAGACACCTGCAAGTCCTTACAATCACACTGAGCTTAGACTTAAAAGAAAAAGGGGGTGGGGATGGGAAGGGAGTGAATGGATATTCCGCGTGAAAAGAGGCCTGGCCACCAATTTCTCTACCAGCACGGAGATTGAAAGGGGCCCAAGGCCATGTCCTAGGGCAGGGATGGCGAACCTTTTAGAGCCGAGTGCCCAAACTGCAACCCCAATCCCACTCAGTGATCACCAAGTGCCAATGCTGCAATTAAACCTGAATACTGAGATTGTAGTTTAGCCAAAAACAACTGCTATCTGAAGCTCCATTGCTGGCTCCTGTGCTGACAGAGGGGGCTCTCTGTGCCTGCTGCAGCACGCGTGCCACAGGTTCGCCTCCTAGGGCATCTTCTTCCACTCTGATTTCCAGCCTCTGGGAACAAGGGGTCCAGTTATTTTGCAATCAGGAGGGACCCATCGAGGAGGGGCAACAGTCTCAGTCCTGCACCATCTCTGGTGTCATCTGTTTTTGCGGAGGGCAGCTCTTGCTGTCCTTCTCTTCCCTTCTTCTCTGCTCCCCTCTGGCCTCGGTTTCCACTTTTCCATTTTCTCTTTGCACCAGCCAGCATCCTGGCTCTTCCTTCCAATTCCTTGCCTGTCTCTTCACCAGCAAGAATGCACGGAGACCCAGATGAGCAGAATAATGCCTGGGGCACCCGAGGAAGGCGGACAGGTGCACCCGCTGTGTCAGGAAGGAAAGAGGGAAAACCTCAAAGCTTCCCAGAATGGCCAGGCTCCCTGGGAAGCTCTAGGTCCTTTCACTCGGGTTTTTCACGCCATTCTTCTGTGAAAACCTGACTCAGAAGAAGCCTGGGGTCACAACCAGGGCTGTGGGCCTGGGCCGAGGGAGCAATACCTTAACTGCACAGTGCACACCACAAACCAGGTTCCGCCTGGAGCATTTCTCCATCCCGTCCACACTGCTGTGACTGGAAATGCAGTCCAAAATGTGCAGCAAGACCTACAGGTCAGATACTCATTTTCTGTAATTTAAGAAAAAAATAAAAAATAAAATGCACTTAAGCGTGGTCCTATTTCCTCACCTGTTTGGCAAGAATCCTTGCTGTCAGCCGTACAGTCTCCGAGGGAGCCCAGTTTTCCCCAAAGACAACCATGGGAGAACATTCCAGCTTGTGCATGGACCAGTCTTCTTTCTGGGGAGATTTTTTTTTAATTACTAAAACACAGACAAACACAGAGTGGGATAAGACATAAGAAGGCAGCGCTACGTGCCCCAGCTGGGTGAGGTGAAAGGCATCTCCGGAAAGTGCAGGATGTGCTCAAACATGGGAAGAAGTGAGGCCCGGCCAAGGTCACTGGGAGGAGAGAACTTGCCAAGCACCTCTCTCCCGTCTCTCTGCAGCCCCTCATTCTGCCGGGTGACCTGGGGACCGGCCACTGCCACGACACTGGGCCCTACACTCCCGTTCCAGCTCGGTTCTCCCACTGACGCGCAGCCACAGGCACCCTTCTTCTGTAGGTGGTCTTTCTCATCAACAGCTCTAGGGCTTGGCAAAGGCCCTTAGTCTGGGAGGGCAGCTGCTGGGCACAGCAGACACAGACTTCCGGGGTTTGTGCGATTAAAAGGAACGGCTTCCTCTGGGGTGGGTCTTGCGTGTGTGTGTTGGGGGGGCTCTGGTCCTGCAGGGTTGAGCTGCTTCCCCTGGGATGGGCTCTGCCATACTCTGAGGACCGGGGACTAACGTGGTGATAGGCCAGTGACAGGTACGGCGTGAGCTGACCCAGCACAGATGTGGCAGCGGAGGCCACTGCTGACTGTGACTGAAGCCAGGCTGGGCGAGCGGCGTGGGGCGAGGCTGTGGGGAGCAGGAGGAGGAGAAGGTGGAGGGGTGGAGAGGAGGGGGTCTGGGTGTGGATGGAGCCCCCAGGCACTGTCCTGCTGGCCCTCAGCCTCTCCTGTTCAGAACTGGCCTGGGCAACCTCAGATGTCAGGCCAGAGTCCTGGGCCACCCTGAGCACGAGGGTCCCACACCCTGCAGGCAGCTCCTAGCAGCCCCGCCCCTGCCCTCCCGGCCACCCCACCTGTGCACCCCCAGGTCCTGCAATGACGTCCTTGCCCTTGCCTTCACTAGAAGTCCACAGAACGAAGCTCCTGCCGGTTCTCAGCTCAGGAGGCTAAAGGACAACAGCAACCTGCAGGGCCAGGGGGAATGGGGTCCCCTCCTACTGCACCCCCACCCTCTCCCACACTCTCTCCAGGCACCTGCCCCGTGCATCCCACTGGAGAGCCCTGCCCTGCGGTGCAGGATCTTCTCCACCCTTGAAGCAGAGGAACTGTGTGTGTGCTCTGCTCACAGCCGTAACCGCAGGACCTGGACCTATGCTGATGTCCCAGGCACTGAAGCAGCCAGCAGTAGAGGCCATGGAGCTGCCTCGCTGCCCGGCCCCACCCAGCCCCAGGAGGAAGGATGCGGCACCGCTCAGCGATTTGGGGCAGGATCTGGCACAGCCCCAGGTTCAAGTTCTATGCCAAGAAGTTCCGGATGGTTAAATAACACCATGCCAAATATAACTGGGCACACGGAGGGAGATGCCCAGGGAAGCAGGCGACCTGTTTTCAGCCAAAGCCTCCAAGGAGGGCACATGGACCAGGCATGGAGCTACAACAGGTGGCCACGCTCCCTGCCCACCAGGGACAAGGAGACCTCTGGGTCCCAGAGAAAAGGGGACCATGGGGCAACCAAGGACCCAGCTAGGCACCTGCTGCCAGGTCCCAGGGAGGAGCTGTGTCTTTGCTGGGCTTTTTGCTGTTGGTTTTCTGAACTGTCGGGGGTGAGTCATTGAGGATTTGCCAATGCCAGGGAACTTCCAGGAGAAAGAAGTTAAAGGACATTTCCTGACATAGTTTGTTCATATCATAACTACTAGAACAATGAATCTGAAACTGACGTTAGCAGAAGTACCACTTAATCCCCCAGCACCATCTCCCCGGCTGTAAAGAACATGATCCCTCTTTACCTAACAGGTCCGGACTGCCGCCGAGCCTGTGATTCTACACCTTCCAGCAGTGACAGGTGACAGTCAGACTCCAGCCCACACCAGACCTTCACTACATGGCATGAAGGTCCTTTCAAGGACTCCGTGCAGGAACCCAGGAGACACACTTGGCACAGGGCCTGGCACACGGGGCCCTCTGGACAAACACTGGCAACGGTTCATCTTGGGGTTCATTCAGTCATTCAACAAGTACCCCTGACTCAGGAGGCGGGCGGGGAGGGGAGACGAAGTCTGGGGTCCACGCTGTTTATGCCACGTCAGCCACGGGGCCAAAGAGCCTCCAGTTAGACACGGCGCCGCTCAGTTGCCAGCTGGGCTAACCAGGTGAGGGAGGTTTGTGAATTTCACTAAGGAACCAGTTGTCAAAACTACCAGCAGCTTTGTTGTACGCAGCGATTTTCCAACTCTTCATGGCTTTTAAAACATTTGTTATTTTTCCTAAAATCTTTTTTTTTTTCTAAAACTACTCTTTTTCTTCAAAGTTCCGTCTACTACTACTCCTTCCATGTAAAATTTTATGTAAACCAGGATCTGTTTTCCAGAAAAATAGCATACATACACGTGGACGGAAAGCACTCCAGAAGGCATACGTGAGAGTGTCTTAGTGGCAGTTCCCTCTCAAAGGATCAGACACCCATTCTGCCCTTCTTTTGGGCTGTTTCTTCTGATTTTTCTATAATGAATGCAGATTGCTGGTGTAGTAAAGTTAAGCAATAGAATCTACATGTAATTAGGACGTGGCACTTGCTAGGACACCAGTGCTCTTTTTAAACTTCTCATTCTTTTTCAGCCAAGATAATAAGCGTTGCACAGGACTTTCATGTTTGCACGTGGGTAAACATAAAGATGCGTAAAGAATCATAAAACTGCACCAGCATCGCCAGCGCTGGAGGAAAAGATTCTTACGGCTTCCAGCTTTCCATGAGTGAATGACCAAGTCTTCTCTATGTGCAGCCATCGGTGTTTCCCGGCGTCACCCTAATGGAACTTGCAAGACAAAGACAGCCCACTCGTGCACGTGCCACGCGTGATTTCTCTGACGTGGAATGGCAAGAACGCGTCACAGGGCTCCTGCTCCCTGCCACCCTCACCCTTGGAGGAAGAGTGGGGAGGGATCAGGTGGGACTGTCACAGTACAGGAAGGTGGCAGTCGCACTGGGACACGGGGTCTGCTTTGTCTCTCCAATAAAACTGAGATCGCAGCCACTGACATTTCTTCCTGTGCTGATGGTAAACACTTAGAAAAGAAACAAATACAAGAGTGGCCAGGCCTCCCCTGCCCGTAGGAGACACAGTGCGGTCAAGCAGGGCTGAGCCTAGGACCCCACCCCATCCGTTTGTACAGCACGCCAGACTCTCCATTGTTTTCCAATCAATAATAAAAGCCTAGAACATTCCACATCTTTTCTCACTTCTCACAGGAGCTTTGTTCAGTCTCCATCATGCCTCTTCCCACTTTGAAAGCACTCTCTTCAAACACAAAGTTTTTTCTCTGCGTTTAAGGTTTAAAAAGACCTACCAGATGGTTCTGCACACAGTAGTCATCCTAAAGACTTCCCAAAATGATTCTCATGACCGGGTCGTGCCACAATGGAATGAAGTCTGGGTGAAGAGTGTATTTAGCTTTCTAAGCATATTTATAAAAATAAATATAATTCATTAAAACATACAGGTTGCAAAATAAGCCGAACAAAAAGAAACTTCTATGTCTTTTATATTTCCTCCCATTACCTTCTCATGCCTGATCAATTAAAATCTTCCCTCTGGTTCTGTCCCGCTGAGTCTGGGAGCCAGGAGGGGAGTAACCGAGGTTGACCCAAGAAGGCGCAGCGGAGCCCTAGGCACCAGGGTCCCGGAAGGACCGGGAAGGGTGTTTGCCTGCATCCTCCTGTGCCTGTTCGGGCCTAGGCGCCAGCCGCGTCCAGGCTCCTTCCGGCCCCTCCCTCCGTGACACGTCCTGGGCCCTCCCAGCACCCTAACCCTAACCCAGTCCTGTCACGGGTGCCCTGGGAAGGTCACCCCGCCCGCCCAGGCACTGCGTTCTCACCATTCTGGCCCCTGTGGCAGGGAACACAGCGCGCACTCGGCGTGAGCTCCGAGGAAGCCCAGGTAGGTGGTGCGGCCCCCTCCCAGCCCTTCCTGGCGCCTGGTCCTTTCTGCTTTGTTCTTGAACTGCTGGAGACGGAACCCGGGGCCTTCACACTCTGCTACAGCCTCAGCTCTCTTATGTATTTTTTAAAATCTCGAAACAACTAGCAAGACCTGCTCTTATTTTACACCACACGGGGTCCCTTAGCACGGCCCCGCCCCGAGTCCCTCCCAATGTTCCCTTCTGTGTATCCAGAGCCATCGCCCCAAAACTCTGGTAGGAAGCCCCGACCGTCCTGCATTTCTAGGCTCCCACTTTTACTAATCTCTGAAGCCCCCGCCATCCCACGGAAACACCTTCACGGCCTCTTGCAGGTCAAACCCAGCTTGGCAGCTCGAGGGGGAACAGGCTTACAGAGCTGGGGGTCACTTCCTCCCAGGAGGACCGGTCTCTGGTCACTAAGAGAAGCAGAGAGAAGCAGCCCAGCTCCCACACTCAGGGAGGCTCCGCCCAGGTCCCTGGCAGACAGAAGGGCAAACTCTCTGCCTCTGCTGGGCTGCCTCTGGACAGGAAACTACACAAGCCCTTCCTCTACCCCGGGCTCCCTGGCACACACACGCACACCAGGGGTCCGAGCCCCCAAGCTCCATGTGAGGTTTCTCGGGCTGCAGATCTGGAAGACCAGGTCCTGGGGAACTGGAACAGATACCACCAAATCCCAACCTGCACATGACGATTCCTCTCAAGATTGCCACCTGGCAGGGCTTACTGGAATACAGCTCAGCGGTGTGTCCCAGAGCCCAGACGCAACTGCCGGCACATTGAGGTCCTACATCAACAGACTACTTGCTCACTTGGAGGAGTTCAGGCTAATTTTGCTTTTCTTAGTTTTGGGTTTTTAGACGAGGTCTTGTATGTTGCCCAGGCGGACCTCGCATTATTTGCCCAGTGTACACCATTTATATAAAAAAGCTCTTAGAAGCCAGCCTTCTCCTAGGTTCAAAAAACAAGCCCCTTAAGGCAGGAGTAGGCTGCTTATTCCTCGTATAAAGCAAAGCTTCACTTTGGCCCGAATTATACACACCCAGCCTCACTGCGGACTGCGGTCCTGTTATTTGTAACAGCCCCTTGCTTCTGGCCTTATCACTGGGTTCCTACAACTCACCAAGATCAGACGGGCACCGCGATGTGGCCAGTGACTTCTGCCACGTGGCCATGTCTTCCTGCGTCCTGTGTGAGGTCGTGACCTGTACGTGAATCTACTGATCTTTACCTCTCCAAAGCACCAGGCAGGAGCAGGTCTAAACAGCCAGACTGTGCATTCCCCAGGGCCCACTGTCGCTCCAGGTGGGGACAGACACCTGACCTCCATGCCAGGGAGTCCTCGCCACCCTCCAAACCCTTCGCTCTGGCAAGGCCACTGCATGGCAGCTGTGTCACGGGCCGCTTCAGGCTTAGTAATCTCGGCCACCCCTAAGTGAAGCTCTCCAGCCCTTTGAGGGCTGACAGCCTCAGGAGGAGAGAAGGGAAAAAGAAAACTGAGTCACCCCAAGGAGGGAGAAAGTGGGGCTGGAGGTAAGGGGAAGAGGTGTCACCAGGTACAGGAAGAAACCACAGATACGCAGCATGGAGAGAATCCTCCCCACCACGTGAGCCCCCTTGAACCGCATGGGCACGTCCCCGGGTGTATTAATACAGTCCCTTTCAAAAAATAAGTTGGGAATGGTAGAGAGGTCAAATAAGAAGGCTTAGAAATTCCTAAAGCACACTGGCAAATGAAAAAGAGCATAAGGAAATACTCCAAAATACAATATATATAATGACACAAAAAAATAAGGACAGAGACCACACTCGCCTACACTGACCACAGAATGCATTTTCTGGAAAGCACCTCTGGCACTCGGTGGGACTCACAGCATGGGAAACACCATCCATTCCTCGGCCCTCAGAAGTCCCACCGAGGGCTCCCCAAAGCCTCCATCACCTTTGCCCACCCATTCCGGGGCTCGGGGCTCAGGCTGCGAGCAAGCTGGCCTCCCACAGCCCAGGGCAGGGTTTCCATCTGTGCCCTCTGTAACCCCACCTGCCCTGGGCCATCTCGGGGACACAGTGGTGACCTTGGCGATATACCTGCCTGCCCCAACGAGGCTCCCCTGTGTCCTGCCCAGACCCCACACTGTGACTGCCTGCCCCTGGGCAGCATGCTGTACCGGCAGCATGCACAGGTAGCCCGGCCTGTGGAAGGGAACTGTAGAACAACACCCAGGTACACGGAGACGCAGAGCTCCGGTCCTCAGAGGAAAGAGGGCCCTCCCTGCCAGCTGCCCCACACCTACCTGACACTCCACATTGCAGTAAAATGCCTGCTTGCATCTTCCACATTTCGACAGTCCTTCTTTCCTTAAAAACAGAAAGGGCACTGTAGTGGGAGAGGCGGACATGTGACCCAGGGCACAGATCATGCAAAGGACAAAAGCCATCAACTGAGAAGGCAGAACAGGGATTCCTTTCACCCTCTCTCCCCCATCTTCCCAAAGGAGCCCTGCCTGGGTCCAGCCCCCGAGGAGGGAGGTAGAGGGCATGTGCCAACATTACCAACACCCACCGGCATGGTGCACCGTCCAAAGCCAGGAGGGGAGCTTTCTGACCCAGTGACCCGGACCTGGGACCCATGGCCTCTCAGGTCACCTGTGCTCTTAGCAGTTTTGGGAAAGTCAGATTCTCACCTGAGTTTCACTCCCTGAAATAAATGAAACCATGTGGCAGTACTGAAATAAACAACCATGCCGTCACCTACACTGGTCCCCAAAGCTGCATTCAAACATAATGTGACCCAGCAAGTAGAGTCGTGTTCTTCCACGTGTTCTGCTGGCTCTGGCCAGTGAACACGCCCCGTGTGCTTCTCCGGTCCCGTCTGTGCCGGGTCACCTATTTGGGGCTGTTCACTGCTGTCTCCCTTCCCTGTGTCCCAGCGGACTGGGACCTGCTGCTTCCTAACAGTCAGGCTCTGCTGTGTGAGAGGCCCAGGGCTTAAGCCACCAACTCTCACCACACAGGACCCAGCGGCACCGTCTCCTGGAGCGAGGGTCAGCCGCCTGTGCTCTCCTTCTCCCGGGACAGGCTGGCACCACGAGAGGCATTCCCACGGCTGCAGGGGGCACAATCCTGATACCAGGCCTCCCTGTGCCACCTCCTGAGCAGACCAGCCCAGCTGGCGCTGGGCAGGGGCACCCGTGGGCTGACGTCTTCTAATGCGGATACAGGGATCTTCTCCTGCAGTCCTCCACTGCCGCTTGTCAGTGCGCGACAGTCAACACACTCCTCCCACGAACCCCAGCAGAGCGATCACAAGATGTCACTGTGGGAGCTACACAGACTGCCTGGCAGCTTTGGCAACTGAAGATGGTGTGGGAGGAAAACACACCTCGGGTTGAGGCACAAATACTCTCGTCTGCACATCGCCATGGTTCTGGCCCCGACGGGGCCGCGGGAACTTTCTGGTCTAACTACTGAGGTGCCACTGGAGGGAGCCGACCCCACCTCCGTGGTATTGGGCAGTGTGACAAGAACGAGGTGAGGGTCGGCTGCCTGCTCCGTGTACCGCCAGATGACAAAGTCAGGAGGTGCGTGCACCCCAAACAACGGCGAAGGGACACATCAGCCACACGCAACTACCTCGGAAACTCAGACCACCGAGGAGCCTCTGAACCCAGCGGTGAGATGCCTACTTAAAGGCGTAGGAAATGATTACAGGTTACAATGCACTTATTAGTTCGGCAGCACAGGAAAAGCAGCGATCACACAGGTCTTCCTGCTCAGAAGCCCACGGTAAAGAGTCGGCCAGAAACCATGGCCTCTTTTCAGCCTCAAGGCAACATCTCATGCACAGAAAAAGCAACTGGGGCTCTGGGGATGGAGGAAAGAACTCTAGTGGGATTTCATCAAAACAGCCAAAGGCCGGCCTCATTAGCACCCGCTCGGCATGGAATCCACAGCCACCAGCAAGGGCAGGGGGGCAAGGCTGACTTCCCAGCGCTGGCCATCTTTTACGAGCATTTTCATTGTCTATTAGCTCTCGAGGTAGATCTCAGGTTGGCAATAATGAGTGGTACTTCTATTAAACCTCAAAGTTGGCAGGGGGATAGGGTCTCACACTGTGGTCTTGAACTCACTGTGTAGCCCTGACTGGTCTCGTGCTCACAACCATCCTCCTGCCTCAGCCTTCTAGTGCTGGGATTACAGGTGTGAGTCCCCACCAGCCCCGGCTCCAACCTTAAGTACAGGTCTTTCTGACACTATGATGGAATGGGAAGAAAGCAGGGAGCATTTCTGCTCCCCACAGAGGTACAATGGCCATCTGTGGAGAGGCACCTGTGTGACTGTTAGCATCATAAATTGTACCTGCTACTTTTTATTTTCTTAACACCTCAAAGAACAGCTTTAGACAACAGTGGTTAAACTTCAGCTTTTGGCAGATATATTAAAGAATGAAGCAAGCTTGTCACTTCCTGGAAAACAGTGTTTGTTGCCAATGATAAAATCTGAGCTTTCAAGCAAAATTTAGAATTCTGGAAAACAGACAGCTGCCCCTGAGCTTGGCAGCTTCTCAGTACAACGCCTGTCCCAGGAGCCCACTGAGAATATTAACCATTGTGGTTTTTAAATATGGTTTGATGAACTGGGGCAACGTTGGGAAGATCTGCACCACTTAGTGAACCGAAGTTTTCCAAATGACCAACGACGATGGGTTCACAGCCAGGCAGGGCTAAGAGTCGCTGAAAAGGCAAACACACCAGTGGGTTTGAGTGTAACCGAGCACACAGAGCTCACCAACATGACTTCACACTACTGTCCGGGACAGTTGCACTTCATGAGTTTTAATGCTGAATCAAAGAATATCCACACTCAGCTGAAGGTGTCACTGAAATCCTTTTCCAATTATGTATCTATGAAAAGCTAGACGGTGGCGACATACTTCAACCAAGACACCCACAACGAATTCAGAAGCACATCTGAGAATACAGTTGTCTTCTACAAATCTAGGCACAAGTGAGATTATGTAACCGAGCACATAGAGCTCACCAACACGACTTCACACTACTGTCCGGGACAGTTGCACTTCATGAGTTTTAATGCTGAATCAAAGAATATCCACACTCAGCTGAAGGTGTCACTGAAATCCTTTTCCAATTATGTATCTATGAAAAGCTAGACGGTGGCGACATACTTCAACCAAGACACCCACAACGAATTCAGAAGCACATCTGAGAATACAGTTGTCTTCTACAAATCTAGGCACAAGTGAGATTTGCAAAAAATATGAAACAATACCACTACTCTCACTAATTCTTTTATTTTGGAAAATACTTCTTTAAAAAGTATGATGTCAACAGTAATGGTGGTTATTTTAAACATGAATAAACTCTTGATCATTTTTTTCTGTTCTAACTTCGACATGCCAAATATGAAGAGATTCAGCCCATATGAACAAAAAGCTCTTTGTGGTTGTTGACTTTTGGTTTTTTTTCTTTCGTTTTTGTGTTCTCAACTTTTAACAGTATAGGGCAGTGGTGCTGAACCTACAATAGGTGGGCTGTTACAATAGAAAGCACTAAAAGGCTCACCACTGTAGAGTCCTGAGACTAAAAATGCTGAAGGCTGTGGGTCTTTCCTAATCATCCCAACAGATCCAAGAGGAAGCTATCATAATTCCTAGCTTAAAACCAAGATAGTGAGGACCTGAAAGGTGAAATAACTAATCTAACACATTGAGAAGTATGTGGCGAAATCGGAATTCATAATTTGTCTTCATAGATAGAAAGCACTAAAAGGCTCACCACTGTAGAGTCCTGAGACTAAAAAATGCTGAAGGCTGTGGGTCTTTCCTAATCATCCCAACAGATCCAAGAGGAAGCTATCATAATTCCTAGCTTAAAACCAAGATAGTGAGGACCTGAAAGGTGAAATAACTAATCTAACACATTGAGAAGTATGTGGCGAAATCGGAATTCATAATTTGTCTTCATTGTACAAAAATGCCCTTTCTGAGAACAGCCCTCCAGGAAGACCGAGTCCATGAAGCAAAAACAATCCGCTCACAGCAGTCAGGCGGCAGGAGGGGCTGCCCTTCTCTGGCATGCAGTACCCTCCGCACCTGCAGAGTCCCTTAACATGGCTTTGCTTCTGAGATCCAGGATCACTGCTAAACTGGGATCTGGGGTGACATCCCATCTTCAGTACTGAAAACTGGAAGTTCCTCAGCACCAGCACCAGGAGGGCCCTGAGGGATCGGACCTCCGGGGCCTGGTAAAAAACAGGGCGCTTCTAACTTAAGATCCCAAGCATGCTTACCCCAGAGTAGGTCACTAATCCAAGCAAAGGATGGATTTTCTCTTTTTTTTGAAAGGAGGAAAAGGTTTTTTTTGTTTTTGTTTTTTTGGTACGAGGGATCAAACTAGGGACCTTGTGCTTCAGATTTTTTTAACACACAGCCTTCGGAGGAGAGGAGTGGAGAAGCGAGGAGTTTTGATAGCTAGAGTTACTGATCCACTATGATCTATTTTGGTTTGGGCAATTCTAGATGGGGCTCAGGGAGGGAGCGTGGTTTGAATTATCGGGACAGGTGCGTCAGTGCTCCCCATAGTTGGGAGAGACGCTAACTCTTCCAAGGTCTCATGGCTGGAACCCAGAACTCAGTGTGCAGCCCGGTACCCACACTGCCTGCGTCAGTCTGTGTCTGGGAGGAAAAGGAAGGAAGCTAAGGAGCGAGTGACCCCTCCTGACCGCGGAGGCTCGTGGACCACAAGGCAGTCCTGGAGGAGCTGTGCCCGTGGGAGAGGCAGCCACCCAGCTGCATTTGTAACACAACCTGAACAGTCCCTTAGGGCAAGGCTGTGCCAAAGAGAGGAGATCTCTCTAAAACAAATAACCAAAACAGGGATCAGGGCTCTCCTCTCTGGCTGCCTGGGTTGGGGCCATGGATTTTCCTGGGATTGGTGTGTGAGAGCTCAGGCCTTGGCGTGGTTAACTCCCCCAGGGGGTTCTGAGGTGCTGCCAGAACCTCCCAGAAGGCAGAGCTGGCCCGTGGCAAAACGAGAGCTGGGCAGCTTATTTGACTCAATTTGCTGCCCTGGGATGAAGCACTTTGCAAAGTGTCTTCATTATCAGTCTTTTATCTTTTTTTTTTTTCTTTTTGCAATACTAGGGATTGAACTCAGAGCCTTTACAAAAAGCTATCCTTCCAGCCCTTTTGCTTATTGTTTTTTATTTTATTTTATTGTAAGCCAGGGTCTTGCTCAGTTGCTAAACTGCCCAACCTGGGTTCAAAAGTGTAGTCTCCTGCCTCAGCTTCCCAGAGTGCTAGAATCACAGGTGTGTCCAGCATAAGCCTTCTGAAGAAGGAACGGTAGCCCCTGGGTGTAGCAGGTGAGGCTGTTTAAGTGTGTAGGTAAATGCATTTTCTAACTCTGACAGGAGGGATTCTGGAGGCCAGGTACAAGTTTCAAGATGGAGGAAAGCCTCAGCTTTCTCTCCTCTCTTCCAGATTCCTGCTTCACCCTGCAGGCTGAACACAGCGAGCTACGTACGCTTCCCGCCTCCCTGGCTCCACAGCTTTTTTTTTTTTCCTTCCTGGTGCTCAAGGTGCTACGGAACTGTGGGTAAAGTGTGAGTCCTTGCTGCATCTTGTTTCTCCCGCTGTAAAATTAAGGCACAGCGTGTGCCTCCTAGGTTCACTCTGAGAATTCAGTGGGGAAATATAAGCCAACCGTGGGGTGCCCGGCTCGGAACACTGTAAGCATCCAATAGATGTTGAGTACCACTACTGCACCTTTAATTAGTCTTCTTGGTGTGTTGTTGTTTTTTTAAAAATAATGTCAGCTGCCCAGATACCCTCACTCAGTACCATCTCACTCATGGCAAGAAAATTTGTGTTTTTCTAGCCTGTGTTTTATGGGCAAACATCTACCCGGCTGTGAAGAGGCAGGCTCTTTGAACGTAAGAGATGGTTCTATCCACAAAAGAGGAAAAGAAATGCTACGGGAAAATGCAAGTATTTGATTATTAGTGACTGGAGCAGTACTTAGAAGACCAGCTCCTGTCATTTCTACCGGAGGAGACACACACGGTGATGATGAATTTCCTTGCTTTTAAAAATCAGAAGCCATGAAGATCAACAAGTTAGAAACGTAATTAACAACGCCTGCCCGTTATCACATTGCCGCAGGTGCTGTTGGTTTGGATAAAAAAGGATCGGATTCTCGACCCGCTCTCTACTTTCTGCTACTGAAACGAAGGCTTCGTGGGTTTCACCATGAAAGAAAATGGCACTGGCACACAGGGGCTCGCAATAACAATTACTTTTAACTAACAGTGACAGAAGTGACAAGTGTGCTCTGCTGAACACAGGCAGCCCCAGCCAAAAGAAAAAGAGAAAAGGAAAAAAAAAAAAAAAAGCCCAGCAGCGCACTATCACTTCTCCGTGGGCTGAAATAAGACAATCAGAAACAAAGTTAGCCTCCCACCCAGGGACGCAGTCACGCGAACGAGGCCACAGTGTCTCGTTGACAGAAATAAAAATCGGAGGAATTGTGGCAGAACCCTATTATAACCCAGTCGGGAAATGCTTAGGCTACAGGTTTTTGTGTAACAGAGAAAGCTACTCTGTGCATTACTTTAATCCACAAGGCACAGTGAACCCAGACCCGGGGCAGCAGGGGGTTTCCTCCCTGGTGGGATTGAGGCTTCACCGCCGTGGCACCAAGCTTTTGTTCCGCTGCTTGTTAAAAGTTAGAACCCTCATCCTCTCAGGGACACGGGGAATATTTAGGGCAGCGAGGCAGCGACTAATAGGTTCTCCCAACCGGTGGGACTGGATCTGTGATTTACAGGGAGGGCCGGGTTTGGGGTCAGCGGAAGGACTGGCTGTGTTGGACAGAGAGGGTCCTGATTTGGCATTTGTTTTAATGCTGACGATGGCCAGGATGAACCTTACCTCAGCCTTAGAGAAAAACTGCACGGAGTTCACGGGTAGTGAGAAGTATTTACTCTCCGGAAGGGTGGGCATTAAGTCACACCTTCTGCTCCAGCCAAACCTCATCTCACGGGCCCCGTACAATCTCAGGACCACAGCTGGCTCAAAGAAAAATGTACCCATTTTCAAAAGTTAGTGTTTTCCCCCCAGAAATGCTCCACATGTTGACTTTTGCAGGAGAGTGGGATGTTTTGTGCCTTTTTTTCTTTTTTTAAACGGTACTGGAGAATGAACCTAGGGCCTTTGCACCGAGCTACATCCCCAGCTCCTTTGTAATTTTAGACAGAATCTTGGTAAGTCATTAAGTTGCCCAGGCTGGGCTCAAACTTGGGAATCCTCTTGCCTCAGCCTGCCACGGAGCTGGAATGATGGTGTGCACCACCACTTCGGGCCCTGTCACTTTTATCCTTACTTCTCTAAAGCCTATGGATAGAGAGGTCAAAAGGAAAGAGGCATCTCATGTTTCTTTCTTTTTAACTCAATTCTCTCATGAAAGTACCCATAACAGCATCCACCATTTCTTGAAGATACATGAGAAGTATTAGTTTCAGAATAAACACAGGGCCAATATTATTAGATTCCATGGCAACTGCCATTACTGCAATGTGATTGGATGGCAAGAAAAATGGTAAAATCAATGTCCTATCAGTGTAGCCATTTAACTGCTTAGATCAGAATGTTAGAGAGCTGAACCACCTCATCTCCTTGGTTATTACCCTGTAGCCAAACAATGGAAAACTGAGTCACCACTCTCTTCAGGTGAATCACCCCGAAGGTAAATTTCACATGGAAAACTCAAACTTACCTGATGTGGGAACAGACTTAACGGAAATTTTCCTTTCAGTCCTTAGTGACTCCATTTGTGTTTCTGAACAAAGAATGTTTTCATTAGACTATGATAACCTTGGCCCAGAGACAGTAAGGTGGTAATGTTAATCTATGATAGCTAAAAAATGATCAAGAAGTATTATTTTCTATGTGTGAAGGACTGTACTAGGCTTTTGAATGATTTTTTTTAATGAAGGCATTATTTTTTTTTTAAATGGTGGTGCACATCTATAATCCCAGCACTCGGGAGGCTGAGGCAGGAGGATCTGTGAGTTCAAGGCCAGCCTGGGCTACATAGTAAGCCCTGTCTCATAAAAACTTAAAAACAAGGTATCTGGGGGAACAGGCCCTGCCTACCGGGGTGGTACATGAGAATATCAGGTAAAATCACCAGCATCAGCACCCAGTGGCCTGGATGGCCCCAGATGAAGCCCAGGATGCTGCTTCTGGGATGAGGCTTCTCATGGACACGGGAGTCAGGGCAACAGCACCCACACAGGAGTCTGCCCTGCTCTAACTAAATCCATAGGCGCACAAGGCCTGGAGCGGCAGGAAGGCCACTGGATGTGAAGAGTGAGCTCTGCAGGGTGAACATCGAACAGCAGAGAGAAGGCCAAGGGACCGTGGGCTGGGAGCGAGGGCGAGGCTGCCTAGGAGGTGGGATTGAGCTGGTCTTGCGCTTGGGCAGGTGGGGGCCTTGGTGCGGAGGAGGAGTGAGAGGGTGCGGAGGAGGAGGCTGGTGTCCTGGCGTCCGGACAGCGGGAGGAGGCCCCGCAGCCGCGCAGGTCCGGACTCTGGGCGGTGGGAAGGGCTGCAGCAGAGGGGCAAGCACAGCTCTGCAGAGGCCTCCCGGCCCGGCTTCCCGATCAGCGTGGCCGTATTTGCAGGCCACTGACGGGGCAGAAATGAGACCGTCCGTTTCACAGATCTGTGTGTGTGCGCGACAGCTGAGGGCCGGGCCCGGCGCTGTGTGCGTGTGGCAGGGAAAGGCAGACGACAGGAGGCAGTGTGGCAAGGAGTCGTGGGTGGGGCGCTGTGCAGCGGAGACGTGGGCAAAACAGCCTGCAAGGGCCGGGACACACCCGGGGCACAAGTGCGGGGGCGGTGGCGGGGCAAGGTGCACGCAGGTGTGTGGATGCGGTGTTCGCACGAACGTGTCCAGGTGTGTGCAGCCACGGGCAACAGGCTGTTTCTAAGTCCTTACCTTTCTTGTTAACCTGAATGTTCTTATGCTGAAAAGAGAAAAGCCCCGAATTTTTTTAAATGGTTAACTTGGAAGCGTTTGCCTGTGTGCACAGGTAGGCGACGTGGCTTCACTTTCCAAAGCTACCGGGGTCCTCACAGCAGGGATTCGCGGTTTCACTAGCGCAGTGTCTGCTACCTTCTCGCACTGTGTTCGGGGAAGGCCGGAGCCAGGAGGCTGTGGCCACACAACCTTAACAGAGTGCAACGCTGCTCGTGATAAACCTGGCTCGGTTTTTAACAGAGCATGAACCCAACCCCCCGATCTTACTGCCTTCTACTCGGTTTCTGCCTAAACCTCAAAATCCAAGGCACCAGGGAATAATACTGATGAATAAAATCCACATGAATATAACAATATTGGGGGCCAGGGATTTAGCTCAGTGGTTCAGCCACCTGCCTCGAAAGCGCAAGGTCCTGAGTCCAATCCCTGGTACCAAAAAAAAAAAAACAAGAATCCCTGCCCTCAGGAGTCCACCAAGGTTGATAGTTAAGCAGCTCGCAGTGCTGAGGTGTTAAAGCCCTGAGTGGTCACCGCTCCACGTCCTGCAGATTTGTAGAACTGTGGCCAAAGTTTTAGGACAAAAGCCCCAGGCTCTGGGAGTCCCAACAGGTCAGGCTCCAGCACCACCCCAAAATGCCTGTCAAGGAGACAAACCAAGGGCAAAGGGCTGGGCAGCTGTCCTTAGCACAGCCGCGTGGCGACCGACACATAAAGCAGTCTTTGGGGCTCACAGGAGCCCTACGGTTTTACGGAAAAGGGCCACAGAGGCAAGGGTGGGGGTCGGCACAGCTGGCAGGGTGGGTGATCCTGGTCCTGCGGCAGCTGGCTGGCGCCATCTCTGAACCGTTCTGCCAGGTGGCGTGCGATCAGTCCACTGGGATGGAGTGGACAATCCAGCCCTGATGGAAGAGTGGCCTCCCCGGGGGGTGAGCAGGTCTGCCAGGCTGCGGTCTTCCTGCGATTTGAGGACAAGGACTAAGGCTTCTAAACGTGACTCTCGGGGCTGGAACAGCACAGGTAAAACCTGCCAGGTGCTGGCCCGATGCATCTTGTCACAGCCCTGAAGGGGGCTGAGACAGTTTAGAGAAACCGAGGGCGATAAACCTGGAGTTTCCAGTGTTTAGACAAAGACTCTCCTCACCCGAGTGGCAGACCTCTGTGCACAGTCTGACCCAGAGGTTTAAGGGACGAAGAAGGCACAAAGACAATACATAAAGGCAGACATGCCGGGCTTTACCCCACTTTGATTACCCAATGGGCATCTGCAGGACCTGTTAGAGAATCTGCAAATGGCAAAGGTGACAGGCAGGCGTAGACATCTGCCGGCCTGAGGGGTGGGGAGGGTGCCCCAAAATAACACGTGCTGCCAGTTAAAGAAGAAACAGAGACTTTGGTGCACAGCATATGTCATCTTTGTTAAGTCGCAGACCCAAAGCGACCCACAGGGCACCGTCCTGTCACCTGGCCGTCTAACTCCAGGATAAGGCACAGCGCATTCCACAGCCCAGCGATGCAGGAAAGGAAAGGTTCTCTGAAGACCTCCGGCCCCAGGCTGGGCCCTGGTGTGAACGGAGAACTTAGCTTTCCTGAATTTCTTTCCTAAGCTCCTTACATGATCAAGGCCCTTGAGGAAACACTGACCCTCTAAAAAGGACAGGAAGACATTCTGCAATTCCCAAGTAACTTTTAAGTACAATGTTAATAAATAACACAATTCCTATTCCTTCCTGAGCCCCAGCAATAGCTCTTGAGTACATGAAAAGGTATCCAAACTCTGGTAACTTTGTATCTTCTTTATAACAAAGTCTACGCATACTTCTGTACTTCTGCCCCCCCCTTCCCTTCCTCCCTTGCTTTTTTCCAGTATCAGGAATCGAACTCAGGACCTTGCGCTTGCCAGGCAGGTGTGGTGCCACTGATCTATACCCCAGAACCTGCCACCTATGTATTTTGACTGGATGCTTTCAGTGAGGGCACACGGAATGCAGGACCAAGAAGAAAGGTGCCTGCACCGTCCCTGTGCCAAGACCTGGCTTCCCAGTGACAAATCTCCAAGTCTTGAAGTCTTTCCTTGTACAGGAAGACTGAAGAGAAAAATTCCTTCCTGTAGAACGTTTTGTTCCATCACACATTTTAGCCTACTCTTGCCAAAGATCAAATTAGAAAATCTTTGTAATTCTTATTTGGTGTGGATAAAAACTGCATCTTGCGGGACGGCCACATTTTAGCCCGTCCCTCCCCCAGGATGGGCTCTCCACTGACAGTCAGGGTTGGGATTCGCTTCCTTTGGTCTCCTCTCTTCCCTGGCAGCTCCAATTTTTCCCAGAGGCTGACGCACCCCATGTATGACTGGAACTGGCTGGTGGGGGACAGTCTGAGTTCCGAAAGTGAGCATTCATTTTGGAATCAGGGGACTATGAACTTGCCAAAAATAAGCGCTTATGAATTGTCAGCTCCACTCTTTCTTTAGTAAGAGCTGACCCAACCTATTTTAATACCACACATACACTATTTCTCCTTAGTCATCTGAGAGCCACAGGATTCTATGTTAATAAATTGGCGAAAGGAATTCCACGCTATTTTAAAATCTGATCGAAGGTTCTAACACAGCTGGATTCCCAGCAAATGTATGCCCTAAAAAGATAAACTGTTGCCTCCACCTTCAAGACTTTCTAAAAATATTATTTTCCTGCTAAACTGCATATTCCCATCCTCCAGAGCAGTCTTGAGAGATCTGATTTCCTTCTGTTCTATTGTGTCGGTGTGAACGCCTTTGCAATTGAAAAGGAGGCCGCCGAGGGTGGCAGAACCGAGTCAGCAGAAGTTGCACAGAGTGAGGTGGCCGCTTTGTGACTGGTGAGCCTGCTAATGAGGCCAAGGTCCTGGGTTCAAGCCTGAAAAGGCAGCTACTTCAGTCAATCCCCTGCCGGAGAACTGCACCCCTAAACTACTGCAGATCTCCTAGAAATCCAAAGATGTGAGGCTTGGGATGTGGGTGGGAAAGGCTCAAGGGCTGGGAACGCAAGTTCCAGGGAGGGAAAGGAGGCCTTGGTGCCTCCGGCTCCTGCTAGCCCCAGAGCGGGCCACGGCCAGGCCAGACTGGCAGAGGAGGGCTGGAGGGCCGGGAAGGGAAGCTCAATCGGGCAAAAGGAGGCCTTGGTGCCTCCGGCTCCTGCTAGCCCCAGAGCAGGCCACGGCCAGGCCAGACTGGCAGAGGAGGGCTGGAGGGCCGGGAAGGGAAGCTCAATCGGGCGCTGTTCTTGTCCCTCCAGCTCCTGGTGATGATCCACTAGGGCACACTCACAGGCATGCAGCCAAGCCCCGCAGAGGCACAGGAAGGGGCTGGGAGCTGGGGGGGTGCTGAGACAGGGTCTCGCTATGTCCAGGCTGGCCTCAGACTCACAGCCACCCTCCTGACTCAGCCTCCTGAGTGCTAGGATTACAGGAGTGCAGCACCACGCCCAGCAGGAAACTGGAGTTTTCAGAAATTACACCAGCTTTGTATATGATCAGATCCGGCACCCTAAAACTAGGAAGTCCTGAGGTGTAAGAAATGAAATACATAAAGAGGGACTAGGAAAAACTGGAATTTTGGAATCGTGCTTTTGGGGAAAACTCTAGCTTCAAGGCAGAAATGTTACTAAAGCCTTTTTCCCTTCCAGGACCCAAGCGCAGGGTCTTAGAAGGATGTGGGTTAAGGGGCCTCCCAGGACCGGACACATGACCGTAATCTCTATCCAAGCTTGGGTGCAGGGGAACAGTGAGTTTTACGTGCAGCAGAAGGATCCTCCCATCAGTGCCTGCCTCCTTGCGGGTGAGGAGCAAGCGTGGTTCTTTTATCTTCTTCACTAAAAAACAAGAGGGAGATGAACCTAAATCCAAGGAGGAAGTGTAAAGTCCACAGTAAAGCAGAAACTGCCTTTCTTAGCCTCTCCCAGGCTCCAGTTCACAACAGATCACGGTGCTCCTGACTCCTCAGCTGTGTTCCGAAGGCTGCTACGGACCCCTGAGCCCTTCAGTAAAACTGGCACCTGGGAACCCGAGCCAGAGCCAGCCCGAGGCACAGACTGAAGACAGCTGAATTAATTCTTCTTTAACTTTTTGAAGCAATGCTATTAGTTTGTTGGATTACCTGCTAGGGGAGGAGGGAAGCAAAAGAAAAGAGGCCATAAAAACCCGCACTCACGCTCAGGGCGTGTCGACACACACCTGTAATTCCCAGCACTCTGGAGGCTGAGGCAGGAGGGTCGCCATGAGTTTTAGGCCTGCCTGGGGGACAGAATGAGTTCAAGGCCAGCCTGGACTGCACAGCAAGACCCTGTCTCAGAAAAGCAAAGCAAAGTATAATAAAACTGCATTCGCTCAAGAAAATGAGAAACAGATGAAGATCCCCAGGTCTGGTGAACAGAAAAGCACTCAGCAGCTTCAGGCCAGAAGGGGGCACAGGGAGAAAGCCTCCGAGCAGGAAGATCTGGCTGGGTCACTGCAGGTCACAGCCCAACGGCGCTCAGTAAATACGTGACCACGAAGAGACACAAGCAAGAGGGCGGCGGCTTAGCCTTCACACTGTCCTTTCCTCCCCTGTGGAACGGGACAAGGCCTGTCTGCAGAGGCCTTCCTTGGCAGAATCAAAATAAGAGCGAATCTGAAAGCGTTTTTAGGAGCTGAAAGAGCCACATAATTGAAAGGGATGTCACTTTCTCGGGACTTCGGACTTTCCTGCCTGGGGATTCCGTAGCTGCTTTCTGGAGGGAAAGGTGTTCACTGGGGTTTTAACTCTCCAGGGTTTGCCTCCCACTTCAGGGTTTCCTGCTGCTGTTCCCAACCCTTTCATTGGCAATCGTGTCCCAATGTGACGCTTGGTCACGGAGCCCCATAAACGGGAAGAGGAACTGTACTCCCCACAAATGAAAGCCGTGACTCCCCGTCCACCTCAAGTCTCAAAGGGCAGCTCTCCGGTATAGTTCGGAGAACCACACGGGAGGTAAAAAAGGAATGAGAAATTAATGTCCTATGTGGGAAACCTGAATCAGGCACGGTGCCACATACATAATTGCCGCACTCAGGAGGCTGAGGCAGGAGGATCGCCGAGAGTTCGGGGTCAGCCTGGAATACACAGCAAAGCCATGTTTCAAAAAGCCAAAAGAAAAAAGAAAATTGTGTTTTCTTCCATTTCTGTTTTAAAAATATTTGCTCCATCCCATGTTGAGTTCTCTGAAGTTGGAAAGGTCTTTACCTGCGTATGTCTGTTTCAGCGGTTCCGTTTGGTGGAGAAAAAACACCGAAAACAGATCCAGGACTCCCACTATTATTCCAGGGACCCAAAGAGGAGAGCAGCTAGGTTGGCTCTGGCCAGGGGGCCTGTCACTGGTGACTCCTTCCCCAAACCCCTACTCCAAGCGTACCCCTAGAACTTCGTCCCAGAAGCCACAGATTTAATCCCAGGAAACATAAAGACAGATGACTTTTGTACTCTTTAATGTAATTCTTTAGAGGAAATGTGTTGCGTATGGTTTTGGTTGGTTGTTTTTGTGTGTGTGTGTGGTGCTGAGGACTGAATCCAAGGCCTTTGCAGTGAGCTTACATCCCCAGCTCTCTCCTTCCCCCCAACCCCATTTGTTTTGAAAACAAGATCTCAACAGGTTGCAAAGTTTCCCAGGCTGCACTTGAATGCGCAATCCTCCTGCCTCAGCCTCCAAGATCACAGGCTGTACCACCACAGCTAGCAGTGTTGTGTGTTTTACTCTTACGGCACATTTTATTAAAATGATCTAAAAGGGAGGGGAACTGCCGATTAGCCCGCATGTCCAATTTTTCATTTAGAACAATGAAAATATGATAAAGTTTGAGGTCATTTCTCCCCTGCGATCCTGAGAATGTTTTCTGAATAACTGGGGTCACAGCAGCTCAGCAGACAATGTCTTTTTTTCCAAAGCACAGCTTCAGCACCCAGGACCAGGGCTACTTCAGAGAAGTTTAAGAAAAGGGGGGCTAAAGCAGGAGGATTGCCATGAGGTCAAGGCTGGCCTGGGCCACACAGTGAGACCTTGTCTCAAAACAACAAAACCAAAAATGTCACGGCCCTTAATACTGATTAAGATCAACTAAAATGTATTTAGCCAGCTTGGTACGATAGGAGAGACAAGATGAACGCTGCTAAACAATAAATTAGGGAAACTACTTTAAACTGCTGATACAGGACATCTTAATTACAGTGTTTTGCTCACACAAAACATTTCAGTTTTTAAAATAACCACTCTAGGGCCGGGGCTTTAGTTCAGTGGTTCTGCAGCCTGCCTTATTAACGCAAGGACCGGAGTTCAATCCCCAGTACCAAAAAAAAAAAACCAAAACAGTGAGTGAACCAGACATGCTAAGAATTCACTGAGACCGGCTTCTCCCAGCTCAGACCGGCTTCTCCCAGCTCTGTTCCAGTGCAGGTCCCCTGGGCCTGAGACATCCCAGCTTAGAGCCAGCACGCAAAGCAAAGCTGCGTTCCTGTGTGTGTCAGGACCCCCAAGAAGACAGATCCAGCGAGGAGCCACACAGGGGCAGAAGGAATATTCACACCACACCCAGGCCGTGTCAGGGATTCCCCCTTCCTAGGCAGAAGACACCATGTTCAAACCCACCTCCAACTCTGGGATGCATCTACGTGTCTCCCAGAAAGTTCATCCACGGCCAAAGCGTACATGTGCTCAGACCTGTGTATGTGTAAATACGTGCCCAAGAAGGACATCTCACCGGGGGGGACTGCTCCAGTTTAAAGACACTTGTGTCTTCTTTTAATTAACGCATATATCAATTTATTTATTTTTGAGACAGGGCCCGGCTATGTAGTTTAGGCTGGCCTTGGACTCACTGTGTAATGAATGCTGGCCTCAGATTTGCGGCAATCCTCCTGCCTCGGCCTCTGGAATGCTGGGTTTGCAAGCATGCACCACCATGCGGGGCTGACACCTGTAGTTTTAGAAGCTCCCTTCTAGCAGCTGAAGAAAGACACACATTTCTGAACCATCATCGGTCCCATGGAGAAAAGACAATACAAATCTACACCTCCCCAAAACAAAAAAACAAACAAACGAAAAACAAATCCACACCTCCCAGAAAGGAGTCTTTTCAATAAGAACGAGTCTGGCAATAAGAATCTTCTTCTATAGAGAGCTAAGGAATTTCTCATTATTTTCAGATACTGAAATACACTTATTCCTGAAGAGATCATTCTTTCCCCCTCTAAAATGAATCGGGTTTCGACACAACTGATACAACATGGCCAATGTCAGATGGCCGATTTATCTGGCTTGGTGCTGCTTAAACTTCTGGCTCCGGAAAGGATGGAGCCGCTTGCCGAGGGCAGCCTGCAGAAGCGTGTACAACTCTGCTCCCCTTCGAGGTGCAGACAGGAGCTCACCTGACGCAGCCACACACAGCTGCTTCTCCTGGGTCGGTCCTTTACACATAGATGACGAGCCAGGGATTTAGCTCAGTGATTCCACCTCCTGCCTCACGAACACAGGACCTGAGTTCAGTCCCCGGCACCAAAAAAAAAAAAAAAAAA
>NW_022900923.1:6996176-6997629 GCF_012274545.1 Fukomys damarensis
CCAAACAAAAAAATAGGTGACAAAGGAGCTGGTGCCTGGCCTAGTAAAACAGTCTCACCAGGACTTACATATGAGTGAGATAAACAGCGATCAGACTGGGGCACAAGGTGTTTCTTGGGAGCGACGCTCCTGGAGTCTTCCTTCAGCTGAGTGCTGTGGACGCTGGCTAGAACTAGAACTTGGGCGTCGCAGAAGCTCCCTGAGCCATGCAGACCCCAGGGCTCCAGGAGCCTTCCAGAAGGGGCCAGCGGATGTCAGTCGGAAAAACGCAACCAAAAAGGGAGGGGCGCACTGTGTCACCTGTGGCAGGACAGCTGAGGCGGGGCTGCCTCCGAGTGACAAGAAGACCCAGAGGTTGGGGTGGAAGGCAGACTCCGCACGACAGCCACCCGCGCCCCTACTATGCGCGGCCGCAAGCTTCTCTCCCTTGGTGGCCTCCCAGCCCACAGGAGCCCGACCGTGCGCAGACACCCACGCTGCCGCAGACTCCCAGCCACAGCGAGGCTCAGAAGATCAAGGGACCAGCGCAGCAGCTGTTTTAACTTTGGGAAAACCCAGTGCTCACTTCACTCAAACGTCGCAGTGTTGCCACGACCCTTTAGCTCCTGGCTCACCAATTCAAAGAAGCACATCACATACAGCCCTTTCGCTGCCCACCGCATGATTCCGTCTAGTTCCTTTCCAGGTCCCCCAGGCGGAAGGCAGTTCTGGCAGGGAGTCCGGGCAAGATCACTGCGGTCTCGTGTTCAGCCTCTGTCCCTTCCTTGGGCGGGCCTTACTGCAGAACCGGGCGTGCGGTCCGGCAGGCTGAGAGGCTGGACCTGAGAGCTGTACTCAAAAGGGGGCCCGCAGACCTCAGCCTGGCTCAGAAATCTCCGCTGCAGAGATGAAGAAACTAAGGATCAGAGGAACGGCCCGCGTCAGGGTTAGGCCGGTCCTGGACAGCAGTGGGACCCGCTTCGGTGGGTTCACTGTGCACCTGGCTGGACGGAAATGGCCATGCTGAGCTTGGGCTTCTGGGCCCTTCATGAGGGGTGTGAGCAGGTGTAGGCAGTCTCACTGTCCACGTGGAGGCTGAGGCAGGAGGGTCACAAGTTCAAGGCCAGTCTGGGCTACATAGTGAGCTCAAGGCCAGCCTGCACTCCAGAGCACAACGCTGCCTCAAAACAAGACAAAAACTACACTTCCTGTCTGCCTTTAGTTTTGTCATGGGCAGAATGAAGGGAGTCAGGACCGGAAGAGCGTTTGGCTTTCACTCTGAAACGGTAGATTCCGCGTAGGACTTCCAACGCACACGCCTACGTGTGACGGACACACAGGGGAACGCGGTGTACTACAGCCAAACACCGTTTCAACCGGGCATTCGGCCCAGTCCCCCTCCCGGCCCGCCCCGGGGGCTCTGTTTGCCTAACTACCCCGCCAGCCCCGGAGCCCCGCGGTACCCCCAGACCCG
>NW_022900923.1:6998387-7051063 GCF_012274545.1 Fukomys damarensis
CGGGCCTGGCCACCACCCGAGCTCCGGAGGGCGATCGAGGGAGGTCGGGAGAAGCTGGAACCAGGCCTGGCCCGTAAACGGCGCACTGGAGCAGTGTTCCGGGTAGTGAGGGAAGACGGAACTTGTGTTATCACAGACCGCGGTCCTTAAAGTTCGGGGCCCGCCTGCCAGAGGAAGGATGCCCGCGATTTGGAGGGCGGCGCAGCGTCAGTGCGATTTTTGGCCCTTCAGTACGATTCCTTAACTAACGACGAGATGAAGTGGCCTCTGGCCCTCCCCAGCGAGCGGTCACACGGATAGGATTGCCCTGCAGCGTTCTAGGAAGTCCAGGCTCACTGGGATAGAAAGCAGAGCCATAAAGAGCCCCTGGTTCTTGCGTCCCTCACACTCAAATCCAAGAGTAATCCGCACCTGTTGAATACCATGTCCAGGTGTTGTGGTCAGCCATTAAACACATTGCTTTATTTAATCTCTCAACGGTCCAGTAAGTTACCTCTTAGGTACCCCAATTCTAACATCAAGAAACTGAAGACTCAGGAAGAATGATTTCTTAGTGGCAGAATTTGGTTTTCAAGTCAGTCTGCCTTGGATCCACACAGCGTCTACTCCAAAACAACACAGCTGACAGAGATAAATGTCACTGTGGCAGCTATGGAAAATATTATGTGGGAATACGGGTAGTGACTGGCAAATTCAGACCCGGAATTGTTGGGGCAAGTGACACATTCAAGTAACATTTGTTCTGGCTGAACCCAGAGGCTCGTCAGGAGTTCACAAGCACAGGAGAGAGAAGAAACGGTGCAGACAGGGACCTGGGAGAACCGAAGTGGGAGTTCGCGCCCAGCAGGTCTAGTGGAGAATGGATTCCAAAGTGAAGCACAGCCGTGGAAAGGCCTTTTCCCCTCCAGAGGTGAGTTACAGCCCAAGGGTCGTGAGTTCGAGGCCAGCCTGGGTGAGAGTGAGTTCAAGGTCACCCTGGACTACATAGGGTGACCCCCGTCTCAAAAACAAAAGAAATCAGGCCAGTGACTTCAGAGAGAAACACAGAGATGCCCAGGACATTTCCAGTGGGGCACGTTCAGTAGTTTTTGAACACGGAAGACGTAAGATAAGACAGGCAGCGGTGTCAGCTTTCTCGCTCTAACCTGACCAGCCTGTGCATTCAAGACAGCAGCCATAAATATCCTAGAATTTTTGGAACGGAAGAGGCATTTTCTTGCTAATGAGGAAAGTGAGACACCACGAGGTTAAGTGACTTGCCTGACAGTGCTTTAGCAGAACGAGCATGAGACTCTGATATATTCATTTGATCTATAAATATTTATCCCGTGCCACTTAGTGTTTTAGGAACAGTGGAAAGGGTTGGGAATATGACGGCAGAGACAGCTGACTCATCCTTGCCAGCCGGAGCGTGGCACAGTCAGACCACACCCAGGCATACGTAGCTGGGGCCACACTGAGCGGCAAGCCTGCTGGGAGCTCTCAGAGTAGTGCTTTGGAGCCAGGATCCGAAGGACGATCCGGACAGATCCGGAGAAGAGGGAGGACGCCCATGCAAGCAGAAGAGACAGACCTGCGAGGTTCCGTGGGCTGGAAGAAGCCTGACAGGAGCACAAGCCTGAGCGACTAGAGGCTGGGTGACAGTGGGAGGAGCTGGGCCAGCAGGGCAGGGAGTGGATCGTGCTGGTCCCAGTTGGGGTGTGATCGGCCTCCACACCACCGGGACTGAAAGAAACTCAGTGTGGGGTGCGGGGCCCTGAAGGGGCTGAGTCTCTGAGGAGCTCCACCCCTGGGAGCGGGTGTCCTGAAGTAGGCCCGAGGCCCCCCTTGTGTCCCTACCACGTGATTCTTTTCCACAGTGTCACCGCCTGCCCACCCACTTCTCTGCTGCGTTGACTTTTGGACCTCTAGGATCATGAGCTAAATAAACTTCTATAAATCATCAGCCTGTGGGGTTCTGTTACAGTGACAGAGAACAGTCTGAAACACCCAGCTGCAGGCTTGACTGAGCAATAAAAAGGCCCTGGCAAGTTCCAGCCAGCGCTGTGATTTATTCCATAGCGAGTGGCAAGGAAAGTTTCTCCCCACTTGGAAGTTTCTGAACGTCTACCTGCCTGGGAGAGTCTTGGACACATTTTTTGGACTCTGTAATTTTGCTTGTTAGCATTCTGATCTCTGGGGGCTCTAAAGATGTACACCTATAATCTCAGCACTCAAGAGGCAGAGGCAGGAGGATCGCTGTGAGGTCAAGGCCAGCCTGAACTAAACAGCAATCCCCGTCTCAAAACAAAACAAAAAAGTAAACGCGATTTGTAATACAGTACACAATTTACTCTTTTGAAGATTACTTGTCCAAAGTAATCAACTTGTTTACTTTTTTTAAAAGATCGGAAATAGTATTTTTTTCTTCTTATTATTTCTCTTTCACCGGGGCAGATTTCCACAGCTGGAGAAGAAACGGAGAGCAGAGTTGTCTCCCCAGGGAATGGCAGCTGCAGCAGGCGTGGAAAAATCCCCAGGCCAGGCTTGTATGACTTGAGTGGGGAAACAGATGCTAAAGCAATCGCAGTGAATGCAGGCGCTCCGGTGACGGGAAAGCTGTGTTTAAAATAAACAGCGTGCACTGGCGACTGAGCCAGCAGGGCAGACCGATGACAGCGCTCTCCTCGCAGCTCATTCTTGTCACTCTACCACTCTGCGTTCAGATGATCCCTGAAAGGAGCCTTCGCCCTGCCAGGGCCCTGCGGCTGCCCAGCCTCTCACCCTGTGACCTGCAGAGAGCCTGGTTGGAGAGGAACTTTCGCAGAGATGTGGCCCCAGGTATGGGCCCACTCAGTTTCAATCTGATTCAGGCACAAAACGACCTTCCCATGGCAGATTAGCACATGAGGGAAACTCCGCCAGGCCCTGGGAAAAACAAAGCCTTTGCAAAGAGCGGGTGTGGATGAACGGCAGTGTGCCTGTGCCCGTGCTGGACCTCTGTGTGTGCTCTGTTTATTGAGAGCATCCTATGTTCTTACTCTGGGATCCACCCTGGTCTTACAAAGGTGAAAACATCAGCTACTACTTCGTGTTTGGTTTCAGCCCAGGGAGACAGATTTCTACACTTCTGACCTCTGTCCAGAGCTGGCAGAGTCCATTTCCGTTGTTCTGGGCCACCCCATTTATGGTGATTTGTCACAGCCACCATAGGAAACTGATACACATTGCAGCAAGATAAAATGTTAATTGGGGCCGAACAGCACAGTTGAGAGGCTTTGCACGGGAGCTGAGGTCTGAGCTCCTTGTAGAGGGAAGAGCAAAGATTAGACAAAGAAAAGAGGGGCTGCAAAAGATGTTGAAGTGAAAATTCCCTGGGGTAGGAGAGCATTTGGCAAGCCAGAGAATGCTTTCTTTCTTCTATTTAGTAAACATTAATTATTTACAGAGCTCGGGCAGGTCCCAGGTGCACCTGTAGTAAATATTCTCATTGAGTCTTTCTGCTGAGGTTTCCTAAGCGAGGACTGAAGTTAAATTCTTTGCTCGAGCCAATCCAAGGGATTTGGTTGTGAGCCCATGCGATGCCTTGAACAACACCACAAATGCTACCTTCTACCTTTTTATCTGCCAGAGCCGCAGCCCAGGCCGGGATGCCTGGGGGAAGGAGACCAAGCAGGAGTGATCCCAGGCTGAGTCAGACTTGGGAGCCAGAGAAGACTGGGCAGACGTGACTGGGGTTGTGTTTTGGAAAGGGCACTCCATGGCTGAACAGAGAGTGACTGTAAAGGGGCTGAGAAGAGAGAGCAGCTGATGGAGAGATGCAGGTGCTGGCACGAACGAAGGCAGTGACTGGCAATGGGGAGGAGGGGCGAGGACAGACCTGTCGTTCACAGGTGATTGGGACAGACTTAGAGAAAGGGGCGGGGACTGTGCATCATGTCTGAGCATAACTGAGGCTCACTCCATTCCCTCCCTTTACGGCTTCAGCTTTCTGTTTAGTCCCCAAAGGGGGCCTTGCTGTTTCCCCCTGCACCGTACTTCCTGTTTCCCCTTCACCCTACTTCCTGTTTCCCCCTTCACCCTACTTCCTGTTTCCCCCTTCACCCTACTTCCTGTTTCCCCTTCACCCTACTTCCTGTTTCCTGTCCTTCACCTTCCTGTTCTGTGCCCTGACCTGAAGCTTTGCTGTCAGGTTAGGGCAGTAGCCCCTCCATGGTGCGATGGGGTCACCCTGGACGCAGTGGCCAAGGCTCATGCCTGGACCCAGCCCCTGCCCCTGCCCCTGCCATGACCTCAGCGGCATTGACTTGGGGAAGAAATGAAACTGAAGAGGGTGAAAAGGCTCTCGGTATTCAAAAACCTGGGGTCCGAATTGCAGAAACCCAAGGCCTCGGGCCTGCAGGGTCCAATCAGTACATTCATGGTGCCGCTGGGCAAGGACGTGGCCCAGGAAGGAGCCTCCAGGCCCAGGGAGGCGGAGGAGGGAGAGAGAAAGCCAAAGGCAAGCAGCCGAGCTGTTCTGAGAGAAGGGAGTGCACCGTGGTTTCAGAGCAGAGATGCATGCGTCCTGCAGACCGCACAGATTCTCAGGCAGAATCCCCTGTGCCCTAGAGGAAGCATCTGAGCCCCCTCCTATGAGCTGAACATTTGTTTCCCCTGAAATTCATGTGTTGAAGTCCTGACTTCTCGGGCGGTGGTCTTCAGAGGCGTGGATTAGGCCATAGGGTGGCGCCCTTGGGTGTGGGATTAGCGCCCTTCTGAGGGAGGCCCTGGACATGGTGTGAGGACCATGCAGGAGGGCACTGTGTGCGTGGAGAGGGAGCCGCACCAGACGCAGGATGTGCTGCTGTCTTGGTCTTGGATTTCTCAGGCCCTGAAACCAGGAACAGCAACCATGGTCCTCTCCAAGAGCCCGGGGTCTGGTGACCCAGGACCACATGCTCCCGCCTCTGCCTCACACTCCGAGCCTTGGGCACGGCCGCCAAATGCAAGGGGTTTGGACGCTAACTGAGACCGCACTGCCACTGCCTCGGACAGCAAGGGCCCCTGGCAGACATGGTCACGGTGTCCTAAGCCCACGGGTGCCTGAATGAGCCCGTCTCTCCGCCTCCCACATGCCACATGCGCAGTGGCTGCGTCCTAGTGACCTGTCCGCTGAGGGCCCGCCAGCGACTTGACTGCCTCACAGCCGGCCGTGCTCTTCCATAGGTTTTGGAAATCTCCCTCAGCTCAGGCCCAGCTGTTCGGAGTCTCCAGCCTCCTCTCTCAGAGCCTCTCCCTCCTGAGCTCAGTCTTGTGGGCATACGATCCCTGGTTCATAGCGCACGGATATTGCATGTGTCCGCAGGAAGCTATAGGTTCTGATTATAACCCCGTGGCGCTATATTAGTATGGTATTACCAAGGTAACACAGGGCGCTATTAGCAATGTAATGTATTATATTGGTAATACAACGTTGTAGTGTGGTTTTAATAATGCATTTTTAAAATTAAATTGAATTTATTGGTACATTCTAGGTAGACAGTACAGTTACATTCTAAGAATGCATTTTATAGTAATAATATATAAAAACTGTTGATTCGAAGTTCTTTAAGGGAAATACCACATGCTCTATGTTTTCCATAATCTTTTCAGTGGGTAGCATGACACTTGCGATGTGTTAAATTCTAAAATATTTTGAGTGCCTCAGGGACTGAATGGGCTAATAAGATTTATGTCACTTTTCATTTTTAAATTTATTAATTTTATTGGTACATGGCTAGTAAGATTTTGATGGGCGGCTGTAGAGTCTCACACTAGTAGCTCTTTGTTTGTTGTTTGTTTTGTTTTGCTTTGGTACCAGGGATTGAACTCGGGCCCTTGTGCTTGCGAGGCAGGCGGTGGTGCCAACCCCCACCCCCTCCCGATCCATGTTCTTGTTGATGGACTCTGCTCCGACCCAGGCCTAGTGATGGTGAGGAGGGTGATGCGAGTTCCGTGGCATTTGGGGGGTGGGTGCGGGACGGTCCGTGCATCCGGCTGGGCCCAGGCGCCTGTGTCCTGCTCTGTCACCCCAGGCTTCCATGCTGAGCGGCTTCATGCATAACTCAGGGAGGTGGCACCTGCAGCGGGGCTCTGTGGGGCTTTACAGTCTCAGTGAGGTGGGGAGGGGCCAGAGAACAGGCCACCAATGCCTAGTCGAGGGACAGATGGATCAGTTCCTGAAACTACCAGCCACATTTCCTTAGATTTGGGGAGAAAAGAAGGAAAAATCTTGAGACCGTTTTATCTGCATGATTTAGGTAATATAATAGTTCTGATCAGATACTGAAAATTGGACAAAAAGGCACTGAAGACGCACAGACAGGCCCTGTTACTGACGTAGTTGGTCCTAACTAGACTTGCTAACTGCATCTTCTCCCTGGGAAGTCACCTTACCCCTCCCCTTCACTCCACTACCAAATTTACATTAATTCAGAAGTCCTGCATATTTCTCTCTCCTTGAGAACAGTGAGCAACTTAGTTTTGGGGAGGCTGGAAGAGGGGGGCCGGGGACCGAGCGTGTCAAAGACGCCTGACCTCTAGCTGTTCACGAAAGCCGGTATGCAACGCTTTCCACCAGGCTGGAAAATTCACCCCGGTTTCGTCTGAGGGCAGGAAAGTTCCGCAAAGAGAAGAGAGGAGGCGCAGTATTCAAAGTCTTAAAGCCTCTTCTGTCCCTTCATAGGTGTGAGCTTCGTGGAGACTTTGAATGTAACACTGGAGTTCATGTATGTTACAGAAGGGAACGAAAAGAAAAAAGAGAACTATAATAGCTGTGAGTTGAAGAAGAATAAAGTGTAAAAACTGAAAGTGGCCAGACACCAACAAGCTACGTAAAAGCCAAACCTGGATAAAGGTCAACATTTTAACTAGGACTCCCTGCAACATTTAAATCAAAAATCGCTAGCTTAGTTTATTTCCTAATAAGGGGTAAAACTTTAGTGATGTTAAATGTTTGTGATTTGTCAAATCATGAAAATTCAAAATAAGGAGGGTACATTTTTCTTCAGCTTAAAAAATAGGACTTCTTGTTTGCCTGATAACAAACAAATTGATATGATACTATCTTTCAGTACAGCTAGTTTAAGGCCTATATAATTATTTGAATTGTTTGCAGAAGTATATAGAAGTTAAACAAATACTTTATCTGGCTATATTTTAAGACATTTCAAGAATTCAGGGGCCGGAGATTTAGCTCAGTGGTTCTTCTACCTGCCTTGCAAGTGTGAGGTCTGGAGTTCAATCCCCAGTACACACACACACACACACACACACACACACACAGAATTCAGGCATTTATTTTGTTGGTATGTGTTTCTGAAATAGAGTGCTGTGAATGAGCAGATGAAACTTTCATTTTCTTCTTGCATCCGGTGCTAATGTTCCTTTACTGTAAACTGCAACTTTTCTTTCCTGTGCCATTTTGTAAATTGAAATCAGAAAAATTGAAAAGGGAACAGAATAAAATGGGGAAAAAGCAAAATACCAAATGTGTCTTTCAAGATCAGTGGATGCACCCGTGGAAAAAACCGAGCGTAACCCTCCACGGTGGAAGCCTTTGTTGGTTAACAGTGTGAAGACTTCTCTTTGGTGCTGTGGGTGACCCAAAATGAAATTAGAGTCAGATCTTGTCTCTAGGAATTTAGATTCCAAAAGATGAGGAAAGACATGTCCTTACAAAGCTAGAGAAATCTCCTGGACCCTAACCTAAATGAAATCAGGAAACCTGCTCTGTTCATGGCTGTGGTCCGAGGCAGTACCAACAAAGGGTGAATTCTCCAAAACAGTCACTTGATGAATGCATGACAGAGAGCTGATAACGCCAAGCCAGGTGAGAACTCGGCAGTGGCGGGGGGAGCACAAAATTGGTAAAGGTAGGGACAGGTAACTTCCGGCATTATTGGAATGATATTTATAACTTACAGGCAGTTAAACTGACAATGAGGCTATAAACATAATCTCCCGCACCTTGCTATTAATTTTCTTTTTAAATAATTTTTTGGGACAGCACCTTACCAAATTGATAAGTGGCTCAGGCTCAGCTTGAACTCAAGATCCTCCTGCCTCAACTTTTCAGAGTGCTGGGATTACAGGCGTGCAATACCATGCCTGGCTGCTATCATTTTTCAAACCCATCCCCTGCTTCTGTAAGGTCCTGAACACATTGCTGAGCACCCTGGGCCATAGTGCATTACAGAAGGGCTTGTGGGCTGCACTGGGCACGATCCGTCCAAGTGGCAGTGTGATTAATTGTGCACGGCCAGCTCCCAAACCCTGGATTTCATAGATACCTTTGTCTTAGAGGGAGGCTTACAGGAAAACACATGAAATCCTAAAGATGTTATGCAAATATGACAAAAATGAATGACTGGAGTTTGGGAAACACAAGAAGGTCATGAAGGACATTTTAGTTTTAATAGGTATTTTATTATTATTTGAATTAACCAAGCAAAAGAAAATTGCCTTCGTTCCACCAGAATAATATCAAACTCCACATTCTGGAGTCCTCTGAAAGGTGAATCAATACCTTTGGACATGACTAAATACACACAACGTCCCCCTGACTTGGGGTGTTCTCTTACAGGGGTCTTTACCACATTTACCGTGTGGTGCAGTGTATGCTAAGTTCACAGGTCTGATGCAAAATGAGAAAAACGCAACCAGTGTGCTGGTCATATTAACAGAGCCAAAGAGACTCGTCTCACAGGCCTTTAGAGCAGTTCAAGGTTTGGCTGGAGTGCAGCTCAGTGGTGGAGCATTTTCCTAGCATGGGGTCCATCCTTTGGGCTGCAAGAGAAAATGGAACACACACACACACACACACACACACACACACACACACACACACACAGCAAAAGGGGAAGAAAAGAAAACCAAGCTCAAGACCCTTTCCAGGTTAAGATGTCTTTTAATGATGGAGGCTGAGGAGAATATTCTTTATAATGTTTCAGGCAAAATGAAACTTGTCAACTCTATATTATATTTATTTAAAAACATTATACTGGGCCGGAGATTTGGTTCAATGGTGCCACTGCTGAACCTCATAAGTCCAAGGACCTGAGTTTGATCCTTAGTACCCGCGCAAAAAGGCATTGTACTATAAATCTCTGGGTTTTAGAGGCATGAAAGTTTGTGCATGGCAATCCACAGACTACTTGAAATTATTCCTTAATACAGATTGCTGCCAGGGATTTAGCTCAGTGGCACTGTGCCTGCCTCACAAGAGCAAGGTCCTGAGTTCGATCCCCAGTACCAGGAGGAAAAAACCCAAAAAACAAAAACACACAGATTGCTGAGTCTTCAAGCTTGTGCTAAATTTTCAGTATTACCTCAATTTCTTTTAGATCTCAAGCATGCAGGTTGGCATGTACCATTCAATACCCAGACTACTATCTGATAAGAAATATAAGGCCACATGCAATCAAACAAAAAATATCATTTCTTTAAAGGTATTTTAAAAATGTACTCTGCCCTTAACACAATTTTATTACTTTTAGAAAAGGGAAAGCACTATTAATGCTACCATATTAAGAAAGACCTACAGACGTTGTTTAACTAAATCTTATTTTTTATTTCATCAAAAATTATTTGCTTATGCTACTGAGAGTATTAAAGAAATAAACTATGGAAAAAATTGTACAAAGCCACTGATTTTATTGCTCTCTAAACAATGTAAATGAATTTTATCAAGCTTAGAGAAGAGATACAAACCCAGCAACTACCAATGTAAAACTTTTGGTAGATGCTTCTACAACTTTCTTTATGTATATTTAAATATTTTGCAATAGAAATGGAATTGTATCGTATGTGCTGTTTTATAGTCTGCTTTTAACTTAAACATAGGTTATAAATCTCTTTCCACGACATCAAGTATTTTTCTACATCATGTTAATGGCGTCATGTTGAGCTTTCTACAATAATATACTGTTGTCTGCTATCTACTTAACTGCTTCCTTGTTGGATTTTGTCAATGTCCTGTTTTTCTTTTTTCTTTTAGTGTTGAAATGTGTGTCTTTCGCAGGCGATTTAGCTCAGTGGTTCCGTTGCCTGCCTCACAAGTGCAAGGTCCTGAGGTCAGATCCCTGGTACCGAAGGAAAGAAAGAAAGGAAGAAAGAAATGTGTGTCTTTAATCTTCATCAAGTTAAAGCTTTACTTCCATTCTTGAATAATTCATTAGGCTAAATCCTAAAAATAGGATTTCTGGGAAAGCTGATATGCAAATTGATAACACTTGCTATCATGTAAAGAAGTGATATAAAATGTATGTCTGTATGTATTTGCATATTTATTTATTGTAATGATTACAGCCCATGGAGAGGGCAGGAAAATAATAATTTGACCCATTGCATATTGCTCCCTGCATTTCATTTCAAAAACATTTGTTGCTACCAATATGAGACATTTTAGGTGAAATCATCAAACTGTGGATCAAGGAATCCTGTGCATCATTTCCATAGTTCAGAGCTTCATCCTAGCGATGAGGACACACAGGCAGGAGCCAGCGCCCCGGCTGTGTGACAAGGGCCAGGGCCAATGGAGTCCCAGACTTGGGTGTCGGCTTCTCCTCCCAGAATCCTCTGGGGGGTCCAAGACGCTTGTTAGACAGCTGGGAATCACACCTGAGTGGAAAGAAGTTAAATAGACCCTGATATGAGTTTCACCATGACTTTCATTGTTGCTGCTGTTAATGAAACGGAATATTTAAAAATCACTTTGTATTTAAAAGTGCTTAGCTCTGAAAAGCTTTCTAAAATGTTGGTTTATTACCTGAAGTTTTATACCAGTGGCCCCTGAGTGCTATGTAATTCTACTGAATACTCCTTATATTTGTTTAAATGGAAATAGCTTTATTGCTTTCTTCTAATGCATATTAATTGTAAAAATGGTAATAAACAAAAGTTAAAATATAAAATGCAAAGTGAAAGTTGTCTGTAATCTACCAAAGATAATTACTATTAACTTTTCAGTATATTTTCCTGCCATCTGTTATATATTCTGTGTATGAATTTATACTCTGTGATTGAGTTGAGGGGGTAGTAAGATGTCACATTCTTATACAATCTGATTTTTACTACGTATAATGGATATGTTTTAATGTCAGTGTTGACCTGTATCATAATCTGTAATGGCTACAGGCTTTTATATAGTCATTTGCTTAACCAATCCTCAGGTTATAAATGTTGGGATTGTTTGGGGTTTTTAAATAGTCTAAAAACAATGCTTCAATAAACAGTCTTGTAAATATCTGTTTAAATATCTAACAAATAAACAAGCCGCCTACTTCTGGGAAATGTTACAGGTAGCATTATTTCCAGAGCCTAACGGTGCATATTTGTATAAAGATCAAAAATTTACTGAGTATCAACTGACTTTGCTGGATGCTGTGAGAAATCTTACAGTGAAGAAAGCTATATAAATTTGCTTGACTTAAGGTTTCCCCAGCCCTTTTTCTTGTTCATGGACCCACCCCCTTTTTAATAGACTAGATACTAATATTTCACTCTCTAATCTGGAAAACAATATTCTATTTCCTATTGTGTTGAAAATTACTAATTGCACACTGTACCTACCGATTACTTTTCTACATATTCTGAAAAAGATCTTGGGAATTATTTAGAGCAAAGAGTTGGGTTAGATATTTCAGAGAACACATCTTTGATATACACTGCCAGATTAACTTACACAGTAAGCAGTACTTGGTTTGAGTGTTTTGGTAGGAATACTGAAGGTTTTGCTTTTGTTTTGGTGATTTCATGTCATTAGAATGAAAGGAGAATCTGAGGTGTAGTTTTGGTCATCAGTGGATTTGGGGGGACAGAGAGGAGGGAATTCCCTTAGAGGGCAGAGGCCAGAGTCAAGAGTGGTGGACATTATTCAAAAATAATTAAAAAGAAACTATGTAGTAGGAAAAGAAGGATGTCTCTTCATAAGACATAAAAGTCAGCCGGTGGGGGGGGACAGGAAAAATACAATCAACTGATAGTGTTTGGATTGGGTTCTTTTTCCCCCCTCTTTCTAATTATCGCTTTCATTTTTATTTTTTAAAATACTTTATGAAATGGGAAATAAAAGGAATACTAAAGGATCAGACAAAATTAGGAGAAGAGAGGCTTATGGAGGAGGAGGAAAGTAGTGCTTGAGCCTAACAAAGGCAACAAATAGATTAAAGTGAGAGAGGCTGGAAAGGGAGCATTCAGCGTGGCCCGGAGGGGACCGCTAATGGCCCAAGAGCTGTGAAGTGGACAAAAGCCAGTCTGCGGTGGGGTCAGATGAGAGAGCCAGAGAAGAATAATTTTTTTTAGGACCTCGGATCATAATAATTCACTTGTGGCTCCTCCCCCACCCCCAGCCACTGTGACTTTCGTTTGGATTTTATCATGTTGGGATTTTGCCTATATCAGTTTTTTTTTTCCAGGAGATGATAAATGAAAACCTTAAAAAAAAGACATCCTATGAGTAAGTTTCTTTGCCCTTATTTTTGAACTGACAAATAAAGAAGCGGTAAATTCTCTTTCTGAGCTGTCCTATGTGCTAGAAATGCTACCATATAGAAATCTTAATAATATACCCTGTGCATGCCATTTAAAAACAGAAGAACTTGGTCACCCAAGGTCATTTCAGATGCCTTTTTTCCCTCAGTGGTTTGTGTATATTTTATCCATAAAAGACAAATTATTATGAAAGGGTATGAAATATAGGTTTAAGAAACTCAAAGAACAAAGTGCATTCTTTGCTCTTTGAATTTCTTAAAATTAAGTTCTTAAGGCCCCTGCTGCTTACCTTCAAACAAGCCACCTTGAAACTACTCTATGAAACCCGGTGAAAGGACAAACCAAAGAGTTTCACTCATTTAAAATAAAAAGCACTCGGAAGCGAGAACATTGGAGTCTCGGCGTCTATACTTACTAGCTCGATTGGCGCCCGTGTGGGGTCCTGCGGGAGCCCCCAGAGGCCTCTCCCCACTGAGTCCCTTGTAATTAAGGGACGACCGGGGACAGGACAGGAGCAGGTATGTGGGGCGTTCTCCCTTTCAACGTCTCCCAAGACTTGCACGTTTGTGGTTGCTTCACGTCCCTGCACGGCTTCCTTCTCCGTCCTCCAAACTTCAGGCCCACGGTTCCGCCCCATGGTGACCAACACCGAGCCAGCCCTTGCACCAGGCGAGCGCTGGGGGGCGCTGTGTGTCACCACAGCCCAGGCTTTCCTAGATCTGCGGAATGGGAAGGGGTGACCCCAGGACAGACACTGAGATGAGGATCCCAGCGAGGAGTTCCTGAGTTCCACCCCAGGTACCAGAGGGTGGGGGAAAGTTGGGCGAGGTGGTACACACCCATAATCCCAGCACTTGGGAGGCTGAGACAGGAGGATCATCATGAGTTCAAGGGTCAACAGGAGTTCAGGGTCAGTTTGGGCTATGTAGTGAGACCCTGTCTCAAAAAAACCAAAAAAAAAAAAACAACTCAAAAAAGAATGTATACTCCCAACCTATTCTAACTAGTAGAATCTACGCAGTCCTTGTAGAAATATATAAAATGTGATTCCTCAAGTCTTTTTTCACCAGATGTTTTTACATAGATCCAATTTCTACAGTAAGACAATGCTGGTTTAGAATGTTGCCACAAGTGCACATGTACAAGCACAGTGTCTTCTTAATGCCGCCCTTTTAAATTTAGTTTTGGTACAGCTCTTTTCTTTCTTTCGTTCTTTTTCTTTTTTTGGTACCGGGGATCGAACTCAGGTCCTTGTGCTTTCAAGGCAGGCAGCAGAATCACTGAGCTAAATCCCCACCCTGGTACAGCTATTTTCTAAAATGCTTTTTAGTTATTTTTCCCCCTTTAAAGGAGCTTGCTTTCACTGAAGGAATTCTCTTTATTTTTATGCTTTAAAGGGGGAGTTTGTATAATAATGGTCTATCTCTTCCCCTTACATAGGAAGGGGGAGAGTTTGCGGGTGGGTGTGGTGGGCGCCCACATAAGGAACCCCAAGATTCCTAGAGTGCTCTGTGAGAATGCAAATAAACAAGAAAGAAATAAGTGGTAACATGACCCACATGAAAAAAACCCAATGCATCCTTGGGGTCCCGGAGAAGAACCAGGGAGTGAAGGACCAGATGGAGCAGGTGCACGCTTGGGGGAGGCTTGGGAAGATAGCTGTTTTCTTCCCATGTGTTTGGTGAAGGGGAAAATGCTCCTTTTTTCCACATAGCTGTGGAGGCCAAAGCTCTGGGTTGACTGAACCCTCATGTGCTGTGCCCATGATTACCTAGGAAGGGACAATGGGAATCGCTTGCAGAAGACTGCCAGGTCCTAGCTCAGGAGAGCTAACATATTCGTGGTGCTAAGGTCAAGGGATAATTGGACGAGTTTTACAAACATAACTTCCTTCAGCTTACTTAACAACCCTACTTGGCCGGTGCTGTTATTAGTTCCATTTTACAAAGAGGAAACTGAGGCCCAGAAAGACTGAATAACTTGTTCAAGATCTCAGAGCTAGTCACTTACAGAGCTGGGCTGTGAGCCCGAGTTGTCTGCCTTTAGCTGCCAGGGTCCTCCACCCGCTGCGTGCAGAGTGTGAATCTAACCTTGCTAGTCATCATTTGTAGTTTGTTTCTGAATGCTCTGCAATTTTTAAAAGAGTTCTCTAGCCAACCCTTACTGACAGCTAAAGTATAGGGGGGAAGCTTCAGATTTGGTAGCAAGGAACGTTTACAAAATGGTCTTCAAACTGACACAAAGTTACACGTGAGTGGCAACTCGGGGGAGCAAGCGGAGAGGGGCATTCTGTTCTGTACAGAAATGCTGACTCTCCCTGCCCATGGCAAGCTGGCTCTGCAACAATTATCTCAGCAAGTCGCTCCCCATACTCAGCTGCTTGCTAAGAATTAAATTGCTAGAACCAGATCCAGCCAGCCTCGTGTTACCATGGCTTGTAAGAGGTGAGCACATTAGTGTGGTATATTTAAGACTTCAGAAACAGTCACCCGTAAGATTAGCTTTAGTAGCCCAAAGAGAATGTATGCCGGTGTTACTCAGGGTCATCGCCTCATCTCCCCAGTAAACAATCCCTTGGAGGTGTAGTGGATCGGGTCAAGCCCATCTCCTACCGTGTTTTTCCTGTGGACCTAGTGGTGACTGGCCAGCGAAGCGGGTGTCTCTGCTGCCCTCTAGAGGCGTGTCAGGTGAAGACAGCTCATGTCGAGTGGACGCCACTTTTCCTTCAATGCCACCTGTCGAAAGCGGGAGAGGCAAAAGGCTGTGAATAGCCCAAACCTAGGGCAGGTCTTAATTAGAATTCCCAGCCCGGCTACTGCTGGTTACTGTATCCTTGGAAGATACAGCGCCTCTGCCGGGTTTGCGCATGCCTTAGTTCAGCCACTCAGTGGAGATGTCAAGGTGGCTTTACCACAATGAATAGCGCCGAAACTTGCAAAGCGTCTGCCTCTCGCGCCAGGTCCTGTTCTAGGGCTCCGCACAGGTTAACTTGCTTAACGGACACCTGGGTCCTGCAAACCAGGAAGGACGATCAGCCCCTTTCAGTGCATAGTGGAGCAGAAGTAAGGGTTGGTAACTACTTCTCCCAGGTCCATAGAGGCGCTGCCGGATTAGGGCCCAGGTCATCTGGCTGTGTGGACGAGGTTCGGAACTACTTCCCTGTGCTGCCTCTTGGAAGCTGTTAAGGCACGCAGCAATTTCAGCTAGAAGCTTTGCTAGAGATCTTGAACCTTGATCTGGTGATAAGTCATTGGCTTGGACACGCAAAAAATCAGATATGGCAACTAAAATATGGTTTGTTGTCCATGATCAGAATATATATATATAATATATCTATATAACATTTTTGAAATTTGGAAAATTTGAGTATGGAATATATTTTGGATAATGATGTTAAATATTTCGAGTATGATCCTTTTATTCTGGTTATATAGAAAGAAGTATGTCCTTGTATTTAAGTGATTCTTGGGGAATTATTTAGGGATACAAATGGTATGACATCATCAAATAACTATCAAAGAGTCTAGGTAGGGCAGAAATGTATTTATGGGAGAGAGAGAGAAACTAACTGTGGCAAAATGTTAAAAAGTGAGAAACTATGTGAGGGGTATATATGATGCTGTGTTACTATTTTCTATTTTTTCCCTAGGTTTGAAATTTTTAGAGTGAAAAGTAGAGGAAAAATAAGATTTATCCCAAGATGAGAAGCAGCCACGAATGTCCCCTCGGCGGGGACAGAGCAGAGAAGCTGTGGGGTGGGGGAGCTGGAATCCATGGGCAGACTTTGAAGTCCGCATACATATGCTGTGTGTGGGTAAGTGAGAGATTAAAATGTAATTATTAGTGTTTTTCCATTAGCACTAGGTGTTACATATGTAAGTTTGTTTGTTTATTTGTTTTTTGAGACAGGGTCTCACTCTGTAGTCGAGACTGACCCGGAACTCACTATGTAGCCCAGGCTGGTCTTGAACTCACAGCCATCCTCCTGCCTCAGCCTCCAGAGTAGAATGTATTTCTAAAACAATCGTGTTTCTACCCAATAGAAAATTATAAATACTTTTATAAAACTAAGAAAAGCCCAACTTGAGTCTTGAAATTTTTCCATTTTCATAACCAACAAGGAAGGCATATATAGCATCTACCTCTTCTATTTGATCAGCAAATACGAGTTATTTGTCCTCTGTGTGTCCAGAACTATGGTGTGGGAACAGGGAAGAACAACGTGAGATCCTGGATTCACGGTGCTTACTTCCTGGTGAGAGGCAACAAACATGGCAGCTCATGCTTGACAGTGGAGGTCGCGAAAAACAAGCAGGGCGGAAGCAACTGGATGAGAAGTCGGGACTGGGGAGGTTGCAGAGCAAAAAGGTTTGCAGTTTTAAACAGGACCCTGGGGTAGGCTTTCCGCAATTCTGACAAGGGCACCTGTGGAGAAAGAGGAAGAGAAGAGTGAAAACGGAGCCCAGGAGACTTTTCCCTGAGTGGAAGCCGTGTGGTGAGTGAGGGAGAGAAAGGGTGTGAAGTCAGGAGGAATCGAGGCTGACCTCATGGAGGCCACTGGGACAGCTCGGGTTCAAATGCTGAAGCAAACAGATGCTACTGATTTTGAGCAAAGGTGGGGGATTCAGTATTTAAAAGAATAAACCTTGCAGGGGCAAATGTGGGATCAGAGTCGTCTGTGCCGGGAGTCTGGCAGAGACCCCGCATGGTGAAAGGGGTGGTGTGGGGATGTGACTGGATTCCGGTGTGCTTGGAGGAAAGCAGGAGCTGTCATCCACTGGGGTCTGGTGGACTCTGGTGGGATCTGGTGCAAGATCACGGATGAGCTTTGACTGAGTGGGGCTGGAGCTGTCCCTGGACACCCCTGGGGCCGTCATGAAGGTGCTTGGGTGAAAAGTTGTGAGTCTGGAGTGTGTCTGGAGCTGGAGATTGCAAACCGGCCCCAGCTGGTGTTCTAGCGATGGCGTTCAGAGCCATGAGCTGAGCCTGGGCAGGACGACAAAGGCAGGGAATGGGTAGGAAAGATCACCAAGCCTGGCCCTTGCAATTTTATCTGCTTTCTGTTTCTTAAGCTTCTTTTTTTTTTAAAATTTATAAAATGATTACATTGCCCCAAATAAAAGGGAAAATTGACAATTTCCCAAATTACTTAGTCAATCAAAGAATTACATTTGCATAGTCTGTTAATTTTTATTAATTGTCTCATTTGACTCTGCAGACGTCTCTTACTCAGCACTGGGACAGCAATGTTTTGAGCTGCTTTAACCTTGTGTTATCTAATCAGTAGTATATTAATCTTTGGGACAATAGAGTTAAAAAATGCTTGCAAGTGGTTCTTCACAGGGACTAATTCTCACCTGTGTTTACTTTTTGAATTAAAATCAAATGCTTTGGGGCCAGGGATTCAGCTCAGTGGCACCGCACCTGTGTGGCAAGTGCAAGGTCCTGAGTTCAATCCCTGGTACCAGGAAAAAAAAAAAAATCAAGTGCTTTGTAGAAATGTGATAATTCTTTCCTGTTTCTCTAATGTTTGTGACTTGACAGGTCTCGTCTCAGTGGTAGAGTAAATGGTTGTTAAAAGTTATGTCCAAGGGCCAGGGATTTAGCTCAGTGGTTCCACTGCCTAACTTCACAAGTGCAGGGTCCCGAGTTCAATCCCCAGTACAAAAAAAAAAAAAAAAAAAGTTATGTCCAAGCAGAGTTCCTGTTAACCAAAGACTGAAAGAGAAAGCAATGCTCTCCCTAGGCAAAGATATTTAAATATGTTTGTTGTTTTACTGAATAAAAGTAAATGGTGAAGATAAGGAGTTCACTCAACTGCAAACAAGCCCAGTAGTAAATGGGTTTTATCAGTAGTATTTGAATTTTAATGGCAGAACCAACTAACCCTTCTTGTTACAGTTAATTGGGTGTGAGCAAGATCTCAGGAACACCCCCCATGACTATATAATAGTAGTAGGTAATTTGGATAATATGTACTATAGATGGATGAGGTTAATCAGTCAGGAAAAACCTAGCTTCATTCAGTCTTTAAAATAAATTGGTTAGCCTGGGGATTTAGCTCAGTGGTGCCACGCCTGCCTTGCAAGCAAAAGGTCTGAGTTTGATCCACACTACCGAAAAATAAAATACAATAAAATAAATTCGTTGACTCGTATGTTAGAAAATATAGAGGAAGACTGGGCGTTGGGGTTTGTTGAGTGAGTGTGTGTTTGTTGTGTTCTCCGCCCCCGCCACCTCTCTGTCATCTAAATTGTTGCCTTCAACTTCAACTCAAGCTTGGCTTTCTTTGCAGGCCTCAAGGGTCAGGGTTAGAGAGCAGCCAGGCTGTTTGTCTTGTTGAGTGTGCCCAGGGAGAAGGAGGGCCCTTCGTCATTGTCAGGCAAGTGGTCTGCGTGCAGAGCCAAGCCTGTGGCAGGAGAATGCCCTAAGGCCTCTGTCATCTGATCCCTGGGACAGTCACAGGGATTCCCTGCTTGCTGAGCTCTTTGGAGAGGGCAGTGAGTCGGGGCACCCTGACACTCGTGGCTGTGGGCAGTATTGGTGCCAGGATCATTATGGACAGGAATCATATGACCCAAACTCAACCACTTTCCAGTTGGGTTTACCGCCGACACTCATCCCCTAACATTTTCTTTCTGCGTTTGGTGTGACACAAAATCAGCAGTGTCTACTTAGGAAAAAAATCTGAACTAAAACTCAAAAGACATCAACAAGAGAAAAGATATTTACTTCCACCTACAGACTAGCTGATGAGAAGAGTTGATGCCTTCGTGCATTTGCAGAGAATTTATTTATTTCTGTTACCAGAGAAGCCATCTGACCAACAGGTACATAAAGATCATTTTTATGTGGGTACTTATCTATTTGAACACATTTTTATGAAAAAGGGTTATTTTAGGTTCTGTTGCATGGATGATTCCAATAGAGACATATTTTGGTCACAGTGTAACAGGGGTGTTTTAGTAAAGTTGATGAATTAAATATGAGTGACTACCCCAGCTTCCTCCAGCAGCCACACTAACAGTAAAGTAAAGCTGCTTTGAGAGATGGAGCTTTTCAAGGATATCAGCTGCAAAGCACAGGAGCTGGGTGGGCCTTGGACAAACACCAGGCCACGAGAAGTGGGAAACGTTATCTGCTTTGAGCCTCTGACCGTGGGCTGCACAAAGGAGTCTGTGAAGGTGAAGTTGGTGAGGCCGTCAAAGAGTGAACTGAGCTTTAGGGCCGCATCCCTGGGCTGGGTGGGCGGACCCTTGCTCCCCTTTTCCATAGTATTCAGAGAGATTTACTTCCTGGAGTAATGACAAGAGGGTTGTTGGGCTAAGGACACTGGCACAGCTGAGGGAAAGAACGACCTCCTAGTAGCAGAGTGATCCTCCAAAAGCCTACATAATTAAAGAAGAGGACCCCAGCTTCACCCTCTCATTGACCAGCAGGAGGCCAGAAGTCCCTTCTGCGCAAGACCCCAGGTGCCGCCAGCCCAGGTGCAGCAGTGGAGAAGTCAGCAAGTGTCGTGGGGGTGAGACGCTTTCTCTCAAAGGCTCCTCTCTTCCAATCCACCCTGTAGTTCTCCATTCAAAACGTAAACAGACTCTCATCCACTTGAGGGAAGCTGTTAACAGAAAAGACAGAGACTAAATAACAGCAGGAGAATTTTGGAAGAAACAGAAACTGTGTGCAGACACAAGTGAAGCATAACAACAGCAACAATGACAACAACAAAACTGTGAGGCAAAACTGGCCTCATAAATATAAAATGTCACGGTATCTATGGAGCAAGCACGTGAGGTTATTTAAAAAGACCATCCTGAGAATGTGAAGACCTCTCGCCGGTAAACAAATGCTTGCAGAAAAGAAAGTAAAGGAAGAAGATAAAATAGTGGAAATTTCCAATAAAGTAGAATAATTTGGCAAAAATAGGAAATGGAAAAGATTAAAAAAGTTCACACATTAGTTCAGGAATTCCCGTGCTTAAAGAACAGGGACCCCAGAAATAGAGCCAGACCAACAGAAGCCAGGTGTGCACACCTGTAAGCCCAGCACCAAGGAGGCTGAGACAGGAGTATTGATTTGAGCTCAAGGCCAGCCTTGGCTACAGGGTGAGTTCAAGGCCAGCCTGAGCCTTCCTGTTGTCAGTTGCATTTGTAGAGATTTCTCTCCACATTCTCATTAACCAACAGCACAGTTTCTTCTACTCCCAAGTATCTGTTTCCTTAGATTTCATAAAGCACTTTGTTATGCTTTGCATAACAAATATCGACTTGCTACCATTCTCCAGGTGACCAACATTTGATTCGGTGATAACAAGTTTATTCTCTGCTATTCTCCCTCTTGTCTATGAGCACAATGGCTTTCTTTTAAAAAATGCCATTTCTTCTTGCAGTTATATCATGCAGCAGTTATCAACTTGTGTGGTGCCAGCCCTACAGGAACTCAACTGAGTGCTGACATTATCACCATCTTCCAGCGAATTTCTGTGCAAGCAATGATGATTACACCCCAAAGGCCAAGAGCAACTGGAAGTTGCTTAACTGACTCTAGAGGGCAGTTCTAGGGTCATGGCCTTTAGACTCTATTACAAAGGCTGAGTGGAATTGAAAGATACACCGTTTTCAGAGTTGTTGAAATGTGGGGAAAAAAGGATCTTCAAATCGACCTGATAAAGTTGCTTATCTATGGCGAGAATAGATAGCGATAACCCTATAAATCCTGAACATGAACTACCTGAAAATTAAGATATAAATATATGCATATGTTACGTATGAAAGATGCATAGAAATGGTGTGGGTGTGTCTCAGAAGGGACAAAGGGGAGCTAAATTCTCAATTTCTAAGGTGAGAAAGCACTTCCTGATGGCTAATCTTGAAAATGCATTGTATACAAGTAAGCGAGTTATTGAAATTTAGTACTGACAGAAAATATGGAGCTGAAAGTATCAAGACTGCTTCTAGTGAATAGTTCTCGGGGGTCAGAGACAGGTTGGTTAAAAAAGTTTTAAACTGTTTGAGAATTTACACTATAAGTATAACTTTGATATATGCAAAATTCAAATTTTAGATAAATCAGTATCAACACAAGGATTGCTGATAAATTTTCTCCTTTAGAAAATTATCCTGAAGTTTCCTAGTTATATCTGACGTTAAAAAATAAATCTCAGTAACAATTATCTAACAGCCTATATATGACCCAAAATGTAATCTAGGCACACACTAGACATTCACATACTGAACTCATAAAGGTATCTCCTGACTTGTTGCCAAAAGGGAATTTTTGTATTTTGGTTCAGATCTAAACTACCTGATGAGTAGGTGAAAGTGAAAAACTGTGAGTATCTACTGGTGAAACCTTTGTGGCTGGGGTGGTCTCCGCTCGTTTGCCTGTCAATGATCGTGCCTGGTGGGGTCTTTCCCGGATCCCAAGTCTCCTTTGTAGCTGTCTGCAGGGAGCTCTGTCCCGTACCAGTGTGGGGTGCTGCTTGCACCTTCTCTCCTTCACTTCTTAGGTTGATTGAAAGTGACCTAATCTGACTTCTCAAACACAATTTCTATTTCTAATTAACCCGATCCCTGATAATTAGTGCACGATTCAGAGGGGGAAAGAATAGCCTCAGAACTGAGAGACGTGATTCTTATCTTAGGCACCTGAGTGCATCACCTCTCTGTGCCTTAGATTTCTCACCTCCTGACGGAAACATTTACATTGAAGTTTGGGAGGCATTTTAAGTCACACTGGTGACTGATTCCAAGGATATGTGTTTGTTTAAATGCTTTACTACTAGACTGAATCACAGTATAATGTAATTGCTACTATAAAGCTCTTTTTATTGTATGTGCAATCTTTTGGCAAGAACTTGAAAGAACAACATAGACTTAAGTTAGCAGGCAAAGAAAATATCTGAGAAAAGTACGCACACAGTTTTTCAAAGTAAAAAACATGATTAATGTGGCGTTCTATGCTGGTAACTTGGGTACAGTGTGACCTTCTAGGGATAAAGTCTTCTTACCTGGTTATGGGACATTTGTGAGCAAAGGGGAATGTATTTTCTAAACCTTGTTTCTACCCAGGTTAGCTGCTGTAAATATTAACACATTTAATTTTACCCCACAGCCACTGTCACTGTGAGCTTTGTGCAGCCTCTGACTCTGCCAGCTAAGGCAAAGCTGACTTCGCAAAATCAGATGAAAATATAAGTCATCTATACTTAGCTAATTAAAGAGCTAAAAATGATCCTAAAAAGCAGTGTCAGTCTCTAACATAAAATGATCAGTAGGTATGCATTATGCACCATCAAGGAAAAATGCCCTCAGTTTTAGTGACTGCATTGAATGAAACAGCGAGAAACACTGCCTTTAATGGTAGGAATTGTGTCAGACCTGGGCGGGCGGAAGGCGCTCACTTTCCACTGGTTAGTCCTGGCACCTTGGTCTCCGTGCTGCGTTCAGAGGACAGTGGGCTTCCCCTTCTCAGTTCTGCCACCCTGGCACGTGCCTTGTGGACAGAAAAAGTCATATGGAAGGCCACTATTTTGTTCAAAGAATTGCATATGATTTATTACACAAAGCCCGTAAATCATACATGGGCCAAGTCGCCATTCCAATCCCTCTCGACTTGTGGTCACCATCAGAACGATCTGAGAATATTATAGTTTTCAGGTTCATGTACCTGGACCTTGCTTCTTGCTATTTTGCTCTTTCTCTCTATAAAATTTGTATTTTTTGAAAAGTATACTAAAGGCTCATTTGAATATCAACTCGGGTGAAAAAGACTATCCAGTGTGACAATTAGATCCTCTGATGAAACGTTCTGACACAACCCATTTATCCTACGTGTTACCTGAATTCTAGATCTCTACCAGATCTGGTCCTTGGGAGGGACGTGTTAATTTTAAGTCCCATTGGCTCATCTCATGGCGGTCTACTTGTTTTGACAAAATTTCATTCTTTCAAGGAGCACAAGTAGTTGTGTTCTACTTTAATCATCTTTATTCTTTTTCCTGTTAAGGGGGTTTTACTGAATTATTTATTTTACATTTCTTAACATCTGGGAAGCAGACAGGTCTATAAGTCTTAAGACATGACATACAAAAAATAAGTAAAAAATTATATTTCTATTTTTCACAGTCTCCTTTCCTCACTTGTACATACGACCAATCCCCATAATATGTGACTATTTCCCAATTATGTATCATTTTAGAACGTTACATTTTGTTTTTGTCTTGTCCCTCCCTCAATTCCTTTTCTCCCTGGCTCTTACCTGGTACAGTAATTAAAGAAAGAAAAAAAAGGAGAAGTCCAAAAGGAAATTCAGGTTACATGCGGATTATTAAGTGGTTACCATCCATTGAATTTTGTTTTCTATCATTCATGAAGAGAGATAACAGGATTATAAGGGATAGAAAGGGGGCAAAGAGGCAAGGGTTGGGACATTTTGACACACCTTGTTTTGTAGGAAATCGACTTTCTTGATGAAATCTTGTCCGCAGGGGATCTCGGCGAGTTGCCTGTGTGGGAATGGATGCGAGGCCATGACAGAACATCAGCACCTTGCAGGGTGAGGAAGGATGAAGTGACCACAAGGTCACCAAGGCTGCCTGGTACCTGTTGCCTTCATGGCGAATGGCCCAGCAGGGCTCCCCACGTCCTTCCAATCGGCAACCTCTCTGTTTTCACTTCTGGGCATGGGCCAAGCCTTAGACTCCCAGGCCCAAGGCACCTTCACAGGTTTTAGAAACCAAAGTCTTTCTTGGGCCACGTTTCCCCCGTCTTTCTGTAGACATATTCTTTAATCCACACACGCACATCCTTTCCCTTCCAATGAACATGATGAAGGGGAGAGAAAGAAAGGGGAAGGATCCAAGAGAACAGACAGCTCCTGCCTTTTATCTCAAGGCTCTTTGCTGCTATGGTCATGGGACTTTGGTTTTGGAGTCTCAGCCCAATTTTAACGTTCGAGCTGCCTATTACTGGTGGAAAAGGGGGGCAAAAAAGAGCCGCTTCCCCGTCTCTTTGCCTTCATCTGCTGTTCACGTGGAAGTGTGTGCAGCTGACCCACACCTCGCTGACATGTCAGCGTGCAGCCGCAGGATGAGGGGTGTTTGATTTATAAATGGAATGTATAATAGGCACGATGCCTTCTGAGCCGAACGTTCATGGAAAATCACATGCCGCTCACATGAGGGACCAAGATCTTTTTTTATTATTTTAATGAATTGAGTTTTTTCAGTGCACCAGGGAGATAAGAAGATACCTGCCAATAACCCTCTGATTGTGTCCTCGGCCAATTGGTAGGCCTGGGCCTGGGCACTCCTCTTGTCAATTGAGTTTGTACGTTAAGTCAAGGTTTAGCTTTGGATGTGAAGCTCTCACTCAAACAAAGCCTCAGACGCTCTGACAGTGGAAGCCATCACATAATTCTCCTCTTTGTTTCTTTAAAGAGCGCGGGGTTGGTAAAAAAATCCATTTTGGGAAGAGTAGGTCTGAAGATAATGATAGTGAAGATGAGAAAAGACAGCAGGTTGTAAGTTCTGGCCTAAGTTCGGAAAGAGGAAGGTGGGGGAGGGTTGAAAAGGTAATAAACTATAGCAAGGCCAACAGATCAACCAACATAAGCAGGACCAACCGGTATCAGGGGGCCTCTGGAGCTCTCTGAAGAACCGACATCAGGAGGACTGATCTGAGATCAGCGTTTTGAATGAGAAATAAAATGTTCCTTCCTGTCAGGGAGGAAGGGAGGTGTACGGTGCTTGAGAAATGAAAAAAAAAAAAAAAGCAATTAAAAAGCAGATATGAATAAAGACCAGGTGAGAGAGGATGTCACCCCACGGCCTTTGGAACTGTGCTTCTGCTGTCTCCAGAAATTATTTTTTCCCCCTGGAACAAAGGAACAATGTTGTGGAAAAGTGGGTGCCACAGCCGTTAGGAAAATGGGACGCGGTGAAGCAGATAAAGGAGACAAAGACAATTGCAATCATCAGCAGTAAACTGGAGGCTGTGGAGCCCTGAGACAAAGGGTGACAATTCGGAGCCAACAAGATGACTGAAGCATGGGAAGGAAGGAGGGGAAGATGATTCACAATAACATTTGAAAGACATTGGCTTGAATATTTATTAGCATGTCGCACACTGCTTGGCCTTGAGGGACTGCCTTTGTTCAGCGAGCCATTTCCCAGTTTTAAGGCAATAAACAGGAAGAGCGCTTGAAAGATGGCCACCGATGCTTGGTACACAGTGTTTGAGAGGGAGCCTGAGATAAGACTTGGACTCCGATGAGGGATGGATTGGAGGCCTTGTCACCGAGGAGGTTCATCTCCCTCCAGACCCGGCCTCCAAGAGGAAATGTGTGACCGAAATGCTAGGAGGGGAGTCCTTGTCATAAAATCAAAGTTTCCACCACATCCTAGGCTGGGGTAATTTCGCTTACATTTAATTCATCCCAGATGTAGACAAGAATAAAGAAGTTAAGAGCAACTCTAGGGTAGCCGAACATTCTAAAACCACGAGGAATTCTGTTTTAGGGACATGAGCCTGTAGCTATGGCCATGTTCTTAAAAACAAGCACAGGAGAAGCCATTTGTAGAGAGACATATGGTCCATCTATCAAGATTTTCCCCACAAAATAGGACTGAAAGATACTTGTGGAAAAAGATAATCATTATCCTTGAATCACCCTAAAATATAATGTCCTTAGCCCTTCTTTATTGAACATTGTGGCTCTGTTCTAAGGAATTTCTCTTCTATTATTTGTTCTCAATAATAAAATGAGTTTTTCCTAAGCCAGTCAAGGACCAACTAGTTAGTTGGTGTTTATCCAAGCAATGAAAAACTATTCATAATGGTCGAGTTGCTGTTTAAGCATCTCTTGGTAAAATTCTGCCAAAAATGGGAAACAAAAGGATCTGGGTATAAATGAAAGAAATCCAAAAGTTTGTTTCCCATGGAATTGAGATCCTGCCAAATGGCACATGAAAAGACATAGAAGAGCGCAAAACAAACCTGGAAAACAATTGTCTGAGGTATCAGCAAGTCCCAGAGTCATCACGCAGTGTCTGTGTGCAGCTGGTGGAACACGAATGCCCCAGCTAATCTTCTAGAACATTCTGTCAGAGAGTCAGTGCACCAGTGCTGGCTGTGGGAACAGAAAAGGGATTCAGCTCCTATCCAGCTGACACCCAGAGCTGTGTAGGTTGCACACAGGGCCTCTGAGGACTCTGGGTCACTAGCAGACCAAGTGTGAGAGGACAGTGGTCAGCAAAAACAGGGACTTGTTGGAAAGGAAATGCACGTTCTAAGTCTTAACCCACACAAAGGGCTTGTTGCCATCTTGTCCCTTCCACCGAGGGGCAGCAGAATGATCTGGAAAACTGAGGTCCGTTGTCTTATAATTTGACCACTTGTCGCCCTGGTCACCGGAGGCTGGAGTGGGGGTTTCTGAGGGGATTGTTCGGCTGACCCATGGACATTACTTGTCAGTCCTCCCAGACTAGGGATGCGGAGTCATTCGGTTGTTCCATCATGCACCAAAAGCTACTACTAGTTCTCACAAAGAAAAGCTAAGGTGGGGACATTTATCTCAGATAGAGTCTACGTGTGAGTGTAGAGAAGCCACCATTGCTCATTCTATCTGTGAGACATTTTATAGCTTGCATGCACTTTTAATATGCACGCTCTTAATTAATATTTAGATGATTATGTGCCTTGACTCGATAAGGGGTGGAGGGTGGGGCCTGTGTCTTATTTGTCTCTACCACCAGAGTCACCATCTAGCAGATACCTGGTAGATCCGTGATTAGTGTCTGATGAATAATTAGAAGTATTCATTTTGCTTCAGAGGACTACCTGGCCGGAGAGCAGAACAACATCGGCGGCTTCTTAAGGGAACACATGCCCAGGTTTCTCCCTGTCTGCACCATCAGAATGTCTGATAGTGGGACCGGCATCACCACATTTGAGAACCAATACACACAATGAGCTCTGAACTCCCTTCCAGCTGTAAGAGTCTGAAATAAAAAGATCCTATAATGCTTTTATGCATTTACCATCAACTCATTGCAGAAAGCTAAATGAAAAGAGAGTTTTTCAGGCCTTTTTCTTTAGAAGTAAAGATAACTCATCTTTGAAGATTTGTAAAAAAGTACAAAAGCAAAGAAAAAAAAAAGGTGCTTGATTTACAATTCTGTTTCCACACACTTGCCAGAAGAAAGCCATGACTATTGTTAAAATCCCCCATTTTTCTGTGGTATGTTGGCAACTGCTTCGTGTCATTTAGTCTTTATTTGCTGTGGTTTTCCACAATGAGGTCCTCCCCCTGACACACGGAAAGGTCAGAGAAGAGTGGACTGAGGAGGGAGCAGGGAGTATAAAGAGCCAGGAGCTGGTGTCCTTGATTGCTGTCATCTGGGAGTTTGCTTTGTCTTGAATCAACAAGCTAATTGCAGTCTTGACAGATACACAGTTTTCAGTTTTACCGCATAGTTTCTTGCATGGCCATGAAGCAGATGGTAGCTTTGTCCTTCTTAAATAAGCACATTTGGAGTCACATTAGATCCTTTTCACCTCAGGGACAGCGGCAACTTGTGACACCTTAGGGGAAGATTCGAAGTAGTGCCTGATACAGCCTCGTGGGACCGAAGAAACTGCTGATGAGGTCCACAAAACGTCTCAATGGAAATGTTCTCTGCTAGCTTTTGTTTTCTTAGGGCAGAGGTGAACAGAGGGGAGGGCACAACCACTCAGTCCCACAGTGGTTTCAAAAGAGGAGGAAGCATATGAAATTGTCTTAGCTAAACATGCTCAAGAGCAGTCCTCAGGCAGGTGGTCCTGCAGCCATGGGCCCGAGCTCCCTCCTCTTCATCCTTCAGGGCCTTGGTTTGGACAGAGAAGCCACCTGGAACCCAAAGCTGCTGGTGCAGGGGCCTGAACTCCTGGGGAGCCCTGGAATTGGTGGGGTGATATGGAGGGGAGGAGGAAAAGAAGAAATCCTCCTGGGGGGCCATGCAGAACGTGCATGGAGAAGAAATTCAGAATTATGAAAGACCTTTACATCATAGTCATTAATACACACAAAATCACAACAGTGTGGAAATGTCTTGGGCTGCCCATACCAACAAAGATAAGGAGAAAATTTGGAATGGTACAAAAAATTTCAAATTTCCTTTTCTTTGGTGCAGGAATTTAAGAGCTATAAATGCTTTATAAAGTCAAAAGAGCAATGCATCAGAGAATTAATTCATGCAACAAATACTGAACGAATCCTATGTATTACAGGCCTTGGGGCACAGCGGTGGAAAGGCTGCCTTGGTCTCTTGCAGCTAATCTGGCCAACGGCCTCTTTGCAGTCAGTCCTGGGTCTTGACCAGGAATCTTGAAGAAATGAAGTTCAAAGAGAGGCCACCCAGTTGAATTTCTGCAGCCCATGTCCTGCTGTATCCTGGAGGTGAATAGAAGCTGGGTCTGAAAGAATTCAAGAAACACCAATGCATGGATTTCCTAGATAATGTTTTTCAGGCTGACCTCAGGAGTAACAAGTCCTTTAAAATACAGATTGGCATTTTTACCTCTAGGACATTGATCTGAGTTATTGATTGGTATAGTTGCATGCCTGGGCATTAACACACTGATTTGCCTTATATATGGAGTTTCCACATTTTGATTTTGTTGGAGATAGGGTCTTGCTATGTAGTCCCCTCTCCTCAAACTCTCATTGTTCCTGCCTCAGCTGCCCAAGTGCTGGGTGGCAGCCGTGCCAGCACACGAGGCTCTAGAACTATCATTTTTGGATGCATTTCTCATCCCTTGACATCAGGGCAGATGAAGAAGAGTCAGATACACAGTCATACTGGACCCTGTGGAAGGGACTTTGGATAGTTATCTCCTCTCTCTCTCTCTCTGTTTCTCTCCACACACACACATGCACACAGGCACACCCACACACACATTTTCCTTGAAATTGTTTTAGTGTCTACAGTAAAGTTCTCGGTTTCCTTGGTTAAACATTATAGAAAATACAATTTGGCAAATGTGAAGACACGGTGTGATATTAAAACGCACAGTGGCTAATTCCGCAGTATTTCCCCAAATGTTTAGATCTTCTGCATCAAAATGGCCTAGAAAGAGACTGAAGCACGGATTCCTGGGCCCGCTCTGGTTGTGAGGAATCCAGGGCTGTGTCGTTGGGGGAGTGGGAGGATAGGAGCGACCTTAAGTTTCCACCAGCAGCTGCATGCTCCGTGTTGTGACCCAGAGCTTCACGGTGGGCGGAGATGGTGTTCCGATGTCGCTATTTCTAATTAAGAGCTAGAACCAAGCATAGGTTACCGGGTGAAGACCACTGCTGTCTACATATAGTGGGGTTGACCCTTTACATCAGTGCTGCTGTCCCCTGGAGGACCGCTGTGGCTTGGTTTGCAAGGAGGAGGTGGTGGGATCTTGGCAAAGGGATCCTGTGCATGACTGTGGTGAAAACAGGGGTAGACCCAGACTGCATCAGGCCTGGGGAAGTGTCTCCTGGCAGCGCGTCCCATCTGCAGAGCTGTCTCCTGCGGAGGCCTTGCTCTCCTCCCCTACCTCTGACCCGAGTGGGGAAACGCAGAGAAGTGGACCGAGGGACAAGCTCAAGGGTCCCCTTGGAGAGGTCTTCCAGGGGCCTTGCAGATGATCACAGCTGGTGGAGATAATGTTGATAACACAACGGCGTTGATGGTGAACGCGTTGGCACCTGTGTGGCAGGATAATGCTGTGAGAGCTACCCTTTAAAAGCCAGGGATTTGGATTGGCTCTTTAGCCCTGGAACTCTGCTATCCTGAATGACAATAATATATCAAGGTGATTATTCCTCTCCCAACCTGCAGATAGTTATTTTCTTAGAGACAGGAGAGAGCAAGTGATGTAATAAATGCAATCTATATAATCTTTGCTATTTTTAAGCTTGCAATCCAACTGGTAAGCAAATATTTACACACGAATATATGTTAAGTATACTAATCTATACTGATACACTTCGGTGCGTATATATTTTAATATCTTATTCATCCTTCCATTTTTGGAAGCCTGATTTGAAAACTAATTGAGATGCATGGAAGAGCATTTATAAATGAATGAATATAAATGCAGCCTCTATATAACAATGATGGGGAGGAAAAGAACAAAGGAGTGATTAGCACCATTTACATTCAAAGGATTAACGGAAATGAATTAATTAGCCTATTGGTATTGCAGTATCATAAAACAAAAAGCACTTGGTAAATATTTTGTAACTGAATAACTTAAAAGTTTTTGTTTTCTCATTAAAGTGTGTGGATAAACAAAGCTAAAAATATACTGCTGTCTATGTGGGAAAGGTGTGAGCACTGGGACTTAATCTGCTTCACATATTTCCATGAGTTATCAGCCACTCTTTAAAGATTCAGGGATTGTTGACATTAACCAGGATTTCCAAGAAATCAAGATTTGGTTTAAATTGAAAGATGTAAGATTTTATGAACCCGAAGATTTAAAAGGCATTAGAATAAATGTTGACTAATCCCTTTGGTGAATCAATCTAGGATTAGATTATGTTCCCATGATAAATCAGAAATGCTCAAGAAAATGGACCAAATACCAAGCACATATTAAAATCTGTGCTTTACCTGGAAAACACAAAGGACAGCACATTTGCGTTATCTTTTGCATTCTTTCTAACTTATTCTTGTAAAATTCATTCAATTTTATTTATGTTTATATCATAGTACCAGACAATGACTATATAGGATGTTCCATTGCTGCTGCGGGAGGGGATCTTTATATCTCAAATTTATAATCACTCTGTGGCAGTGTCGGCAGGATCTCTAGGAACCATTCCCACTAACTCCGTGACACCCTTCCTACTAGTCCTGTAGGATATCCCTTCCCACAGACCTCCGCAGTAGCAGGCTGACAGCGGGGTCCACAGCTGATACCTTTCCCGGTCACCATCTTTGAGAGATGGCGTCTCAAAAGGGAGAAGCAACCAGCTGAGTTGCTTCTTGAAAAGTTCCCAATTAATCTAAGTCACTTTGTTGCTAAAAATGTGATAGAAGAGAAAGAAGAATTCAACTCCTTGCCAAAGGAAGATCCAGCTTTTTACTGAACCTGGAGTAGAATTGAAGGGAAAAAAATAAGACCACACTGAAGAATCTGTACACTTTGAGTGGTGTGTTTACAGTCTAACTAAGTGATTCTTATCTTACTCACCGTGAGAAGCATCGTCTCATGCCATCGTCCCGATAACTGTATAACATATCTGCTATTAACCATAGGGTATAACTGACAGATTCAGAGTGAATAAATATCAGCCTCAGGCTGGCTCTCTGCGATGAATCAGAAATTTAAGCTTTAGACTATGTCCCACAAAGGAGAGAAATTTGCTCTTTTGACCTGAAAAAGAAGTTGTAGGTGTAAGTGCTAATTTCGACATCTTCAGGAGTCAGTGAAAATCTGCCTTAAAACTATATCTGGGGAACCACATTTCTCTTAACCTTAAAATGGAGAATTCTCTTTCCATAAAATATATGATTTTGAAAAAAGACTTTATTAGCATGATTTCCTTTAATAACGACTTTTTATTGGGTGACTTGAAATCTCATGGTGGGGTATCTTGAGTTTGTGGAAGGCAGCATAAAGAATCCCGTGTTTCTCAGTCTCAGGTTTGCCTCACACATGCTTGGGACTGCTGAGGCCCTATATATGGGGTGTGCCTATGAATATTAGCAATTTAGAAATGAAAACAGATACATTTAAAAGAAATGCAGCAGTACACAATCCCATGTTCTATTGTCTGTCAACACACCACAGGTGGCTTCTGAAAAATTCGATTGTTCTTTCATGAAAAAAATTAGTTGGAAAAGGCTAATAAGCTTTAGTATTATGAAGATAGTGTGGCTTCGGACAGCCTACTGCTACAATGAGAAATACTTCTATAATCGTTTAAATTTTGACCCTGTCACTCACTAACTGGCCAACTGCTTAATCTCGTTAGGGTTTGGCTCCTTCATCCTAAAATCCCTAAAACGGGGCCTGGGGGTGGACCTCAGTGGTGGAGCTTGCCTACAGGAGCCAGGCTCCAGGTAGATCCCCAGCACTGCAACAACGGAAAGAAAGAAAAAAGTGTATGGGCAGGGGTGGAGTAGCTCAGTGGTAGTGGTAGAACACATGTCTGGTACATGTGTGGTCTGAGTATCATCACCAGCACTGCAGAAGCAAGAAGAGAAAACCTATCTTGTAGGGTGGATGTCAGTATTTAACGACATAATGTATGTAAATAGCCAAGCGTAGTTCCAGGTTAGCACTCACCAGCTGACAGCCACCGTTAGCCTGGGCATGCTAAATGCAAGGTATAGGGGTTCCTGCACGCATACAGTGTGCTGTCGCATTGGCTCACTGGGCTCCTACTCAGCCTGTTCTTCCAGCTCCAGAACCTCTCCCCATTTCTAAGCAAAGTGAGCATTGCTTTCAGTAAAATACCAGCTTGTAAGATGAAGGTGACTAATGAGGAAAGAAAAAGTATATAGTTATAGAACAAATTTGTAATTTCTACTGTTTCAATGTATTGAAGAGAAAGAGTGGTATATTTTAAAATCCACGTTCTAATTTTCAATTTAAAATTTCATTTTTACAGAATGATCTGCTCTATAAAAATCATTTATCCAATGGAAAAAATGGAGTGGGAGAGTCAGCACACTAAGCGTGGTGGGAGTTGGCATCTCTGTTATTCAGGAAGAACATTCTGATTTATGTAGGGATCCTTTGTGTACTAACAATGCAATGAAACAAGAGAGCTAAGAGTTTTCTGGGCCCAAATTGCCCCAGTGATTTATGAATAGCAATTGATTATAAAGTAGTGTATGTTTTATAAGAAAATGATCTGAAAATACATGGGAAAGGAGGTACAGGTATGCATTTTATTTGCTCTCTGTGTAGTTAAGTATAATGAGATATTGTTTGGAATCAAAGCTTCTGATGTTGTCTGGGAATGGAGTGGCCCTGGGCGCCCTAAGCGAGCTCCTTACCACTGAGCCACACGCACAGTCCCCCTCCAACTTCTTCTTTTATTCTTAGAACTAATAATACCATCTGCTAAATGAATGTAGCCACCTGAGTTGTGGACGTGTTAATATTGCAATGTCCCCAGAGATCTATAACTGAAGCTAAGTGAAAAGTTAAGGCTCAGAGACACATCTGTAGATATTTCATTTTTGAGACCATAAAATGTGTTGTACTCTACTCGTGGGGAGGCTGGATCTCATGTCAGTTTTTCTTGTTATAATTAAAAACCCAAACCAAAACACACCTACGGCTTTCTCTGATCATTCCAGGTGAAGTAAGGGTGGCTCAAAATGAAAGGCCCCCCAGGGTTGCAGGCCCAGGGCTTCTCTTGGGTTTGTGACAAAGGGTGACAGACTCAGGGACCTGCTGTGTGGCTGATGGAGCACTGCTGAAATGACCGAAATCCCTGCTGGCCGAGGGATGGAAGAGGCCCGCCTGTGAGATCTGAGAGGACACGTTGGAACCTTAAAAGTAAGTGGCAATATCATCTTGCTTGTTTTTGGAGAATTCTGTGAGAGCAGGAACAACCAGATTGCAGGCGACAATGAAGAACAGCCAGTAATGAGCCACTCCAGGCGAGGAGCCGAAAGCCGTCCTTGCCAGACGCGCCAGATGTTTCCTCTCCAACATCCCTTCCTTTTCATCTGTGTTGCGTTTTTGTCAGTGTCTTCTACCTACAGGCACCCTCCCCCTGCACCCACTGCTCCCTGTAAAGACTACACCAGCCGGAGGCCAGGAGTCAGGAAGGACGCGTTGACAAAAGTGGGCCCGATAACTACTACAGTAGCGCAGCGTCTCCCTCTCCACAAGCGTGAAGAGTCTTCTTATCGCCTGTCAGCTCCCTGATTATTTCTAGGCTGTCTCCAGAAGGTGTCGGCGCTCCCGTGCCAATGGCCTTCTGAAGCCGGGGAGTGAAAAACAAAAATTTCCCAGAGGATGGAAGATTATTTGTGTTGGCCCCGACCAGGTATTCTGCCGGCTCCGGCGCTGGTGCTGTGCTTTGAGCTGGGGGTGAGCGGAAGTTTGCGTCTTCTGCTTCGCGAGGGAGCACAGTGTTCTCACAGTCCTGATGTCATCTCCCGGTGTTATTTTTACTGGGCTTCTGAAAAATAGGTTTTTTGGCACAAAGATTTATCTCAGGACTCAGCACGGTAGTGTTTTGAGAACAGGGGCCGCGATGATGATAGGTTTATAACAGTTGTGATTTTCTGACTAATTTGCTTTGAATGAAAGGAACACTTGGGGAAACCAAAACGTTAGTCCCAAGATTTTACATACTAACTAAACGTTTGACAGAAAAACACAGGGGGGAGAGAGAGAGAGAGAGAGAGAGAGAGAGAGAGAGAGGGAGAGGACAAGTTATCTTTTATTGTGAAATGACAAGATGGACTTTCTTTTTTATCATTTAAATAATTTAGAAAATAAATAAATCCACTTGTATTTCTTCTGCCTTTCACGAAAATCACAAGGCCCTGTAGCCGTATATATACTGCAAATGACCTGGAGAAAGTGAACACGGCAGCGGCTCCCTCTTCATGCCTGTGTTAGTGTTTTCCTGTCAGTGTCAGGGGAGGGAGGGAGCTCGCTCAGCTCACCGCAGGGGCCTGCGTTTGTCTAAGAGCAGCCATAGCAGAGTTCGACAGACTGGACAGCCTAATCCACAGAAATTCACTTTCCCACAATGATGCAACTGAAGACCCAGACCACAGTGCCTGCAGTGTGGGCTCTGACGGGGCCCTCTCTCCATGCCCTGTAGATGCAGCTTTTCTGCGTCTGACCTGGCCTTTCTTCTGGGTGCGTGAGCTCCTGGTGCCTCTGCTTTCTTGAGGACCCCAGCCCTGGAGGACCAGCCCCACCTCAGACTTCATTTAACCGCGATGATGACCCCCTCCCTGTCTCCAGATACAATACAGGAACTTCGGTGGTGGGGGGCACGAGTCTTGGACGCAGCCTGATATTCCACAGTAGGGAAATGATGTTTGTAGAGACTGAGGTTGGTGGGGGGAGAGGGGAAGAACAACTCTAGTTGCCAGTGGCTGAAAGCTGATGGTTATCTGGGATTTTTAAAAATGGAAATGAGAATTAAAGATCTGCCACTTCTCTTTTACCCAGTGGAAGAGGCAGAGAGCTCTGGGGCCTTCCTTCATGCAGTGACATGGGGGCTCTGCAGCCAGACAGCAAGGCAAACCCTTGCAAACCAAGGCCAAACCAAGAGCAGTGGCGCCTGTCACTCAGGGTGAGAACTTCAGGCTGAACTCAGTCATTGCCTTAAGATTTGGAGGGTGTAGTACACAGGGTGATCAAGCAGCCTGCACCTTAGGCATGAACTTGGTCATGATTTTTAGATGTTATTCTTGCCTGGCTGCCTGCATAACTCTGACTTTTGTCAAAGGTTCCTTTTAGCGATGGGGATTTAGCTTAGTGGTGCCACTGCCTGCCTTGCAAGTGCAAGGATATGACTTCAATCCCCGGTACCAAAAAAAGAAAGAAAGGTTCCTTTTAAATCAAAGTACATTATTTTGTTGCTTGTGGTTAATTTAATGGGGTGGAATGAAAGGGACCTGCCTTGCCCTAAACACAGTGTCATGCTCATTTGGAAGCTAACTCAACAAGGAGGGGACACCTTGCTCGAGGTTCCACCGCTGGAAAAGCCCAGGTGATTATGTTGTCCTCTCCTGGGCAGTGGTTCTGAGTGAAAGGTTTCCCCCAAGTAGCTTCTGCCTGTCTTGGTCTCTAGAGGTTTTCTGGGGCTTCTATTGAGGGGTGCAGAAATGAGCCTTTGCTGAAAAGAGGTCACACAGATAAGTCACCTGGGGAAATCAGCCCCAAGGGTGGGACAGACAGGAAGCGCTAACATCTCCTTTCAAAAACGGACACATCTACCCGTCACTCTCTACCTCTGTATGTGTCTCCGTCTCTATCCATCATCCCTCTATCTCTAGGTCTTTACCCATCTCGATCTATTTATCTCCACACAACTTGGATTTGCAGACTCTTATTTTAAAAACCTTAAACATGAGATTACTTAATATTTGGCTCCATGTAACTGTAAGCACGCAATCTGCCTGACTGATTTATGCAAACATTATGCTATTTAAAAGAACGTCGTAAGTGAATGATGGTCTCATGCCCAGCTCTTCCCTCTCATGTGTCTGTCAGCTCTCGGTGTCTCCTGAAGACTCAGGGTCCTGACTTCCCAGACAGGAAAACTGGCCCGGAATGGGTCCAGATGTGTTTCACCTGCAGAACCAGCTAGTGTGGGGCAGGGAGGGGACCCCACGTGAGCCCAGCTGTGGGGACTGTTAATTGTATGGCATATTTAATTACAGCTGGAGTGAGAAACCTCACTGTGTGAAGATCAAGTTGGAAGGGGACTTTGGATTACATTAAATAAAGCTCCTTACAGGCTTTGGGTGAGTTTCATCAAGGAAATGATTGCAATCTTTTCCTACTTCCTTGGCCAAGATTATTCCTTATGCTGGACATCCGCTGGAGAGCTCAACCTTCCCTGCTCTTGTGGAGTGAGCCCCTCACAGAGTCCAAGGCAGAATGGCTTTGGGGCTCCCACGTTTAGCTGTGGCCCTCAAGTTGCTGCTGGGGACCCTAGGGGGGTCTGGGGGGTCTTCCCCATCCTGGGCCACTGACCCACGCTGTCTCCTCCATCCTTTGCCCTTGGAGGGAGTCTCTTTTTTGCTTTTAAACTGGTTTTCTTCTGAATCTGTGTGTTGACAAGAAAAAGAGAAAAAGATGAGACAAAAACAGGTCACACATCCCATTTGGTGGGGCCACACACCCCATGCCTGATGCATCCGGAAGTTGATGGGATTTTAAAGAACTTCACTAGATCTAAATTTGGAGACTACTCTTCATGTATTATTTTCCTTTAAATAATATACATTTGGCTGAACACATTAAACTCTGTAGGCCTTAAGTTACTTAAACTATGAAACAAAGAGGGTTGAGTAACCTTACATTTAATGATATTAAAATCAGAGTCTAGCCAGGTGTGGAGGAGCATGCCTATAATTGCTGCACTGAGGAGGCTGAGGCAGGAGGATTGCCATGACTCTGAGGCTACATAGTGAGTTTAAGGCCAGCCTGAGCTACACAGTGAGACCTTGTCTGAAAAACAAACAAACAAACAAATCAGAGTCTGAACCAGGTATGATGGTGCACTCCTGTCATCCCAGCACTCTGGGAAGCCGAGATAGGAGGATCATAAGTTTAAGACCAACCTGGGTAGCTTAACTTAGCAAGACTGTCTTAAAATAAAAAACAAAAAAGGACCAGAGATGTAGCTCAGAGCAAAGGCCCTGGATTCAATCTTCAGAATTACAAAAAAATGAGTTTATAAATCCAAATCAAATGGGCAGATGTACATCAGTATTAAAGCAAGAAGGAGGAATCAGTGTGAGGTGCAGACCATGAGCTCCTCAAGGGCGGGTTTCCCACTTTGATTTCTGTTGATTACACCTAATGCTGGGTGCTTAGCACGGCCCGGTGGCCCATAAGCACTCGCTGGCTGTCAACCCCAGTGCTAATATGCACGGCTTTATTTGTGCTGTGCCAGGGCTGTACCGGCCAAACTAGGCCAGTGAACCAAGGTCCTATAATTAGAGCCCAAGTGTGATGCTGGGCACTCTGTCCCCTCTCATCACCCTGGCCAGCACTGACATCATGACGGTTTCCAGGCTCTCTGGGGCCTGCGCTCAGCTGAGGAGATCGTGAACTTCACTTAATTTTTCTTCATGACAGAGGATCGTCTCCTTACTCTGTCCAAGCTCAGGGCCTGCGTTTATAACTCAAGACCAACTTGGTCAGTGAATGAATTTTGACTGACGTGAATAGCATTTTAAAAATTTGAAGTTATCGTTTAAACATCTGGAGAGTAGCATAGAAAAGTCTAGATTTGGCTTCTTTGGAAGACGAGAAACATTATCAACAGTAAGGACCACTGAGCCTGTGGGGAGCTGAGCAGCTCTTTCCTCCCTCCGTTAGAAAAGGCCCAAGTTTCCCTTTGATGGCATCTGCTCCTGTCCTCCTGTGCCCTAAATCTGTGCCCGTGTCACCTGCCAGAGGATCCCTTCGCGTCACCTCCTGGAGCTCCTGAGACACTGGAGAGGCCCCACCCCACCACGCGCTCTTAAAGCCCAGGCTCCACCTGCTCACCTTCCCGCTCCCAAACCACCTTTTTCTTGCTTACTGCTCTCCAGCGCTTGCGCTCCTGGCCGGGAATGTTATTCTTGCCGTTAGTTTTACACAGATTCCAATCTTTCACACAATAACGCTCAAGGTCTTGTCCCTGCTTCCCGCGAGGAGGATGCATTACCTTCTCCACGTGCTGCTTGTCAAAGTCACTCACTCAGTGGGGAGAAAGGGAGTGTGAGGGACTGAGTTGTGCCCCTGCTTACGCCGAGGCCTTCACATCTGGTATGTCAGAATGGGACGGGTCTGGAAAGGGGAAATTAAGGTTCAGAAAGAAAGGCCTTCAGAATGGAGCTCAGTCTGATCTGACTGGTGTCCTTGTAAGAAAAGGAAATCGGGCTGTATGAAGACTCCTAGGACAACCTTGCACAGAGGAAGGACAATGTAAGGACCTCTCGGAAGAGAATGGAGAGCCGCCTCAGAGGACACTAGCGCTGCCAGTCACGTGACCTTGCCCTTCTAACTGCTAAAGTTCGAGGAAATAAATTTCTATTGTTGAAGCCATCCAGCCTGTGGCGCTGTGCTATGGAAACTCAAGCAAACAAATACAGCCAGCGACATCAGTTTTTTTGTTTGTTTCTTTCAAGTTGAGTTGATTCTTTGAAAAGAGGGATTTAGTTAATGACACACAAGAGTCTAGCAGCTTCTCGTGTCTTCCAGCTTTAATCTGTGGTGAAGAAAGCTTAGCTTTTCCCACCTAAAAGGATTTTGTATTTCTCATTTTCCACACTGACACCTATTTTGTCTTTCTTGTCTCTTCTGTTATCTCTGTCACTGTAGTACAGTCACACCACAGGCGTGGCTGGCAGGTAGATGAGATGGCCCATAACTCTGAGCAGTAGCATCCTCAAGAGATGAGAGGGGGAAACTCTGAAGTCTCCCCTGGCAACCATCCTGTCTTAAACTAAATTCTAGGAGGAGAGATGTTTCAGTAATCTCTTCTTTGCCTTTTGGATCAGAGCAAGTGGAGATGTCTTAGTAGATAATAAGCAAAAGAGTGAAAGAAACAGTGAACTACACCTTGGTCAAAAGCCACTTGGAGGCGCCAGGTCAAAACAGGGTCTGCTCTCAGGAGTGATGACTGTGGCTTTGGGGGACCCAGGACCAGAAGCCAGGGGCCATGGAGTATCGGGGGAAGTTTTACTAGAGATGGGCGTGCGAGCAGGAGGATGATTCCATCTGGGAAGCCAGGCATGTGGCCGAAACTTGGGTTTCAAATATTAAGACACGAAAGACAACGACCTCGGCCCCGATTACTAAGCCCGGGAGCCTCCCTGTGGTTGAATTGGTCCCCAAATATCCAGAGAGGCACGGCGTTACACAGGTGTGCAGGAATGCATGCACTCACCTGTTCTACAAGCAGCCACGAAGACTTTGGTGTGTGGCGAACAACAGAGCATGTGCCAAGCCATGAAGCGGGGCGGGCTTGGGTCAGCCAGGCCGACAGACAGCTAAGGCTGCGTCTCCCTCCGCCAGCCAGAGCGCTTGTGCTTCCTTTAGCTGTCTCTCTGCCGATGATGACGCTGTCTGACATCTACTGGGAGCATTGCTACTTTATCGTTATACGATCAGGTAAGAAGGCTGTATGCCTACTGTGACTCATTTTACAGACCAGGAAATTGTGGCTTAGGAATGGTGTTATTTTCTCAGGGGCCGATGAGCCCAGGATTTGAGTTCAGGTAGAACTCGACTCAGAGCGCACGATTTCACTGCTTCTTTGTTCGTCTTTCTGAAACCACAGCAAAGGCTGAGAAAGATGGAGTCTTCTCTAAATCATGATGAGTCTTAAATTTTTAACTAAAGATACAGGTGTGCATGGTTTAAAAGTCAAGAGGTTCTCTAAGGCGTTTTATGAAAACCACCAAAGCACTGCCGACCTTGTGTCCACAGGCGTCAAGAGCTCCCTGCTCACCTGCCCTTCTCTCTCATTTCCATGCACTTTGTAATTCTTCAGTTTCAAAGGACTTTTACCCTGGAAGACAAAGGGTTATCTCTCTTTCACGGCCTGCCTCCACAGTACAAGTGTTGCTTCCTGTCCACCCACCAGCATCCTCATACTATAGTTAAATCTTTCCTCCCTCCTTTCCTTTCTCCCTCTAGCTCTATCCCTCCCCCTCCACCTCCAGTACTGGGAATGGAACCCAGAATTTTCAACATTCCCAACTCTTTATTTATTTAAAAAATTTTGAGACAGGGTCTCCCTAAGTTTCTGTGTTGTTTAGGCTGGGCTTGAACTTGTGATCCTCCTGCCTCAGCCTCCCAGAGGACTGGGATTATAGATGTGTGCTAGCAAGCCTGGCTTAATTTATACTTTAGATTTATATTTGTCTTTCTGTTATGTCAAGGATATGAATGCTATTCGCAAGGTTAAGCACGAGCCACATAGTATGTCACAATTTTGTCTCTTTTCCTGCACAACTATTTGTTTTCCTGTGTCAATAATTATTGCATACTTTGGTTTATGTAGTTTTCTATGTGTTCATCATTAATTCATCCTTCCACCCCTCCCTCCACTGTCTCACTCTCCTTCTGTCCCTTTCTTCTCCGAGGTGACAGCTCCCTGAGAATCTCCTGACCCGTGTCATTCTGTGCTGGGACAGAGCAGTCATTCCAGAATGCTCTTTCCCTAGCATCTTGAGGACTTCCTGTATGTTCCTCTTGAGTCAGGCCCCCATTTTCATGGATCCAATCTTCCTTTTCCTTGTTCTAGAAACTTCCAGAGAGAGAGGTCCACAGGAGGAAAATTTGAGACCTTGAATGTCCAAATATGTCTTTTTAATAGTTTTACTGTGTAGAGAATTCTATGTTAGAAATACTTTGCCCTCAAAAATTTGACGGATTGTGCCCATATTTTCCTACAATGTTAATCCTATTCCTGATTTTTTTAACCTTTGTGGCATGAAGAACGGAACCCAGGTCCTCAAGCATGCTAGGCAAGCACTCTGCTGCAGAGCTGCACCCCAGCCCTTTCTAATCTTTAAAAAAATAAGCACATGTACCGTTCTCATCTCTGGAGGGTAAATCTTCTCTTAGGGCCCAGTGTTCTGGGGCTTTACCAGGATGTGTCTTGTATTGTTTTATTTTCTGAGAGTTGTGGGTTCTCCACCTGGAAAACTCAGGGCCTTCAAGAGTGGGCATTTTCTGAATTGTTTCTTGGAGGGAGACTATTTCTTGGAACAGTGAAGGAGGCCCTCTGAGCTCCTACAGGGCAAAACAACAACAAAAAAATTATCTTTATATCATTTTAGCAATAGCACTGGGTATAAATGGTGCTGAATAGTTGTTGGTATGCTTAGCAGAACTGAGACAAACATCTTTTAACGTTTAAGTCTTAGGTTTGAATTCATGACCATGCTCGGCACCTTCCTCAGAAAGGCATGTGATTTGGAGTCTTGGGTGACTGTCCCTGCTGGGAGTCCACTTACTCATTTGAGGGTTCAGTCTGGCCACCTACTAATATGAGCACGGCCTTCCCTTGGATCGTTCCTCCACAGCAAAGCTGCCATCATCTTTCCCACAACTGCGCTGGGGAGTGGAGGTCAAGGGAGGAGGTGAGAGATGCCTGGCTGCAGTTTCCGGCTGAATCGGTGCATGCTTCCTGCCTGTCCTGCCCGGCCCTGAACCATAATGATGAGTGGGAGAAATGGGTGGAGGGGAAGGCTGGAGAGGATATGTAAACCCGTGGGGAAAATACACAGGGGCAGAGGTCAAGTGCAGGAATGCTGAATTAGAGTGAAAATCCTCTGGAAAGCTTTTCGGGAGTAGTTTATCTTTCAATCCAGAATTTAAATTTGAAAGGTTTATGATTACGGAGGAGAGCAGTCAAATATCTTCTTTTTAAAAATAACAGAAATGACCTTCTCACCCCCCAAAATCTTCACTGAATTTTAGAATTAGAGTAAGGAAGACACCTGGATGGAAATGAGCAGAAGTGTATACGAAGAATTTTGGGAGCCAGGCCTGACTGAAATTGTATCTCAGTCTGCTTTCCCCATTTATGTCTCCTCCCTTGGCTGGTGCTTGGGACGTGTGTCATTAGACTTGTGTAATGGCTAAGAAAGGCCCATGAAACATGGACTCTCATATACAGGTTTTCCTTGTAGGGTACTCTCTCCTTAGGTGACAGGTTACTTTGCACTAAAAATTGGACTTTTCTGCTTAGGGGTCTTGTAGCATTCATTCCTGCAATATGCATGGTGCATAACAGCTTTTGACACTGTGGGATGCTGCCTCGCTGGGATCGTCCTTCCAGAATAACACTGTGTAGGGACAACTTGCTTGTCATTTTATTGCTCGAGACAGAATTTAGTTAAGTTTCCAAACTTAAAGATAGTCATTATGTTTCAACTCTTTTATATGTTTCATTGTAGACAACAAAAACAACAAAAAACAAAAACAATACTGGAGATAACAAGCGTGCTACCTGAATCACCAGGCTGCCCAAAGTCCTGGCTGATGTGGGGGCACTGCAGGCTAAAGGATAGGATTCTGAGGGTAAAGAGGAAATCTAGTCAGTGCTGGTCTATTTTGTGCCTGGAACAGTGCTTGCTACATGGCAGATGCTCAGTAAATACTTATTCATTGAAGAAGAGCAAATAGCAAGTGCAATTTAATAACTCTCCCCAATCCTAATGGTGCTCCTTTCTGCCTATGGTATTTAATGGGCACCACTATGTACAAGGCCCTGCTTAACTCATTTAATCCTCATAGTCACCTTATGATCTTGCTTATATAATCAAATCTAACAATTACAATGCTCTCATCAAACTTGAGTAGAAAGTATTTGTCCACTTGCTTAAAACTTCAGCGCCAAGTCTCACCTATGAAAATTGTAGGTATCTTGGGGCAAAATTCTGCTAGCCATTTGAGCTCAACTTTTCAGAAGCTCAACACATTTTTCTGCTTCAGTCTAACCTCAGAGTAGACCTGTGGTTGTCAACAGAGCGTCTGGCTCCTCTGGTTCCCATGTCCTTATCTTCTTTCAAGGTCAAAAAATATTGCTATAGTAGTTGATGTGATTTGGATCTAAGCATCCCCGAAGAGCCCATGTGTTAAAGGTCACCAGTTTGGGGCTACTGAGAGGTGAAGGAACATTTAAATGGGGCTTGGTGGGAGGTCGTAGGTCACTGGGGGTGTGGCCTTGAAGGGGATTTTGGGATTCCTCCTTTTCCTGTCTCTCTCTGCTTCCTGGCTGCCATGACGAAAGCAGCTTTTTCTACCCCGTGCTTCCCGCCATATTGTGCTGCCTCACCACAAGACCAAAAGCAAGGTGGCCAACTGACTCTGGGGCTGAAACCTCTGAAATCTTGAGTCAAAACAGTCTTTTCCTGTTTTTCTGTTGATTATCTCAAGCATTTGCTGCAGTAATGCAAAGCCAGTTAACACATAGTGAATGCTTTGCAAAACATTCGAGTAGTGCAGAAGTATAAAGTAAAGAAGTAACATGGCTGCTTCCCCCGCCTGCTTCAAGTCTTTCTCTGTGAAAAGTATTCATGGTAGGTTTCCTTCACAGCCACCCATCAGATTGTGGTGTTTTTCTAGACTCTTCGGGCCCTTTTTCTGAGGTTATGATTCATATTGCTCTGCAAGCTTTGATTTTAAATCCGATAATACGTTGCATATATACAGCTGATGTAACTCATTCTTTTCAATGGCTATGAAATGACGACCAGCTGTCAACCACTTGCTTTTATCAACTGTGTCTGTACACCAAATGGTGGGTAGTATTGTATTTTATTTTCACAAAAGCCATATGACGTAGGTATTTCCCACCCTGCTTTTTTAATTTGAGAAAGTGGAGTTAACCAGTTCCTTTGAAGCACATTTAATTGAATATACACACACGCGTATATACACATATGCAGGTGCACAAACACCTCTACATGCATCTGTAAGACAAAAATCCTTCCTAAACTCATTCTACACCCATTCTTGAGAGCCTGGTATGTGGTAGGAAATGTTCTTGGTGCCAGGATACTGTACTGAGCTGTACAGGCACTGATGGATGCTGTCCTGTGGTCTTTAGGTGCCAGGCAGACAGACACAAACAAGTAAATAGATGCAGTGACAGACGGTAACATACTGAGAACAATAACGCTGGGAAAAGGAGAGAGAGAGTGCTAAGACTGCTGCTTATGATAGGTGGTCAGGGAAGGCACCTCTGATGAGAGACAGCAATGAAGCAAGAGAGAGAACTTTCTAGATCAGCAAATCCAAGATGGAAATGTGACCCGCAGGCTCAAATTACAGAAAGGAGAATCAGGAAAGACTCCAAGATGTGGGGACTTCACTGAATGCTAAGTGGTGGACACCAAATACTTTCTTTTTTTATTTCATTAGTACAAGTTTGCAGGCATAGTGTTTACATCCTTGTGTGGTGCTGGCACCTGCACAGAACACATCTCCATTCCGTTTTCATCCTCTTTCCCCACCTCACCCTCTGTCCCGTCACTCCTTGATCCCTTTCCCATTTGGGAAAGATCTACCTCTCTACTTCCCATGCTCTGTCTTTCATTTTGATCTTTACTTTCACTTTGGGTTTCTCATATAAGAGAAACCGTGTGGTACTGAAGCTTCTGTGTCTGATTTACTTCACTTAACACTGTGGTCTCGAGGTGCTGGACTGAGGTTCCTGAGTGGAGGTTGTTTCCAGACAGGGCTGGGTGTGGCCCAGGGTGGGTGAGGGCAGAGAAGAGAGAATCCTTGGGTCCAGGAGAAGCAAACGTCTCCCAAATGTTGTCACATTGTGAAAAAGTTCTGCCAATTTAACTTACCAGTACTGCAGGAGATGGCTGAACCTCCTACTTCCTGTTTATTTATTGCACGTGAATATTTCATAGGTCCTTGACTCCTTTTTAGCTTGTGAACTAAAGGGACGATCTGCCAGCCTTTGTCCTAGCAGGAATCCATCTTTCCAGATCTTTCCAGATCCACCCTTCCAGGTTGTCCATCATGCAGCCCTGAGCTTTCCCGCAGCAGAAGGACGCTGGGCTGATAAGGAGCTTGGGTGGATGGGTCGGGGTGGCCAGAGCAGGACGACGGACCTGGGGAGAGGATACCCCAGGATGCTGTGGAGTTGCCTCCTCCCCTTGTGAGGATGTGGGTGACTGAGAAATGTCAAGCAAAGATGACAGTTTCTGTTCAGGACCTGCCGGTGGGGGAGGAGTTGTTGCTTTAAACAAACTGTATTACAGGCAAAGTGTTTTTTGTCCCTCCAGTTGGGGACCCACTGGGGGTGGGGGTGCCTCACTGTGGTTTCCCGGCCTTTCTTGGTCCCCTTCTGCCATCTACCGGCCACAGCAGGGAATACTCCGGAACGCCTTCAGAGGGTGCCCAGGAGGAAGATTTTACTACTACCCTACCTTCTCGGTGTGAAATAGAATTTCCCAGACAAGTTATGTAATTCACCAGGATCCGGAACTTACTTCCCTCACGGCCACAGTTCCAAGAAGATTGAATTCCCTGAAAAGTCACTTCTGTACTGTTCCTTTGTCTGAGAGGCAGTGTTTGAACTCTGGCCACCTGGGTTGACATCTTGAGACGACAGTAACTCACTGCATGTATGACGAGGGGCCAGAAATGAAACCTCTTGGTGCCTCGGTGACCTCCTTTGTGATCTGGGTTGGTGCTAGATCTTGTCTCTTCCGGTTTTGACCCAGGTGATGTGAGTTCCCAAACGTGAAGCCTGTGGTATTTTGCTCCATAGACGAGGACCTGAGAGACTTGCCTTCAGTGGAGTAGAATCGTGGACTAAGACTGGGGCTCAAGGCCAAGCATGTCTGCAAAGACCACGGCTTCCCTTGGCCACACACAGTGGAGCTGCGCCCTGCAGGCTCATCTGCCGGGAGTAGGAGGCAGGCTGTGTCTCAAGCTGGCCTTCCGGGTCCCCTCGACGTCCAGGGGACCACTTTTTCCCAGCCTGAGGCCAAGTTCTTCACATCTGCTGTCCTGTCACCAACTGTTCATCTCATTTGTGTCAAATGACCAGTACTCAGGGCCTAGAAGTCAAAACATGCACCCCAAACTCACTAGTAATTCCTGGGTGGCAGCAGAATCCCACCAGCACGGCCTGGTGCCTTTAGTCACGTGCAAAGATTTTAGCTCTGCTGAGAGACGGGGAACAGGTGGGCACCTCTATTCTATTTTCCCCCATTACTTTTTTATTTTGGTACCGGGTACTGAACTTGGGTCCTTGCACTTGCGAGGCAGGAGGCAGAACTACTGAGCTACACCCCCGGCCCCTCCATTACTTTTCATCCTCTGTCCCCACAGACCACAACCAAATGAGTCTTTCTTGATGATATTTGAAGTCCATTCAGCAAGTGCTTACTGAGCACCTACTATCGTCCCCCGTGCTGGGAGCTCGGGAGAGACATAGCCCTTATCTTGTTGCGTACAAACAAGCAGAAGCCAACTGTTTATACGAGTAAGTGTTATCGGAGAGTTTGGGAGATTTGAATTAAAGTGGAGACTGTAACTACAGTATTTTAAAGCTATATTTCAGCCACAAAAAGACTGACTGATCAAGGAACCTGCCCTTCTCTCTAGTTTTCTTCTCTTCCACTTCACGTTTGCATTTTTTCACTAAAGGTGACCATGTTTCAAGGAAAGAAGTCTCTTTCCCACACCCTTGCCCACTGGCTGGTCTTTACCCAGAGGAGAAGGCCCATGGCTACAAATAAAAATGGTACACTTTTCCCTTCCGAGTTCTAAGAGACAGCCTTTCCTTGTGCCTGACACGCTCTCAGGCACGTAGGGAGGTGGGAGTGAGCACCCAGGAGACGCACGGGTTCTCACGGAACTCTCTAACCCTGGAACTGGGGGTGGCACAGGAAGTGTTAGGACCCAGTGAGACACCGCTGTCCCTCTGGGAGCTGAGGCTGCTGGGGGAAATTGGTCCATCTCTCCACCCACACCACAGCTGTAGAAACTGCGGGACCCATTGGCCCAGCCAGCAGACGCGGGAAATGTCAACAGAGCTGTGGAGCCCTCTCTAGGAGGCAGAGCACACGGGCCAGAGGCAGCGGGGCCCTCTGTGTCCAGCGCTCTCACATAAACAGCCTGGCCCCTGCCCCCTGACTTCTGCTGCTGTTTTTCTGTAGTCTGTCCAAGCAATCGAGACGAGAGGAAAACCAGACCAGACCAAGAGCGCCACATCTGTCCTCCCTGTCCCTCAACTGCAAGAGTTCTCTGATTTTCCCATGGCCAGTAAGGACAGAGAGCTAGGAATTTAAAGAAAGTAAGATAAATAATACCCAAGGTCCTGGATAATGTGGAAGTTTGAGCACTAGATAATGGAAGTGGTCTGTTCTTCACTGAGCAAGGTGGAAAACAGAAGGTGTTTGGGTCTCCCAGTAGTCATTCGCCTCTCTGCAGGTTTCTTCGCTTGAAAAATGGGGATAATAACACATTCCTTTCAGTACTATTGTATGGGTGAAAGGATTATTGTAAAGCACGGGCTGGGAAGGATATGGGGTCTTACCATCAAGGGACTTTGGAACACTAAGACCATAATAATAATAAAATAATGATCATCATGAGAATGTGATCTAAAATAAACAGCTGCCTTTGCAAGTCAGATGGGAGTTGAGAGGGGGGAGAGAAGCATCATTGCACCAGATTCTGTGACGTCTGTTCAGTTTTGTTCCACATACATCTGTTGAGCCTCTACTATGGAGCAGGCTATGTTATCACAGTAGCTCAATTCATAGCAACTGAGTCAGAACACCCTGGGTTCAAATCCCACCTCTGTCACTTACTAGATACATGACTTGGGGTGATGGCGGAGCTGCTACCGAGTCCCCCAGAATAAGGTTGTTGATAGTACCTGCCTCACTGCTGCGAGGGGCACATGAATTAACGTGTGTGAAGGATTTCACAGAATCCTGGGTGTGCTCTGCAATGCTCAGCAAAACAGAGCTGCTACTCCCCACCCCAGTCCCTGTGCCTAACAGGAAGATCTCAAAAGTGAGATCTGCCGCTCACAGCTGAGTGGGCCCTGGGATTCAGTGGCATTTGGGAGGTGGTCCAGGTGGAACATGGCCTATTTTGCTGGACAGACTTCTCTTGGGAAATTTGCCATATTGTGACTCAGTGGGCCAGCTTTTTCTTAACCACATCCTCTTGGGAGTTGTGTGTCCCCTGCAGCCGGGATAGAAAATGGATTCTCTTCGAGACCTACTGGTGCTGAAACCTTTCCTGTCTAGTCTTTGTAGTTATGCCAGGGACAGACTTCTGGGAGGCCAACTTATTGTATCTTTTATCATATACCTATGCAAACTGTGGTTTATAAATACTCCACGACATTCTAAAGTTCCATAAAATAAAATATCAACTGAGGGATCTTGTACTACGTAGGATCCGTCTAACTAGCAAGGTGGCATTTTAAACATTAGAGCATCAGGAAAGTTATGGAGTGAGTTTCAGCAAAAGGAATATCCAGGGTGTACTCAGAGTAAGGGCTTTGTTCCCGGTGCATTGTGGGGAAGGACTGGGAGCCGAGAGCATTCACGGAACTCCTTTAACTTAGGAGTTTGGGCTGTTTCAGTGGAACCCTGCTCAGAGGTAGGGGCTGGACCAGCCGACTTTAACATTTCTTTTGCATCGTGGTGTTTAGCTGAGTTGATGAAGAGTTAACCAGGAGCCCTCATAGGCTCTTAACTTTTTTCAAAGCTGTCCCCAAACGACCCAGAGCAAGTTTGCATTCACCAAGGAGAAGGACATCTGTGTATTTTTAGATAGAAAAGTGCTGTCTCCCTGTCGTTCTGTAGAAAATGCTTTTCTCTGTGCTTCCCTCCCTTGGCCTTCTGGTATCTCAGTAGGAAAAGGCACTACCTGGTAAATAAAGATAAGCTGTGCTTATTAGCAGAGATTTGCAAGGGAAGAGGCTGTTTAGAAATGGATAAGGAGGTCATTGTGTTCCTGCTCCAAAGCAGTGATTCTCTTTCCCTGCCGGGAAGGGCATCGCGGAGAGGAGCGGGCCTCATCCTGCCTGGGTTCACAGGTGCACGGTGCTGCCTAGCTGTCCTGGACGTGGCCGCAGCCCGGGTCCTACGGGCGGTTCCAGGCTGGTGCTGTCCCTGTGGGCGTCACCCCCTCTGCTCCGTGCCCGGAGGACCAGCGTGCACCAGTGCAGTCCCGCCAGGCCTTCCGTGGGGTTGGGTAGACGCTGGCCACAGCAGGGACACTGGCCACAGCAGCACTTGCGTGCAGACGCGTGGACCTCCTGCCCCGCGACCCCTGCTGACCTCCCCTCCCTGCCAGCCGCCTCACAGTGAGCAGGACCCCTGGGGGCTCCCCAGGAGTCCCAGGACAAAGCACTGGGAAAAGCACCCCGGAGCGGACCCAGGGAGGGCAGGGGGACCCTGCCGCGTGCCCGCCCCGCTCTCAGGCCTGTACTCTCTCCTGTTGCTGCCCGAGGAGCAACCGCGGACCGGTGCATCTCCCTGCCTCTCTGCCTGGCCCTGCAACCTGGCTCCCAGGTAGCCATGGAGGCGAGTCCTCATCCTCCCCACGGGCCAGTTGGTGCTGTGCGGTTCTTCCCTTACTGCTCAGAAGCAGAGAGCAGCTACAAAAAAGAATGTGGAGGAAGCGCCCACGCACCACTGGGACCACAGCTGCGTGGAGGTGGGAAGTCCGTGTCTTGAGTTCTTTCAGACCCTTCCTTTTCAGGCACCTGCCCCCTCGTGAGAGGTGGTTTTCCCACTTCACTTTCTCATTTTTTTCTTTCTTTGGTGCAGAGGATTGAACCTAGGGACTCACGCATTCAAGGCCAGCACTCTGCCCCCAAGCTACAGCCCCATTCCTGGCTTCTCAATGTCCGTAGCCGGGTCTCAAGGCCGGCCAAGCATCTAGCGATGCGATCACACAGGCCCATGTTTTGGTTGAGTGTGCACACATAAAAATCTTTCAGGACAGTTTTTCTTTAAACAGCCCATGCCAATGCTATAAACTTTAGGCCCTTGAACAATTAAAGCACAGGGGAATACTTTCTTATCAGCTGCCAATATTCGTCTTAACGTGGAACACAAATTAGGTTAACTTACAATAACTTAGGGGAGGATTTGTTTTTCTTTTGGAACTGGGGATTGAACTCAGGACCTTGGACTTGCGAGGCAGGTGGTGGGACCTCTGAGCTAAATCCCTGGTGAAGGATTTTTAAAACTCACCATTATCCTCCCATGCAAAATCCCATTTATTATACTTTGATTTGTCTTGAGAAACATAGTTGCAGATGACTGAAGAGTTTCTGGAAGGTTTTATGAGCGCTAAATAGTACAAGATGATAGTACCTCATGTTCCATGCAGGAGGAGGCTACCTCTCTGGTGTTTCCTGGAACACTATTGACAAAAAGTCTGAGCCAGGTACATGGGACTCTTTCTTCACAACTGTGAGACGTGGACCTGTGTTGACTTGGGGGTCTTGTCATTTCCTTGGTCTTGTCATATCCCCCATTTTTGAGGGTCAAGGTTTGGGCCCAAATGTTTCCAGAGCTTGGTTCTGGTGTTCCAAGTGCTGCCAGAGGAGCAGGGAGTGAACAAGATTCTTGGGACAGCCTGTAGGCTGTGATCTGAGCTCAGAAAGGTCCTGGAGGCTCCATGTTGCAGAGACCGGGACTCTGAGCACAGTTTGAATCTCAGAGGCAGTGCGAGGGAGCTGTGAGGGCCCCAGGGCTTGGCATGGCCTCTCAGTGAGGCAACTTAGCCTTCTCTTTTCTCCTGGCTTCACCCTGTGTGTTAAATTAATCCAGTGGTCAGGCAATCAGCGAACACTTCCATGCGTGGCGAGCTTTGTTTGGGACCTGGTGGTGTACTAGGGGTTACACTGGCAACCAGACAACTTCCCTATGACACCGTGAGTCAGTGTTCTTTAACTCTAGTAAGAGCAGTCCCCCAGATGGGCAGTTTTAATACAGTTTTTGTTGTTGTGGTGGTGGTGGTTGTTCACTACCGATCCAACATGAGTGATCTTTTTCCAGAGGTTTTCCTGGGAAGCTTTCCTCAAAGATTTGGCCTGGAGGCGGGGAACTTGCCATCTTCTGTCTGTGCCTTCTGTAATCTTTGGAATTCTTGGAAGATTGGGAGGAATGTGTGGGCTGGAAATAAGGAGTGAAACACCTAGCTCCCACCCAGGTTCGAAGTAGAGTCACATGACTGTTCCCAGTGCAAGGGAGGCCCGGAAGAGCAGTCTGGCTGTGTGATCCAGAGGAAAGAGCGAACAGTGCTGTCCAGAGTCAGCAGCCTCTGCAGGCGCATATGACCATAAACACCTACTACGAAGGAAGAATGGGAAATCTTCTTTTGTTTGTTTTTTGGGACTGAGGGTTGAACCCAAAGCTTTCATGCTGAGCTGTATCCGTATCTCTTTTTATTTATTTACTCACTTATTTTTTAAAATTTGAGATATCATCTTGTTAAATTGCCCAGGCTAGTCTTTGATTTGCGATCCTCCTGCCTCAGCTTCTTGTATAGCTGATCTTACAGGCCTGTTCCCCCATGCCTGGCTGGATGTGGAGTCTTCATTCTTCAAGATTAGCATTGCAAGGTTACTCTGACTGGTTACCCCAAGGCAAGGTTTAATTTTAACACAATTAAAACGACATAAATACTCCAAGTTCAATTTAGAAGAATGAGAAAATCCAGATTCAGCCAATGACTTGATATACATTTGAATAATACTGGGACATTCCTGCTGGCTAGTAAGAAGTCATCTGTTAAAACTGTATTAAGTCATAGGATATTTTAAGCAAAAAAACCGAGAAGCGTAATAGAATTTTAGACTTAGAAGAAACTTTAGAAATGACTTAATCCTTTCCAGGTATAGTTGTGCATGCCAGTAATCCCAGCTGCTTAGGAAGCTGAGGCAGGAGGATGACACGTTCGAGATTGGGCTGGTAATTTAGTGAGACCCTACCTCGAAAT
>NW_022900923.1:7051246-7053716 GCF_012274545.1 Fukomys damarensis
CACACACACACACACACACACACACACAATGGAAAAAATAATCCAAAATTTAGTGAAGGGTGAAATTGAAGACAAGGCAGAGGGAAGGTGCATGTCTTTCTTTTTCTTTTTTTTTGAGACAGGGTCTCACTATGTAGTTGAGACTGACCTGGAATTCACAGCGATCCTCCTGCCTCAGCCTCCCGAGTGCTGGGATTACAAGTGTGCACCATCATGATGTGTAGGTGTTTTTCTTAAGCCGCTTAGATGTTGTGCAGCTGAAGCTTTCTCTGTTCCTCAGAGATACCTATGCGTCGACTTACTGAAGTCACATGCTGGTAAGAGAACTGAGCCCCCGAGCTCTCCCGGGTACCTGATTGGCACAGGATTTCGTGTCGGCGTCCACATCCACACGGCTCTCAGCCGCTGCTGAGCTCTGCTTCCCTCCCACTGCATTGGAGGCGAGATGTGGTAGCAGGCACGATTTTCAGCATGTGAGGGTCTGGCGGGTCTGGGGCTTTCTGTCTGCAATAGCATCACTTCCAAGTTCCAAGAGAAGTGAGATTTTCTTTTCACTGGTGTGGAAAAGAGACCCGAAAGGCGGCTGCACACACATGGTGGTGGGACCTGTTCCCAGCCGGGGCTGCCCCTCGGAATGGCGTGTGGAGCGTCAATGGCGTTTCGCGGTGTCACCCCCACTCTGCCAGGCCCCGTTGGGGAGCCTCTGTCTTCCCCTCCTGCTCATTAGGACTGACACTTCCCCGGCCAGGGGCACGGCCAGGGTGAGTAGGCCAGACGAGCCCTTCATCCTGAAGGATGGGGTACGTGGGTGGCTGCCCGGGGACAGGTGAGAGGTACTTGGAGCTCCCGGTGGTCTCCAAGCCAGAGACAGCCAGCACCCAGAAGGAGCTCAGATCTCACGCCCGAAAGTCAGAAGATCCAATCAGGTCATTAAAAAAATGAAGACAATTGAATTCCCCACCTCTCCTATGTACCCTACTCTTCCCACCCCTGATTTCCCAAATCAATGAGCGTTTTCCCCTGACGATGTTCTCTATATTCGTTCACTTCTCTTAGTGCATAGCTTCCTATTTACCACCGTGACTCCTTCCTTGACCTTAAACCTGAGAGCAGGCACTCGAAATGTCTCAGGCATCCAGCCGAACTCTGAGGGCACCGGACGGCGATTTCACGGAGGAAATCTGTTTATTTGCCCCAGGGTGCAAAATCAGGCCTTTGCTGCTCTGCATCCCACGGTTACAGCAGTTGCCCAGCTGCAAGGCAGAAGCAGCACATACGGAGAACCTGAGAAATATCTTTGGCCTAAAGAGGCCAAGATGGAAGTGATCTTTGTGGGCTTCGGTTGTCTGGCTGTCCCACGTATCCTGACTGAAGTAGGAGCAGTCGGCAGCATGGGTGACCCCAGGGGAGAGGATGACCTCTTATACAGCTCCAGGGAGATTAGAAGTGAACTTTTCAGAGAACGACACTGGACATTGTTCATTTGTTTTAAAGAAATGGCGCTGTGGCACACTCATAATACTTCTTTATCATCTGAACGGATGTGTGCACGCACTCCTGTGCAAACGGTGGAACCCTTCCTGTGGGCAAAGTTTCGGAAGACAAAGGCGAGTGTGAATGATTCTGGCCTTCAAGGGGCTCGCAGTTTAATGGAAGTGACGGACAGATTCCACACCCCGTGACCGGTGAGTGTTTTGAGGGCCCCATGTGCACCTCGTGTACACACCCGGGTTTGGACATGGACGTGTTACGTGCACACACACATTGACAGAGCTGTGCTCCTCCTTGCAGCCAGTCACGGGAACTCCATTCTCAGTCCTGTGGGGACGCGAGGGGCGGCGGGGGAGTGAGCAAAGTTTCCCGGGAGAGTCAAAGAGGAGGAGAGCTCGGGGCCCTTCTCCTCGGAGAGAGAAGAGGGAGGAGGATGGGTGAAGGCTGCAGGTCGGCCCGGCAGCTGCAGGTGGGCTTGGTATTCTGGACTAAGACGCACACAGGCAAAAAAAGAAAACAGAATCTCTGTTCACGCTCTTAGGAGCGAGGGGCGCGAACTTCCATTTACTCTTGGAGAGTCAAAGAGGAGGAGAGCTCGGGGCCCTTCTCCTCGGAGAGAGAAGAGGGAGGAGGATGGGTGAAGGCTGCAGGTCGGCCCGGCAGCTGCAGGTGGGCTTGGTATTCTGGACTAAGACGCACACAGGCAAAAAAAGAAAACAGAATCTCTGTTCACGCTCTTAGGAGCGAGGGGCGCGAACTTCCATTTACTCTTCTACTTTACCAGTGGAGGTGACGGACAGATTCCACACCCCGTGACCGGTGAGTGTTTTGAGGGCCCCATGTGCAACTCGTTTACACACCCGGGTTTGGACGTGGACGTGTTACGTGCACACACACATTGACAGAGCTGTGCTCCTCCTTGCAGCCAGTCAGGGGAACTCCATTCTCAGTCCTGTGGGGACGCGAGGGGCGGCGGGGG
>NW_022900923.1:7053869-7122560 GCF_012274545.1 Fukomys damarensis
AAACAGAATCTGTTCACGCTCTTAGGAGCGAGGGGCGCGAACTTCCATTTACTCTTCTACTTTACCGACTTTACTGTGGTATTGGGTATTGAGCTCAAGGGCTTTCACAAGAAGTTATAACCCCAGCTCTTTTCATTTTATTTTTTAAATTTTAAATTTAAAACATTTTGAAAATAAAATTTAATTGAAATTAAACGTTTTATTTTTTAAGTTTTGAGTCACCAAGTTGCCATATTGGCTTTGCACCTGCCATCCTCCTGCCGCAGTCTCCCAGAGTGCTGGGAATATCGGCCTGCACCTCCACTTCCGGCTTCATTTTACTTTTAGAAGCTCTCATTCTGCCAGTGAAGAAAGAACACCGATCTCCCTCAGTCCAGGATCCTGTTCTGTTTCCTTAAGTTTTCCCCAAGTCCCCGGGCCCTGGTGGGAGTGGAAAGAGGGAGGAGGTTGGGTGAAGGCTGCAGGTCGGCCCGGCAGCTGCAGGTGGGCTTGGTATTCTGGGCTAAGACGCACACAGGCAAGCAAAGAAAACAGAATCTCTGTTCACGCTCTTAGGAGCGAGGGGCGCGAACTTCCATTTACTCTTCTACTTTACCGACTTTACTGTGGTATTGGGTATTGAGCTCAAGGGCTTTCACAAGAAGTTATAACCCCAGCTCTTTTCATTTTATTTTTTAAATTTTAAATTTAAAACATTTTGAAAATAAAATTTAATTGAAATTAAACGTTTTATTTTTTAAGTTTTGAGTCACCAAGTTGCCATATTGGCTTTGCACCTGCCATCCTCCTGCCGCAGTCTCCCAGAGTGCTGGGAATATCGGCCTGCACCTCCACTTCCGGCTTCATTTTACTTTTAGAAGCTCTCATTCTGCCAGTGAAGAAAGAACACCGATCTCCCTCAGTCCAGGATCCTGTTCTGTTTCCTTAAGTTTTCCCCAAGTCCCCGGGCCCTGGTGGGAGTGGAAGCAGGGGAGGTCTCAGGCCTCTGACTGGCATCTCGTGAGATGACCCAGAGCCTGCCCGACCCTCGGTCATCTGCTCTGCTCTTTGTGGTTGGTCCCTGGCCATCTGGGAACGGTGGCTGTGTGGTTCCTGGGGTGGAGGAAGGGGCCTCATATGCAGGGGGCGTGCGACCCCTGCCCCAGGAAGATCAGGGACTCCCAGCTTCCCTCCTTCCTTCCCAACCAGGCCTTTTTGGGATCCTCAGGAATTGGTGCAATGCAGGGGTTGAGAAATTGGCTGTTAGTCTTTATGTATTTTCCAAAGGCTTTTTTAATAAGTCCTGTGTTCTTTTCACAGGATAGATGTTTGAAACTTAAATGCCAGGAAGAGATTCATCTCCCCTCTCTTCCTACTCTATCTATAGGGGTACAGGCAGGTCTAGCTGGGGGTGCTCAAGCGCACAGGTATGGGGCCGTCACTCGGAGTGCTGAAAATCAGGAAGGTGCAGTGGGTCCACTGGCCGAGTCCATTGGTCTGCAGAGGGCGCAGCTCCGAAAGCTCCCAGCAGGGTCTGGCTATGGTCAGGTTCAAGGACGACGAATCTAGCTGAGTTGTGAAGGGCAGGTCCAGTGTATTACAGGCAGTGCCGAAAAATATTAGCACATTGAAAGTATTCCTTAGGCAACGTAAGCCAGCATTGCATTTGAAAGGGTCCAGGCCTGATAGGAAATCTTGACTCTATCATGTCGGGAATGCAAAACGTTAAAAGAAAAAATGAACTTATGCCTCTTCCCTTACCCTGACCCAAGTGCTATGCTTTATTAATTTATTCTATTGATTATATTTCGAAGTGAGAAATTATACTTGTATAAATTTATGGCATGATGTTATGACTTCTGAGTAGAAGGTAGAATACTGAAATCAATGTCGTAGTCATTATTTTTCATGGGAAGCACATTGGAAATTTGCTCTCAGTGACTATGAAATGTGCAACACGATATTATCAACTGTATTCATCATGCTTCGCAGCAGATCTAAAACACTCCACTGCTTCCTCTGAGGCGCGCTGCTGTTTGACCAGCGCCTCCCCACTTCCCCCGTCCTTCTGGCCTCTCAGAGTTCTTCCGTCACGCCTGGGCTCAGCCGTTTTACCTCCCACATATGAGCGAGAACGTGCGGCATTTGTCCTGGGCGTGGCTTCTTTCCCTGTGCTCGGTGCTCTCCAGGTCCGTCCACCTTTCCGCAAGCAGCACAGTATCTCTCTTCTGTGCAGCTGAGTACACGTATCCCGATGTGCGTGTGTCCCGTTTTCCTATCCATTCTTTTGCTGATGAGTACTAAGATCGATCCTGTAGTTTGGCTGTGGGCATTGATATTGCAATGAACATGGGACGCACGTCTTTTTGACATACTGATTTGTAACCATTTGAGTAAATATCCAGAAGAGGGGTTGCTGGATCCTATGGTAATTCTATTTTTAGTTCATTGAGGAACTAAAAATAGGGAACAGCGTTCCCTAATGGCAATATTAATTTTATCAACAACTACAGTATACAAGGGTTCCCTCTTCTCCGTATCCTGTCTTACTTTTCTCATTGCTGAGACAAAATACCAGACACCCAGAGTTAAAGGAGGAAAAGTTTATTTAGCTCACAGTTTGTAGAGGGTTCAGTCCGTGGCTCTAAGGCAGGGTGGCACATGGCAGAGGGGCAACAGTTCATGGGAGTGGAAGACAGCAAAATCAGCCAAGAAACCTTAACAGCTTCCTGCCCCTTTCATCTTATTCAGGCTACTAAGAGCAGGTAGCATTCACACCTTTAATCCTACTACCCTTGCCCTAGATTGCACCATGAATCAACCACACACTCCAGATTCAGCCACCTCTGAGAAAGCCCTGCCTAAGACTGCATGAGGCTTTGGGGGACACCTAGACCCAAACCATAGCACTCTCCAACACTTGTTAACATTCATCTTTTTTTGGTAGTGAACATTCTAATAGGTATACGATGATATCTCATTGTGATTTTATTTGTTCCTCTCCGAAGATAGTGATGCTCCCTATTTTATCTATTGGTCATTTGTGGGGCTTCTTTTGAGAAATGTCTATGCCTGTCCTTTGCTTGTGGGGTTGCTTTTACTTTACATATTTAACAGTTTTAGCCTGAATTGAATCGGAAAAGGAGATCTTATTGCAATCAACTTTGCATGTGGAAAAATAGGGCTCAGTGAGGTTATATAAACTTTTCAAAGCCACTGGGCAAGAGAATGGCTGAGAATTGATTAGAACCCAGTCAAACTGCTTCAAAATTCAAGCTGTTCTGAAATACTTCTGTCTCCCGAAGTGAAATAATAAGGTAATGTATTAATAGAATTAATTAGTGAGAACTTCTGTCATGAAATAGCTGAAGGGAAGAGGTTAGTTCTAAGGAATAGATCAGCTTCCTGGCTCTTTCTAGGCTTATCTGAACGGCTGCTTTGCTTAAGTCCTAAGCTTTCTTTCAGCACAGATAATTAAGGAAACCAAATGTTACATGGCAATACACTTGCTTACATGTGTTCCACACAAGAGTAATTCTTTACCAAGTAATCAGTTTTTAATAATTAACTTGAGTCTTAATTGCCCAAGTAGAATATAACATCACAAAACAAAGATGGGAAACCAAACTGCAAAGTATAGAGCACCCTTGTTACTACTGTGGATGAGATTTATAGAACCTTTTCTTCTTTAGGTACATTAGAGGAAGATCTTTATCCTGTCTTCCTGTGCGGGTTACTTCAATGCATCTTCATGAACGTTATCACATTTTTCATAGACAAGTTGCTAGTTGCTTTCTTAACAGTGACAGTTTCCTCACTCTCTATGCATCATTTTGGGCACATGAATATCTACACTTTTGATCTCTATATTTTCTTCTTAAGATGAAGATGGGCAAAAATCTCTCCTTCAAACTTGCTGCTGAAAAGTTTACTTGCTCAGAAATTTACTGCTGAAAAATTTACTTGCTCCATTTTATCTAGTGGTTTCTTAGAAGTGGCACCTGGAAATTAGAATGTATTCAAAACATGGTTTTCCTTGACTGATGAGTGTGTACAGTGGACCCTCGAGTTATGACCAGGCTGACGTATGAACAACTTGGGTTAGGACAGGAATTTCAGTTTTAACTTATGACCAATGTCTTGAGTTATGACCAGAATGCTGGTTGCCTGTGCTTCCAGATGGTCTCAGATACAGATTTAACCCTTACAGAGTTCAGGAAGGAATCTGACAGCATCCTTCCCCATGCGAGGTTAACTAAGAAATCCTGGGCCAGGGTCTTCTAAGGACACTGAGATCCCCCTGTCTATGGGAGACTTTGAAGGTTGTGTGCAGGAGCCTGAGCCTTCAGTTGACCACCTTGAGTTATAACCAGGAAGGAATTCAGTTCGTAAGTAGAGTCCACTGTGTTTACTTTCCCTAGTGTTCTGGGGTCCAGGAGAGCATCCAGCAGAGCTCAAGCAGCCGCAGCCTCTCTGTGTGAGCCAGAGCGTGGGTGAACCGGTATGCTGAACATCCATTGTTGAAATGCGTGCGTCCTTGCCTGTGCTGGGTGTCCAGAGGTACAGATTCTGATCTGAGGAATGCGTAATGATCCCCCTTTCCTCTGATGTTTGAGTCATCAGTGCACAGCCCTCCCGCCCTGGACAGGATGGTGAAATCTGCTTTGAAGTCCTGCAATCTCCGTATTTGTTTCATTTCCTCCTCTAGACTCACACACTTATTTTCCCCATATACATTTTGGGGATGTATCTACTTAGCAGAAGAATATTTTCAATAACCTCTCTTGCTTTTACTGTGTTTCTTTCAGCCTTATTCTTTCATTACACAAGATCACCTGGGCTCCATCAAAGCAGGAAGGGGCTTTTTCTACCCTGGCCCAGGTAAGACAGAACAGAGAGCTGCAGAGGTGGGAGGGAAATTTAGGACTACAGGTCAGGCACTTAAAAAGGTGAAGTCAAAGCCGGGTGGGAAGTCCCGGTGGGTGGTGGGAGGACAGAGGCAAGCATAAGGAGGGATGTGTGTTTTTAAGATACAAGGTGGAGGAGAGATACAATCTAGGAGTCAAAACTAAACATGATGTTTCATGTTAAGGAGTCTGGAGCTGAAAGTAATTTGAACCCTGAGTTTTCAAGTCTCAGGTGAGTTCACCTGGCTTGTTTAGATCTGGCTATTGTTAAATCCTGTTGTTATTATTATGGCTAGATGTTGCTTCCTCTGTTGTTCTGACCCCGTGTTAGCATTGGCTTGGAGGGCAGGAGGGAACAGTTTTTAGAAATTGAGGACATACCTGGGGATGGCGGTGCACACCTACAATCCCAGCACTCAGGAGGCTGAGGCAGGAGGATCCCAAGTTCAAGATCAGCTTCCACCACTCTGCGAGACCCTGTCTCAAAATCAAAGTGGAAAAGAAGCATAACTTTAAAAGTGGTTGCTGTTTGAAAGTTTTGTGGATACAGAGAGAGAATCTTTCACCTCGGCGCGTGAGGCCTGGGCCGTCATAGAAGTCACTGGGCTGGCATAGAAAGATAAGATGAAGGAAAACGCTAACAAAAGTGTGACATGAAAACGGCCTCCTTCAGGTCAGACATAAACACACACACACATCACGACAGCCCACTCTGAAATTCCCAGTTCTGCTCCGGCTCAATGAGTCCGGCTTTCATGAAAATATTTCTATGTCCCCAGCATGATGTTTTCCCTCCTTCACCATGAAAGTATTTTCAGCATTGTTTTATTTCTTTTAGAGATACAGTCTGTATTTTAACTGCTTAACTTGCCTACTTCAAGTCTCTAATAATACGAGAGGTGATCAAAAACTGTGCTGAATATTTAAATGTTTCAAAACTTATTACAGTAAGAGACATTACCAAGAATGATGTGTGCAGTATCCTTAGCGTTTAGAGCAGGACTAAAAGGAATGTGTCTTTAGCTGTGATACATGTTAAAAAAATTTTTAGCATGCACCTCATTTTTGAGCATACTTCAATGATCAAATATTTATCCAGTCAAACATGTCAACTTCTGTCAAATAAAAACACTACGGTGTGGCATAATCCACCTTATGACTGAATCTGGCACTGTGTGCCTTCTGGCTCTTCCCCAAAGTGCAAAATGACCACGAAAAAGAAGCATTTTAATTTGATTCAGGACATCCAGGCAGCCACCACAGCATGAATGAAGACAGTCATGAAAGAGGACTTCTAGAACTGCTGAGCCAGAGGCAAGAACCATGGGACACGTGTGTTAGAATGAAGGGGAAACACGGAAAGGGGCTTCATAGCAATGTGTCTTTTCCTGTAATAAAATGTTTAATGAAAGCATTCAACATATGTTTTGTTCATGGCTTTCATTTTGAACTGAATGTTTGTAAAATGCATGGAAAAGAAGTGATTCTTTTTGACCTGAATTGGCAAGCTCTGCTCTCGATCTGTAATGATTCTTAGCTATGTATTTCTCTGTACACGCATGTGCATTAACCTTCTCATGTGTACATGTATGTTTGAAGGCAGTGGTGGGAGGAGGTCCAGGGTGCAGGCTCTGGACCTGGCCACCTTGGCATTTCATTTATTTTTGGCAGAGCTGGGGCTAGAACTGAGGGCCTCAAGCATGTTAGGTAAGCGCTGTGCCACTGCGATGCACCTCTAACCCGGCGTTGGCTTGGAATCCTGGCCACTCCCAGCTGTGCTCGAGGGCAAGGTCTTCAACCTGTCCTGCTGATGTGTTCGCCTGTATCCCTGCAGATGATATCAGCAGCTCTCTTGTAAGACAGTAGTCAGGGAAGAACGATATAATGCTTCTCAAGCAGGTAGAACAGGGTCCATCACCGGTGCTGAATACACGATAAATATTACCTCTTGACATGGTATTAACACATGCTTACTGATGCATTCTTTCCATCTGTGTAAATCCTGTGTCTAGTCCCAGATTATAAACTTCTTTGGGATGGAAACTGTTTCTCTCTTTTCTCTGTTTCCTGGCTGAATCCTAAGCAAAGCCAGCCTTTAATGATGATGGATTCCTTAATTGTTGGAATTAGAGGGATACCTCACAGCCTGGAGAGCTCAGGGCGCCTCATAGCATCACCCTGAAACATTCCAGGCAGTAAAAGTGTAAAGGTAAATGATGATTCTGAACCAGCAGAATCCCATATTTGGTCAGAAAGGCCACTGGCCTCTGGAACTTTCTGAGATAGTCATAAGAAATATTTATGGCTATAGGCAAATCTTTTTTCAACAAATAGCATTAAAAAGAAACTATGTATATTCCATGTTCTAAGGAGGCCCACATTTTAGGGAAACTACATTCCAACATGGCTGACGAATTTGGATAATATTTTTGTTTTTTGTTTTTTTCTCTCGTTGTCCTTGTTTTATTTTAGTAATATGAAGTTAAGTTCTGATTTATTTCTATGCCCCGAGTTAATCTCATCTAGGACAATGTTGGCTTCTAGTTAGTGCAAAACCACCTTGGGAATATTTAGAGCAAGTTTTCAGACCTTATTTGAGAAGAATAAGGAATAGAGAGCTAGCAAGACTGTGGAACTGGCAAAACACCTTCACCCAACATTTCAAACATTTTGGGACGAGGGAGACGCACATACACATTATTAATAAATACCTCCTTGCCCACGAAACCACCAACTATTTCAAGGGAAATTGGATCCGCAGACCTCGATTCATTTACGCTCGGCTCAACAGAATCTTCTTTCGTAAGAGCAACGTGATAGCTCAGAAATCCTCAGAGCCTTTATTCTTGGATGAAGAGGTCACATTTTTGCCAGTGCTCATCACAACTTGAACCGAGCGAGGCTCAAGTTCAAAACTGGACGCCGCGACCTTGAAAACCTGCGTCGGCCTTCTTGGCCTTCACCCGCAGACTGTGCTGGGGAGGAGGGGCCGCTTATGTGTCCTCCAGAGGGGAGGGCGTTGGCCACTTGGACGGGCGGTGGGCTGGGTGCTGGGTGGGAGTCAGCTGCCCTGCTACACTCTGGGGAAGTGGGGTGGGCTCCAGAGTGGTGGACCCAGTGCCGGCTGCGGAGGACTGAGATGCCAGGGGCGGTGGTCTGTGCCCCGGCTCTCTGAATTCTCCGGCTTAACACTTAGCTACTGCTGTTTCCCGAAGCAGGGACAGATGTTGTGCAAGCTCGGGAAACACAGAGGTGAGCAAGGCAGGATGGCCCCTTTTCTCAATGACCGACAGAGCATCAGAGTGGTAAGGACAAATTTTAATCCGTAAAATACAGCTTGCATTAGGGGCAAGAGTCCGGCACGACCAGTCAACGGCAGCTTGTAGGTTTTGCCACAAATGAACGAAAAGCAGAACGAGAGAGAGAGAGAGAGAGAGAGAGAGAGAGAGAGAGAGAGAGAGAGAGGGGGGAGAGTGACAGAAGGACTGGGCAGAGCCACAAAAATGAAAAAGTCTAAAATCTGGAGGGCAGCTGGGTGTGGTCATTTACGCCTGTGATCTCAGTACTGCCGGAGGCTGAGGCAAGATTTTGAGTTTGAGTCTAGCCTGTGCAGAGACTTTATCTTAAAAAGAGGAGGGGGAACCTGTGGTTGTAACTCAGTGGGAAAGGGTTCAACCCCAAATACTGGGAAGAGGGTGGACGGGTGGTGGGTCGGAGCCTGAGAGGCCCATCCTTGCAGAGGCTCGGATGTGCGGACGTGCGCTCGGGAGCTGACTGGAGCTGGCACTGCGTCCTCTAGCCAGCCTGGAGTTTTCCAGTTTGGCACTTTGTGGGGCACCAGTGCTACCTGAGGGACACAGCCTCAAGCTTCGAGATTTAGTGATTTAGCCTCTTTTCTTGGTCAAGGTTGAGGCCTTCGAGAGAAGAAACCGCCAAGGAGCTTGATAGAGCAGGGAGAACGGGAGCATCTTCCTCACCTCTCCGGTGGAAATCAGGAAGTTAGAGGATGGTGCTTTACTGGAATGTTTTACTATTCCTTTATGGAGATTGCTGGATGTGCACTCCAGATGGCCCTAGCGCACGGCTAAGGAGGATGCTTGTCGATTTTCCGTGGGATTAGCAGATTTGGGCGATCTGTGCTAGAACTCCGTGAGTTAGACGTGCAGAGGAGCCATCCACTTGTGTGTGTGCTGCTAGGATCCGGAATGGGCCACTTCCCCCTGAGCACCCAGGCGCGAGCAAGCGGACCGAGCGGAAGACATCTGGATGTCTGCTCTCTCCCATCAAGGGCTCAGATAGGTTGGTCCAATCAGTGGCACATCTTTCTGTCTGGATTTTGACTTTGACCTGATGGTTTGAACATTTTCAAAGTCAGTGATGGCCCAGAGTCCTGAGTCCTTAGACCGACCAGCCTCTCCCGCCACCTTCCTGCCACTGTCGTGTTTGCAGAGCAGGAAACACACCCTGTCGGAGCACAGTGAAGTATGAGCCGAGAACAGCTCAGGCAGTCCCACTTTCTGCTCCACAGAGGACAGATCAGCGCCCGGGGGCTTCGATTTCCTGTGTCAGTAGGGCGGCTGCACTGCTGCGCGCCCGAGGGAAGGTGCCCTGACGCGCAGAACACACTACTGCGTGCGGGTCTCCCCGAGTTGTCCCCGCACGCGTCACAGGGGGAGCACTCAGCTCGGACTCTGCCCCTTGGGCCACACAGTGCCAGCCGGGCACCGGGAGTCCACAGCGAGGCTCAGGGCACAGGGCTGCTCCGGTCCTCTGCCCTCTGGGGCGTAATGTTGCTGCTCCCTCTGGGAGAAGCATTTGCTGTTTCAAGGGCATTTATAACAGAAAATCACTGAAAAGCCCAAATCGATGGAACTCCCAGGCCTGGTTTTCCTTTGGCTGGAACGCATGCTGCCGCAGGGCCTAGTGACCTTCTGTTATTGATGAAATACCTTGAAAATTTCTTTCACAGTGGGCCGCTGCCATGCTCCGCTGAGCAAAGCCTGACTACGCCTCTGCTCCCCGGGGGAGACGCCTCAGGACCACGCTGGAAAAAGGAACGATCGACTCACGATGGACCCGGCCAGCTTGCCAATAACGATAAATGGCTCGGTTGATCCCGCAGCAAGGACTCCCGCTTAGTGTGAAGCCCGAGTGGACCCAGGATGGGAACCCAGGTCAGAATCAGCGCCGGGCCGGGGCCAGGCCCACAGTGAGCATGAGGACAGCAGTAAGAGGGGTGCTCTCCTCCTGATTCTGACCCGCCTGAAATAGTTCACAGGCTTGCGATCAGACATGACGTTTGTAGGAGAAAGGCAGGAGGTGAAGGGGCTCTCATTGCATCGGCAGAGGACTGGCGATTGTAGGAGGCAAACTGTGGTCAGAGCGAGCCTCCCTCTCCTTTATCTGAGTGGAAGAGCACGCTGTGGATGAATATGCAAATTTTAATGTGAATAAAATACCCTGAAGATGACAAAACAACTAGGAGATCCACTGGGGACCTGCAGTTCTCTTGGGGAAAGAAAATCTCCACATGAAACGACATGAAAATAAATACAAAGCAATGTGTCAACAAAGACAAGTTGACATACACAGTTACTGTTTTTATTTAGCAGCTTGGCAATGGCAGAATGAGCTTTTAAAATGTAACAATATTAATTATACAAACTTCTAGAAAGGCATGAAATAATAAATGAAGATAATAAAATAACAGTTAATTGCATCTATCTCTGAGGAAAAAAAATAACAGTCACCTACTATTTTAATGTAATTATCTCTGGCCTTTTTTTAAAGGTCTACATTTTACTCACAGGAGAGTAGCTTATGCCTATCATGTTTACTGTTTTTTATTTTAATTCAGTTGTGATAAAATACATGTAATGTATCCCCTTAATCATTTTTAGTTCAGGTCAGTAATATTGAGTTCATTCACACTGTGTGACCAATTCTGTTCTTTTAGAAAAGATATTTAAATAAATAAATAAAAAGGTCTTGACATGGTTATGGTAGACTTTTGATTCCACTTATTTCTATAAGTAATATTTTTTCTTAGTATCAAAATAACTCACCTTTAGTATTGAAAATTTAGAAAATACCCATTAATCTAAAACTAAGAAAGAAATAATGGTACATTTTACTGGTTATCTTTCTAGTCTCTTTCCAAGTGAGTACATGGATATAGGTGTGAATTCATCGTTGATATTTGTATTTACAGTGACAATATTGTATCAAAGACATCATTTATCTTTTCCTTTATCATTTTATAACTCAGGGTTATACTTCACACTTCAGACACCACGGGCCAAGAGCAGGGCCAGGGTCTGCTTCTGAGCTGCTGAGCCTGGCAGCTGAACTCCCTTTATTGTCAGAATCGCCCCTCTCACACCACTGCCCAGACCATGACTTCAGCACCAAGGATGAGAGGAGAGGCAGATTCTCCCCTTGCGCCCTCCCTGAAGATTCTTTTTCAAGTGCACAAAATTTGAAAAGATCCCTTAAACTCTGAAATCCTTTCCAAAAAAGTCAAGCCCTTGGCAAGGAGCGCCAGTTGGGCCTATGGCAGCCAGGGTGCTGTATCCTGGGGCTGGCCACACGGCAGGTGTGCGGTGTCCCCTCTTCCTGCCGGGCTCCCAGAGATCGGAACACATCAGCAGTCATGAGGCCCAGTCAACACAGAGGCTGAGGGCCGGCTGAGAGGTTTGCTCTCGAGTCTGGGAAGGGGTGGAAGTAACTGGGGACAGAGTGACGATAACTCCCTTGCTGCAGAAAACAGTGCTAGATCCAGCTTGAGGCGTCACACAGTGCCAGCTTCTCATCTGCCTTCCGGTGCACCACGCCCTTCCTTTATTCCTGCACCTGGCTTTTCGCAGACAGGAACTGCAAAACGCTCTGCTACGATGTAAAATAAAAACACCAAACAATAAAACTGTACATGTAGATTTAACTTCATAAGATAAGTTATACAATGATAAAGGAAAAGGCAAATGGTGCCTTTGATATAATACTGTCATTATAAATACAAATATGAACAGTGAATTCACACGGACCTACATATATCCATCCAGGTATGCACTTGGAAAGAGATTGGAAAGATAACCAGTAAAATTTACCGTTATTTATTTCTTAGTGTTAAGTTAATGGGTATTTTCTAAATTTTCTATATTAAAGGTGAGCTATTCTGATACTTAGTTTTTGTATTTTTTTTTTCTTTTCATACCGGGGATCGAACTTGGAACCTTGCGCTTTCAAGGCAGGCAGTGGCATCATTGAACCAAATTCTGTATTTTGTTCTAAGTGGTGTACTTTGAGCCTTGAGTTCCCTTTGTGTCTGATGGGTTGAGTACTCTCCTGACTACCCACTGGGGTTTTGTAAGGCTAGTGTCTGTTAATACATAAGGGAGATACTTGGAAACACAATAAAAATCTATTACTAATTAAGGGTTTGTTGTACAACAGCCCATAATATGATTTGGAAAATGAACTAAGAGTACAAAGTTTGTTTTCCGTGAATTCGAGCTGCTGACTGTTAAATTTGGCAGTGTGGGGGGTCTTCCTTTGTAGATGAATAGATTTTCATGAACTGCTCATAAGAGAAACTGGGCATCTTTAGAATGATGTATCACTAAAACATATATTAAAAGGTAGGTATTCTCTACATGGCTTAATTTCTTATTTATTAGTGTATGTTTGTAATACACGATGCTTACATTTGTTTTGGGGAATCGATTTATGTATAAAACATAATTTGATCATTTTCTATCCATTTCCCCTCTCCTCCCTCCCTTCCTCTCGCCTCTTTCCCCTAGTTCAAAACTAATTCTGCCTCTTACGGTTGGGTCTGAGGTAGCATTAAGGCATCGGCTTGCTGCTTGGGGTAAGAACTATGAATTAGTTATGGCCTCATTCAGAGGCTACAGAGTAGCATTCCATGCTTGTTGGATGAATGAATGAATGCAAGCCAGGGCTACACCTGAGGGGTGGACGACAAGGAGCTGAGCTGGTAGGTTATTGACATCTATTAGAGAAACTAGCACGCTCCAGGTAGGGTACCAGGGCTCAGGCTTCTGCTCCATGTGCTTTTATGCTTATGAAAAATCCTTGGAAAAATATTCACGCACAATAATGACTGTGTCCCCAAATACAGATGAAACATAGGTGGTGGGGGGGCGGTGTGAGTAGGCCATGGACCATGTTGCACAGTTTGTCCAAGCCTTGGGATATCCAGCTACGGCCAACAAATGCACAAACAGGAAATGAACACAGACATACGCAAAACACAAATACAAGCACAATGTGTATTCTCACTGTCGGGCTTTATTATAAAAACTAACGATTTTGAGGCAAATTAGGAAAGAAGGACCTTCTTGCTTTGCAGGGAGAGAGCTTCTGAGTGACTTGGCTCAAGGAGACCCCCCACCTCTTCTGATGGGGACCCAGGGCCTGGGCTCGGCCTGGGGTGGAGTAGGTGGGAGGTGAGTTTACAGGCTGATGTCATGGTCCAGTCCTAGGGTGGCGTACACGGCCCTGGGGGATGTTAGCTAAGAAGCGGGTTCTGGAAGGCTCCCCAAATGACACGGGTGCTGAGGGTGGCAGTCAGCCTGTCTCTCAGGAGATTAAGAGTTGCGAGTACTTGGCACGGCCTGGATTTCTACTTCAAAACCTGAAGAGGTGAGAAGATCAGCAGAGTCCTGACATTGGCATTTTCCTCTCTGATAATTCTGTCCGCTGACTTTATGTTTTCACAGCCTTTTCAACATTTGATCTAGCCTGGGAAGTAGACAGGACAGGTTTTTTGGTTTTCTTTGTTTGCCCATTTTGCAGATTTAGAAACCGAGGCTGACAGAGAGCATTGCTGTCAGTCAGTGGTAGAATAAGAACTTTGAACTGATCTCTTGATCTTGGTTTTGAACCACTATAAGATACATTAAAATGGAATTGTTGTTAAAAAAAAAAATAGGGGCCTGCCCGGTATGGTGGCGCATTCCTGTAATCCCAGCACTCGGGAGGCTGAGGCAGGAGCATCACTGTGAGTTCCAGACCAGACTGGGCTACATAGTGAGTTCCAGGTCAGTCTCAACTACATAGTGAGACCCTGTCTCAAAAAACAAAAAACAAACAACAACAACAAAAAAGAAGAAAAAAAATAGGGGCCGGAGATTTAGCTCAGTGGTTCTGCCACCTGCCTCACCAGTACAAGGACCCGAGTTCAATCCCTGGTACCCAAACAAAATAAAACAAAAGAAAGGGTGCACATGTACGGGAAAAGCATAGGCACGGAAGCAGGACAATGGCCATAAGATCTGCAAGTGACACTGCGCAGATGTGGGACCGTGGAAGTGACTGCCTCGGAAACCAGCCGGCCAGGGACTCGTGGAGAGGATGGGGGTCTTCCTTGGAGGTGCTGCCTGCTCTCTGCTCTCTGTGCAAAGCGAGTTTAGTGACAGTTTCCGGGATCAGGAACTCCAGCCTCCAGGGAAAGCCATTTTTCTGTGTTGGATCGTGGGGCCACACCCGGTGGGTTAAGAAACTCATCTTCTGATAACCAAGGAGCATTCTCTTTTTTGCACAGTTGACACACATGAATATGCACAATTTACAAGGTAATTTTACAGCATATTGCAAGACATGATCAAAAAGGCAGTGAACATTATGATTAAAGTTTTATTCCAGTAAAAGACACATTGTCCTCCAATCTCAGAACTCTCCCCTCACTTTGAACACACTCAGTGCCCAGTTCTTGCCACTTTCTGAAGCAGCTCCGCAGTCCCCTTTCCTGAGGGTCTTCCAAGGCCTCCTGGATGCCCTGAAGTGATTAAAAACCTTTCCCCTTCCTGATCATTTAGACTTCAGGGGAAAAGGAGGAATCCCGCCGTGCAGGCCTGTCGAATAAGGTGGATGAGGATGCACCGTCATGTTTTTATTTGACGTAAATTGCTGTAAACATTTGATTCAGAGGTGATCAAAATATGGCGAATGTTGAAATAAAAAAATATAATCTGCCTCAAATACTCAAAATACTACTCCTTGCTCTGAACACACTTAGCATTCTTGGCAATGTATCTTTTACCGTACTTATTAGTAGTAGTATTTAAAATTTAAGCATTCACCCTACTTGTCGATCACCCGGCATGCACAGTTCTGTATCTCATATACACGTAGCATTTTATTGTCTTTCAAACTGTTTTCCGAGCATCCCCCCGGTGTGTCAGCTGGGGGGACGATTCGCAGAGGAGTCCGGAGGACTGCCTATCTTTGCACAGCACCGGCAGGCCAGCCCAGCGCCTTGATTTTCTCCCGCGTCCGGCGCTGTCCCAGGGTTTCTGGCGCCTCCGCCCCGCGCCGCGCAAAGCACAGAGGCGGCGAGGGGACCCAGCGCGGCCTCTGCTCCCAAACCGGGACACGGTGAGCTGCCAGCGCACCTCTGTCTCCGCCTGCCACAGCCCCCTGGGTGCCCGTGACAAACAAGCCACCGCGTTTCCAAATAGCAGCGCCGGGGGACCTCGGAATTGCAGCCTCAAATGTTACCAGGTAATATTTCCAAAGGGGCGCGCTGAAAAAAATCCAAACAGGACCATTAAATAATAATCCTCATTAAACCAAACCCAAACCAAACACCATCATTCTTAAAAGTGTTTTTAAAAGGAAGGGGGGGGGAACCTCACAAATGTTTTAAGAGATTAATGATCTGCACATTAATTTGATTGGATAATTACACATCATTGGCCTTTCTGGGGTAGTGCATTTAAAAAAATTATTATTAAAAGTGCCTTTTAAATTTTTCCCATGCAACGTGCTCATCAGGTGTGTGCAGAGTGCTTTTTAGCAAAAATAAATCACAGTATTAGACAATGTGCTATTTTCTCTCTAAGGAGGCATCCTCTCCTAAAACAATCTTCTGCAAAAGACGCTGGTAATTTAGAAGAAATTAGGCATGGAATCTACGGAGCACACACCTCTCCTAACGCTTCATTAGTATGTATTTTCTCATAGCTCAATTAGCCAAAACACATACGCAGGCTATCGGAGCTGTTGCTGCTCTGGGAGCATCAGCAAAGCTTTAAGCAGATCTGAAATAAAATTGCATAAATGCCATGTAAAAGCTCTATGCATACAAAGAAGATACCTTCAGGGTTCTAATAAATTCATGAAACTTTTTAAAGTATGATTTCCTAGCAGGCAATCACTTTTAATTAACAGGATCACCTACAGCAACACATGTCCTTCAAAAACTTACATTATTTTTTCTTTTTGAATTTCAAAGTTTCTGTAGTAAAAGTTGAATAGCTGAGTAGCTTAACCTCAAAAGGATTCCAGGCTTTTATGACAGTTATAAATCACTGTGGTGCCTTCTTTATAAGAAGAAAAGATTCTTAACACAACAGAGAAAGAAGGAAATCTCTTTTTAGTCATAGCTAGAAGCAAGCATTTTCTCCAAAGGTCAAAAAACTTTTCCTCAGTTAAAGAATAATTTTAAGGACATTGCAGCTACTTGTACAAGTAATCTCTTGTAATTTACTTTATGAATTAAACATTCAATTTCCAGGATTGCAGTTTGACACGGGATGGTCTCTTCTTTCTGGAGCTGGCTTTGTAGAGTTTTCTGCCTTTCGTTTTTCAGTAAACACGGGCCCTGGCTGAACGTGGGGTCTTAGACTTAATGAGTCCTTCTCCTTGAGGAAAATCAGATTTACACATCCGCCAAAAGATTTCCTTTGAGTGGTTCTGGCCATCTCTTTTTCAAGCCTTTGTTTGGAAGACAGAGACAAGCTCAAAGGCTGTCTAGGGGTAATGATAGGGTTGCAGACACCTGAGAGACTAGACAGTCCCAAGATGAGAGCAGAGAGGGACACCAGAAGGAAACCAGGTCACCTTCCCTCCTCATCCCCAGCAGCCTGGGTCCTTGTCTGAGGGTGAACGCCCACCCCTTCCGGCCCCCCACTCCAGCTTCCTGCCCCTATCTTCTCTATGTGCAGAGACCCCCTTTGTTTTGCGACTTCCCCAAATCCCGAGGGTGGGGCTTGGGGAGTGGGATTAAGATGGTGACTTCTGCCCTCCTGAGGGACTGTGAAGGTGCCGGCGACGGTGTTGTCCTGACCACCGGGTGAGGGATGGGAGACAGGCCTTAGAGGGCTTCTCTCTGCCCAGGCGACTTCTGAAGCCAGCTGGATTCCTAGGGTCAGCAGCTGCCTCCCTGCTTGTCACCTGTGCACCTCTCACACTCGTTCTACAGTGCTTTGAGACATCGACCTCTTCGCACACTCTATTAAAGGCTACAGACGTCTTCAAAACTCAAATCTGGTCCTTTGTTTCCAAGTTTAATTCTTTCAATGGCTTCCTGCTGCCCTGAAGATAAAATAAAAAATCCCAAGTGTGGCACAAGGCTCCTTTATGATCTTACCTTCTGCTTCTACGTCTGGCCTTGGTTCTTGTCCCCACCCCTAGGTCCTCCACTGGAGTCCTGCCGGACTGGACCCTCGGCCCCATGCACTTCTCTAGGGGCATTTTTTGTGCTTTTAATGGGACTTGTTAGTCTCATTCTCTGGAGGGTCCCTTTTCCCCTCCATGTGAGTCAGAGGCCACCCTAGTAAGCGCCTGCTCATCCTGCAGGTTTGTGCTTTAGTGACTGCCCTTGGGTCCCCAGCTCCCCAACAGTGGGCCCTGCTGGGCTCTCTCAGTAAGTCCTCTGTGCACTCTGGGGGAAGCCTGCATCATTCAGTGACTGTCGTGAAGCACTTACTCTGCATCAGGCCCTGTTCTGCATGGGGAACAAGGCAGACCCACGATCTTGTGCAGACCGTGTCTTACTGGTGGAAATGCAACTTGAAATGAGGGGTAGGAAGTAACAAGGACAATGGAGCACCTGGTGACTGGGACAGAGGTGGGGTGTAGAGCTGGGGTCTTGGAGTGATCACAGCTGAGTGGAACCCCATAGAGAAGGAGCCACCTGCAGACATCTGGGAGAGGCCGGCTCGTGTGAAAGGAGGGCCACGCAGTGGCCCCTGAGTTTGGCCATCCAAGACTGAGAGCCGGCATTGCTGTTGTCTGCCAACTGCTCCTCCAGACCTGTCTGGTATGGGTCCCCTTAGCAGACCTATTTGGCTGTCTCACCAAGCAAGTTATTATGGTGAAGTCTGTTCTAGAAATAAGGTTACTAGTTTGACCTATACCTGCTACTTCCCCTTTTTAAATTTGTATATATTTAAGGTACAAATGTGGTATTTCCATATACATCTACATAACGACATGATTACTACAATAAAAATTATGCATTGTCTCAGTTACCATTTTAATTTCTTGTGTGTGTGTATGTGTGTGGTAAATGTACCTAAAAAAAATCTACCCTCTTAGCAAATTTCTGGTATACAACACATTAACGATAGTCCTTCTCTATGCTAGATCTCTAGGTTTATTTATCTTACATAACTGAAATTTTATTTCTGAATTTCTTCCGAGCCTCAGACTCTGGGTAGACAAAGCCTACTTACTTGTCCCCTTAGAGATGGCGGCGTTAGTGACTCCATCTTGGACATTTTTTTTCCCCCAGTATAGCTTGTTTCTATCCAGTTACAGCTTGAAAGTTTCTCTCAGCATTACAGAAAATGCTGTTCCACTGATTCTTCACTTCCGCTGTTGGACTTAAAAGCATACTGCCTGTCTATTATCATTCCCTTGTATGATACTTACTTATGGTGTCAACTCAAATAAGAAACACCTAGCAGATTCGGTTAGCTCTGTTCTGGCTGTTGATTGGCTTACTGAAGAGGGAAGACCCACCTAAGAAATGCACTAACCAATAGGCTTGGAGCCTTGATGGACTCAAAGGAAGGAAGAAGGAAGTCTTGCTTTTGCTTCTTTGAAGGAGCATCAGTGTTCACCATTGCCTTTGGGTCCCCAGTGCGAACTGTGCAGCACAGGCTCATTGCAGACCCTCTGGCTCTCTGCTGTGGATTCACATCACACGGCAGTGAGCCTCAGGCCTTTGCCTTTTGACCAGATTCTCCAGCTGTCTCCATGCAGACAGTCCTTTTGCATTTTTCTCCCTGACTCTGCAGATGGCCACTGTATATGATATTAATTATATTATATTATATTTTATCATCTGCTCCTCTAGTGAAGGGTGACTGATACACCTTGTGAATATTCAGTCTTTCTTCTCTGGTTGCTTTTAAGAATGTCTTTTTGTTTTTGCTGTTTTATTATGCTATGTTTTGTTGCGGCTTTCATATGTGCCTGGTGCTTGTTGTGATTATCGAATCTGCGGGTTTGTGATTAATTCTAGAGAAGAGGCATTTGTTTTTCTCTCTAGTATTATCTGTTGCTTTCTCTTGCAGTTCTGTTGTGGTGCATGGAAGACTTTGTCATGCTGATGCTCCAGTCAAGCCCTCTGCATGTTTCTGCTCTTCTTCTAAATCCCAGTGGGCTTCGTGTGTGACCGTCCTGCTTTCTCCGCTGAGGCAAAGTCATCTGCTTTCTAGATTAAACACCTCTGTGTGTTGACCAGTCTTAAATTTATTTTCTGCTTTGTTTTTCTGGTGCATAGATTTGCCTGCTGGATGTGAGACAGCTTTCCCCAATCTCTGCTTTTTAAGATTTCCGCCTTTTTCCCTTGTTTGTAGCTATTTGATAGTGATGCCTCTTTGAGTGGTTTCTGTTTTCTCTGCTTGGGGTTTGTTGACATTCTTGATTTTTGAATTTGCTGCTTTCATGTTTTCACTTTCAGTTACCATTTATGCAAATATTTCTTCTGCTCCTCTGGTATTTCGGTCATACTGCTGATATGTTACAGTGACCAAAACTTTTTCCCTTCGTGTTTCATTTTAGATGGTTTATATCATTGCTCACTCATCTTCACTGACTGTTTTCAAAGTGCCTAATCTTCTGATAGCCAGTAAATTTCCCATTTGGGATGTAGGTTTTATTTATTTTTTTTTTTGTACCGGGGATCGAACTCGGGCCCTTGAGCTTGTGAGGCGGGTGGCAAACCACTGAGCTAATTTTCCAGCCCTGGGATGTATTTTTTAATGACAGAACTTTCATTTAGTTATTTTGTTTACTACCTCCCACTTATTTCTCCATTATGTCTGTATCTTCTACGTGTTTTTGACATAGTTCTAATAGCTGTTTTCTCCTTGTTTGTGAACTCTGTCATCCCTGTCATTCTTGCAACTGTTTCTATTGACTTCTTTTCCCTTTGGTTGCCAGCCACATTTTTCTTTTGTTTACCATGTCTTGTAGTTTTTGGTTGAGTGCTGGACATTGTAAATCTTGTTCACTGTCTGGATTTTGTTGTTACCATTTAATTAGCATGGAATCGTATTATACTAATTCCAGCTCAACTTTTTATTTATTTTATTTTAAAAAATTTAAAGGCCTGGCTAGAGTCATTGTTGTTCTGTGGTTAATTTAGCCCTAACACTTATAGCTAAATTAAGATATCTTCGGAATCTCTACTGAATGAGTCAGATGTCTCTATTTTTGTTTTGTGAGAATTTGAATTTCTTTTAGTGCTGTGTAGGCTCTGAGTTGTCCAACTTGCCATTCTGTAGTTGTCCATTGTTTGGCCTTGTGGATTTTCAACTGTGTGTTAACACTATATTCCTCATCCGCAGACTTAAAGGGTTTCCTATGCAGATCCCCTTTAGCTCCTTTTGTAAATTGTACCTCTCTGGTACTCTGCTTTGTAAACTCCTGTCCTTGTCTCTCTGTTCAGGGTGATTTCCAGGTTTTGCTTGGGTACCTCCTCCTTGCACTGCAATCCAGAAAAATACTGCTAAGCAGGAATCCAGGATCAAAAAACAATCCAAGATTACTTACTTGGCATCCCACAGTCAAGCCCAAGACTGTGAATCTCCAGAGCCCGTGTTCTCTTTCCTAACTGCATCACAGAGCAATTTCCAGATGGAAGACTTAGAGACCACATGAGCTAAAAGCCTTGTGATCTGAAGAAAGTGGTTGTGCAAATTACGCACTACTCACTGGCTAAAGGAGATGAAAGAACCAAGCATATAGACAGCACCGAGGGAGAAGATAATCGGGGAAAACGGGAACACACGTTATCGGTGGAGTCACCTGATTGCCTTTCACATTATAATGTTGGGACATTTTACTTCAGCTGATAGGGCAACAATAGTATATTAAGGCAGCAGTTTGACGAAAATAGTGCTGAGGATGTTTGCCTGGCAGATCAAAACGTTTACATCCTGAACCACTTCTCAAAGCATTTGACACAAAGATACTTTTTTCTGACGGTCACTGACAATATATAGATTTCACCTAAGGTCATGAAAGTTATTTCTCTTTAGCTCCTTTTGCTTTCTCCCTCTCTCTTTTTTTTTTTTTTTTTAGAGTGTCTGGCCAAAATAAGAAAAACTTCAATTAAGTCAGGCACTCTTGGTTGGAGAATTCTAAAAATAGCAAAAACTTCTGTGCCCAAGTTTGTTTTTGTTCTATTTGTGAAGGATCTGCCAAGCAGGTGGACACAGCTAATGCTCTTAATTAGATGAGTTAATTTTAAATGATAGTTATCTACTCCATAAAGCCATTATTCAAATGGCTCCTCCTTGAAATTTCTTTTAGAGTAAATGATGAACGTCTAATTTGTTAAAAATATTATTACATGGAGATTTTTTTTTACTAGGTCACACCAGCCTTCTTCCTGTGTTACACCCTGGATCGGGGCTTTGCTATATTTAAGGATTCACAGAAATGATCTTCACCTGCAGTGTAACATAGCTGGTCCCAAGTATGAGGTCACCTCCCAGACAATACTTGTTTCTTCTGTAGGTTACCATGGACTTTCCCCTTTTTAGTGGTTTCTGCAAATACCACATAGATAGTCCGAGGGTCTCCTAACTCAGCATAGAGTGACTTCTGACTTCGTTTCTGCCACTCCATAGCCATCTTTACTCAATGCCATCACCATCTAGTGGGACTCACCTCCAGCTGCTCCCGAATGCACGCTTTTCAGGACTTTGCTGCTAGGAATTTTAAAGAGCTTTGTCGAGAAGAGAGATTTATCTGACTTTCCAAACCACTTAACAACACTACCAAGTTTATAAATAGCTATATGGAGAAGCAGAGGTGTCCCACTCTCCAGAAATATTTGATCCAGATGTTGAGAAAGAAAACTAGAAAGAGAAAGTGCAATTGTTAGCAGCTTGGTCTCTTCTGTAAGCCCTGCAGAGATGGTTAGGGTTAGGGACACTTTCTAAACATGCTGCCTGTGTTCAAGGTCGCATGTCTTTACCTATCTGGAGGTTGTGCTGGGGGTTTCAGGTTGTTTGGGTTTTACCTCTCAGGGACTTGTACTGGGATGAGATCAAGTGTGAAAGCTTGATAGGCGAATACTAGTGTAAGGAGTATGGCATGAGGTAAACTATCACATATCAGAAGGGTGGCTTTTTGTCTACTGACTGGCATAGCAAACCATTTCAAAAAGTTGTATTGGAAGCCAGCAATTTATTCTTTCTCACGATTCTCTAGTCGAACTGGGTGGTTCTTCTGCATTTGTTTGGGAATCCCCCAAGTGCTTGTATCCTTTAGGGCCTGGACTTTTAAGTAGCAGTGAGCAGGTTTAAGCCAGCCCTGCAGGCAGCACACATCACTTCCATTGCATTGGACTGGCAATTGCAAGTGACAAGGCCAGCTCAGGATTCAAGGACGTGGTGACTTCACCTCTTCCTAGGAAGAGCGGCATCTGTGCGGACGATGGAGAAAGACCATCTTGGGGACACACCCCAGAGACACTGTGCTACAGCAATTCCTAGCACCTTTACCTCCACTGACTCCCAATACTGTCTGGTTTGGATGAGAAATTATGTGGTCACGTGTCCCTGAGATGTGTTCTAAAATGCCAGAACATACATTTTTACTAGTGAGACTGTTTGGCCTTGGAGTGAACTGCGAGACCCATTCTCTCTTGGTTCAATCTCTAGCAAGATTTTTCCTGAAATAAGGGCAAGAATGTATTAGTAAGTCAGTCTTTGTATTTCTGGGTCAGTTGCTGGCTATACGGCATTTGTGAAGGGGGCTTCGTGTCTCTTAAGACTACTCAGTGACTATAAGGACGGTCTCTTCTCTAGCTCATGGAGGAGCTTTGAGTTCCTTATCTCAAGCATTTCTAGTCAGAGGAGGATGGAAGCAGCAGAACCTGAGTACAGCACACTTCGTGATTGCCTAGGTTGTGGCGATACTCAAATCAGCTGTAACAGGTAAAGGACAAAGGCTTGCAGGATGCACCCTGACCTACCAGACAGCTGCGCAAGTGCCAGGCAGGGTGTACTAGTCTTTCCATTTCTTATTTCTTGGTCTTCTGCGTGCTTTGGCCACATCTGTGTGCACAATGTCCTCGTGTCACCCCTCACCTGCAGGATAGAGAACACCCGGGGGGAACCTTCTTCCCAAGTGTTTGATCTTGGCTTGTCCTCTCCTGACAAATGGCAGCATTTCTGTGCCTGCCCACTATCCTTGATCTGGGAATGAACAGACACTTTAATGCTAAGGTAGAATTACCTGTGAATGTGTCGCATCTCCAAGTACACCGTTCAAGTTTTGATGAGGTTTCTTTTAATTAGTTTTAATGCCTGTCGTTATCGCATAGGTCAGGACAAAATGTCTCAGTGTTGATCAATGCCTCCTTACAGCCGTCTGCTCTCCAGGACTCTGTAGGTATCTGGGTCTTCCTCTTACCCAGGAGTGCTCTCCATACTTCTGTTTCTCACTGTCTCTCTCTCTACCGTAGGTACCCATCCACTGTGAGACGGAGTCTCACTGTCCCAGTCCCTGTTCCCTTCTTTCTCTCTGACTTGTCCCTATACCAGTCATCCTTCTTGAAAATCTTCAGAGAGAGACTGTGTCCCGACCAGTGGCAAGGTCTGGAATGAATCTTGCTGCCCCAATTTACACCGCAGCTGGGAACTCACGTTTAGCGCTTGCTGAGCTCCATACTATAGACAAGTGTGCTGAGTGGGCTGGCAGTGTTTGTAGCTGGTCCACCAGGGCAGAAGTAACGGACGCCGTGGGCTGTGTGCCTGTGACCTGCATTCCCTCAAGCTTCATTGCTTGTCGTGGAAAATCTGTGCACTGAATTTGTGGCTTTGTGGGATGGGGCTGAGAGACAGAATGTTGGTAGCAGGAGCTGGTTGTTATTAGCCGCGTTTAGTCATAAACCATGAGAAAGAGATGAATTCAGGAAACACTTGATTTGTTTGCAATGAACAATGAAAACGGAGAGTGAGAATCTGTAACTTCTGGGATTTGTGGATTTAACATATAGTACGAGTTCTCCTTTCCTCGCAATTAAAAAAAAATTATCAATTTAACATATAACCTGAGGGTAGAAGCTAAATAGGGCGTGTTGACCCTAAGGCGCAGCCTGGGAACAAGACCAACCAAACAAAATCAAGGCTTACCCACCTTTTGTTCAGATGTCTGATTGGATTCATAATGTGGCCCCAGGAAATTAATTCAGTTGGACAAAATAGCTCAGGGCAAAAAAAGAAGGGCTGAGTCCCACTGAAACCTGATAAGGCACAAGTACCTGTAATTAAGGGAGAAAAATGCACAGAGAGTGAGATACATCTATTGAATATAATTGTGCATGTGGCTATTAACAAAGAAATAGGATAGAACCAAATAGATGAAAAAAATAAGCAAACAGAAGCCCTCAGTATTTAGAATACTCCCATGATACCAAAAGTGTGGTGGCAAGGACTAAGAAAGACTTTACTGAGATATAATAACCTAACTCTGTAGAGTCAGGAAATTGCCCATGATCAGGTGACTATATTTTCTGATCATGTGGTCGAGGATGTGAGTAAGAGGAGGAACTCCTGGAGGAAGGAGAAAGAAGTGGGAGGGTAGCATCCTGGCACAGGACACCCAGGGGTAGAAGTGGACCCTCAGCAAGGGGCAGTGCTACCTGCTGGGTCTGCTGTGTGAGGTTCAGAATGGCTGTGGACTGGTGCTTCATCTTTTCTGAACCTGTGTCTTCGCTAAGGTTTTCCTACTCTTGATTTATCACTGGGGTCAAGGGTGTAGATGGCCGCAGTGGTGGAGAGGATTTGTCCTTTGGGTTCATGGCCTCTGAAACCAGAGGAGCTACAAGTGTACTTGATGGCAGTCGTGAGGACCTGGGATTCACACTGGAAGACTTGATTGGATGCTACTTTGTTTCCTGGGAAGGAAGCCAGTATTTGTGACCAAAAGAGTGTTGGTAGATGGTACTGTTTTTTTACAATTATTCACTTTCTCCTTGCCCTAGCTTTGCGTTTCTGTAGTTGGAATGTAGTTTTCTATCCCCTGGACTTCTTGCTTGACCACGTGATCTTCCTCGAGCGGAGGATGTGAGTGGACAGGTCGTCCAGGCAGAAGCTTTAAATGGGTTTCGTGGATTGGCCTGTCTCCTTGAGCTTCTACATCTCTAGGGGAGCCATAAGTCGGGGTGATGGATGCTCTTTGGATCTGGGTGCTGGAATGTGAAAGCAAGTGGAACCACATTGAATTCAGAGGAGTCCAAAACAGCCTGGAGAGGTCCAAAGTGGCCGCATCCCTGACTCGTACCTTATTCTTGTAAGACACTGAGATTTGCACACTGTCTATTACTGCAGCAAATGTTGGCTGTCGCAAAGGATTATAAAATGGGAGAAGAAATCATACATAAAAAAGAAAATAGCATGCAGGTCAATTAGATGGTTCAGAGGACCCCAATTATGTTAAATACAACACATATCACATGTAATTTTTAATTAGCTAAGACAGTAAATAGAAAACACCAAAAACTAAGAATTTCAGCATTTTTGTACCTGAGATATGGGTTTAACTGAAGAGTATAAGAAAACATCTCTCAAAGTTAGGTTCTGATTTACAAGATTGTCCTGAACAAGCTTTTAATGATGGAACTAGCAGGTTGATTGGAGGAAGGGATACATGCTAATATGTGTTCTGAAGTTCAGAGGTGTCTTTGCGTCTTGTTGCTGATGTAGTTCGAATTTGTTACTAGGAGACACCACGTAAACAGATTGCCACAGCCCTCTTTGGGACAGTTTAAAGATTATGTGCTATATTCAAAGCACCTTGGTTTAAAAAAATGTAAAATTTGATCTTAAATCTCTTCTAGATGCACAGGGAGATGCTTATGAAATGCTGTGGTAGTAATCAGATTTGATTTATACAAGATGTGTGACTCACAAATGGGCTAAGTAAAGCAATAGAAAATTAAACAATTGTAGCGGTTGGCAGAAAATGAAGTTATGTTAGAATTTATGCTCTGTGTGATTATTTGGTATAAACTATAAGTTGCTGTTAATGTCATAGAAGATTACAAACACTCAAGTAGATCTCAGCTTGACTATTTCATTTTTAATGACTAAAAACATTTTTAAATAATAGAGAAAAATGTTTTTCTGCACAGTATTGAAAAGACTGTGATATATGAAAATGATAGTCTAATAAAAAATTAAAAGAAAGGTAAACATTTGGATGACTAAGGCAAAGAAGCAGCAAGAAGTAGGTTCAAGTGAGAAGAGATTTGTACTGGGTGTTGGGACACATTCCTGTGATTCCAACACTCTGGGAGGCTGAGGCAGGAGGATTGCAAGTTCAAGCACAGCGTAGGCAACTTAGTGAATTAGCAAGACCCTGTCTCAAATTTAAAAAGGGCTGGTGTAGTTGCTTACTGCAAGACCCCTGAGTTCAATCCCCTTTACCACAATGAACAAACAAATAAAAAGAAAAAGATTTAAATATAAATTGATCTACATATTGCAGATGTTTCATTTTTCTTCTTTAAATATCCAAATATTGAAACAGTGGAAAAGATTCAGGAAATACTGTATCACTCTAGATACTTCTCTATGAGATGATAAAAATTATACTATAAATGTCAATTTAAATGATTGAAATCAAATATTTAATATTTTCTGAAATAAAGGTAATTTTCAGATACGGCTCCATATAAAGTTATGTGTGATATATAAAGTTCATGAAGCCCTTCTGAATCTCAGATTTGCTGTAAGCATTTTTGAGTCCCAAATCTATTTTTTTGTTTTTAGTACTGGGGATCGAACTCTGGTCCTTGGGCTTGTGAGGCAGTCGGCACCACTGAGCTAAATCCCTAGCTGCTTTAAACACTTTTTATTGACAATCCCACTTGCTACTATAAAGTTTTCAAATTGAAATGAATAAAATGATTATTTAAGAAAGGCAGTGGCTCAAGGAGGGTTATCTAATTTGGTGTTACTGGTAATATAACAGATTACAGGAGAATCTTGATTGTAACTTTAATTTTTTAATTAAATTTTGCTGAAATGAAGGTAAGATAAATGTAGTGGGTGAATATAAACACTGCGTGTGTTCTCTTTGCCTCCCTCCTCTCTCCTTCCGTTTCTCTCGTATGCGTGTCTCTGTCTGTGCACTCAGTGGTGCTGTCCACGGATGTGGGTGTAAACTGTATCACACCGATGCTTCGGGCTCGCATTCCGACAGGCGCAGTTGTGATTTGCTACCTGGTAATGTAGGTGGTTGTGTGTGTGTGCATTTTAGCTTTAACTGCTTCTCCATGTTTTCATTGTGAGCCCAAGTTTGCCAAGGCAGGAGACTAGAGCAGGCTGTTTTTAAGCGTTTTCTAGCTTGATTGGTCACGCCTCAACTTTCAAACTTAAGATCCCCTGGTTTCCCTTGTTTTTGAGGCAATACATCGACTCTCATCCTGGCTGCGTCCCTTCGAACAAAGCACCACTCGTACCTGAATCTCGTGCCTCACACACAAGCTCGGGACCGTAGCCTTCCCACTTGTGGACGGCTTTGGGAGTCAGCGGAGACGATGACGGTGACGGGAAGATGACAGGAAGCGCAAGTGCTCTTTGTCCGCTCTTGAGAATCAACGTGGTGACGTCACGGCTGCCCGAGACCACACAGTTACTAAGTGGTGCAGATGCAATTTGAACCCAGGCAGTCGGGACTGTAAGTATAAACCATGAAGGCTACGAGGGTCTTGCCGTTATTTTCTATTATCTAGGCATGGACCACGCGGGGTACGTGTAGCTCTTGCAGCACCCGTATTTTTGTTTGATGATAGAAATTTGCCTTCCAGCTCACTGGGGGAAGAGAAAGGGCCTGTGAGTTTATTCTTGCTGGAGTTCATGGTGTAAGTAGAAAATGGCCCTGGACAACTTTAGTGATCACGACCACTCTGTCGAGAGCTATTGAAAGTTTTGCCTGGAGACCAGTGTAATCTTTGTACGGGACCCACAGGTTGTGAGTTGAGTGTGGAGCTGCTGTGGGTAGTGGCTGGTGCTGAAAGTTCCCTTAGCTCCAGGAATCTGATGTGGGTTGTAGAAGAAATAGAAAAACGATGGGAGATGTGTCAGTTGCAGATCAGGTAGAGAGGTCCGAAACTGTGAGAGACAGAGATCCTTTTAAACACTCCACTTCATCCAAGCAAATGTCGCACAGGATTCACACAGGATCTCACACGTGAGATCCCCGCAAATCCTCAATAATGTTAGTAATAGATGAGTGATGTCTAAAGTTATTTTATTTTAAAATTTTGATTTAATTGGTACACATTTAAAGTTCTCCTGTGGAGCTGGTACCTGCATGTAACACGCCGTAACCCTTCTCCTGTCCCCTTCCCCTCCTCCCTGCCTCTGCCCGCTCCGTCTCTCAATTCCCTTCCCATTTGCAAAAGACCTATACCCTTGATTCCAATTATTTCTCTTTTATTTTGCTCTTCAATTATTTATGGTTGAGTTTTTCATAAAAGAGAAACCGGAATCTGATTTATTTCACTTAACATTGTGGTCTCAAGGTGCATCACTTTTCCTATAAATAACTCAGATGTATCCTTTAGGGCACAGTGGCACTCCATTGTGTGTAAATAATCACATTTTCTTTATCTGTGCATCTGTTGAGGGACACACAGGCTGCTTTCATGATTCAGCTGTAGCGAATGGTGCTGCTATAAACATGGGTGTGCATGTGTGTCCCTGTAATATGAAGTTGTGAATGATTTCTTTTTTTGTTACTGGGGATCGAACTCAGGACCTTTGGCTTTCAAGGCAGGTGGCAGAACTACTGAGCTAAATCTCTGGCTGATGTTGTTAATTCTTTCAGGGAGATACCTAGAGGGAATAGCTGGGCCAAATAGCTGGGAATATAAAGTTATTTTTAGAAGTCTGTTCCAACAATCCTGTATCACATTATATTGTTATAGCAGTGGCCTAAATATAAATTCCTCTCAATGTGAAAATTTTTATGCTTTCCATGGAACGTCTGGCTGCTGGTGGGAGAAAAGAGCAAGCTCCATAGACACAGCCCCTGTGTGGTCACGAAACCACTCACTCTGAGACGGCATCATGCTTGTCAGTGGGTTTAACACACTGGAGCATGGCTTTGGGGTCCTTTGTGAAGAGCTGAATTTGCTAGTGTGAAATCCAGGACAGACAAGGACCCACCGTAACGGCCAGGCCATATGTTAGCCTCAGGATGTATAAGCAAAGGGATTGGCACAGATCTTTGGGTAAATGACCCAGAATGTAAGCATTCATATAATATTTCTCCCTAGTCACTGTTATTGTCTCGGAATACTGTATTAGTCAGCTTTCCACCACTGTGAGAAATACCCGAGGTAATTAAAGTAATGCATGTCACCTACTCTGCTTGTCCTCTGTAAATCCTCTTGTCTAATAGTCTCTCAAGTTCCCTCTCTGCTTTTTAAGTTGTTTCCTTCCTAGAGCCCTCAAAGGAGAGAACACATGTGGTGTCAGTCTGGCCCAAGACTGGGGACGTCTTGCTTTGGGCAGTGACGGGGGACACGTGGCAGAGCAAACTGCTCACCTCATGGCCGAGAGGCAAAGGACGAAGAGGAAGAGGCCAGGGTCCCAGACCCCGTGTGGAACAGTCCTCAAGGGCTAAGATCTTCCCATGAGGTCCCCACCTCCAAACTGCACCACCTCCGAAAGCACAGGAGTCAGAACATTCGCGACGCAAATCACAGCGAGGCCACTCCCTTATTCCTTTGTGACTGTACTGAACATATTGTTTCTTTGACGGTAATTGTTCTCCGTGCTACTGGTATTTGGGAGGTCCGGGTTACTTTTGTTGCTTGAGATGCCCAGGAAAGTGTCTCTGATTCCAGCCCCGGGCCCTCTGGACCCTAGGAGCCACCTAGCTATGTCTGTGCTCTGTCCTTTTTAGGAGTCTCAGGAAGAAGGTCCCTCCCTCGCCGCCCTCACAGCCTGGCCCCCGTGGGAGGCTTAAAGAAGGGCTTACATTCAGACAGGTCTGGCAGCTGCTGAAGAGTCAGGTGTGTCTGCCTCTCAGAACGCTCAGTGCCTGAACAGGCTGCGCCCTCCTGGGGGGCTGCTCCCAGAGCCTCCCCGATGAATGTTGTGTGGCACACACTTGAAGGAGCCGGGCTTTGTAGCAGCACTGCGTATTTCCCGGTCGGCGCCTCCCAAAGGAGCCGGTGTGTTTGAAAAATTAGGGAGTGGACTAGCAAGGCAGCACCTGCATGCAAGAGGGGCGGAGCCCAAATCTGGAGCCCCACCTGTCCTCCCTTCCCCTCCGCAGACCCAGCGGCCTGAATAGCTCCCCCACCCCGCCCCAGTCCTTTCTTCCCCCAAGAACAAGGAGGACGGCCCTCCGAACAAACAAAACTGCTCCTGCAAAGAACCAGGCTCAGGGGTTCCAGTTGCTCTGAGGCTTATGCCGGAATTAAAGGCGAGGCCACATAAGAGGAAATAAAAGGGTCTGCACCGAGATCAAATGGAGCATTTGTATGGAACCGTATTCAAAACGGATACAAATGCATCAATTCTTCAGAATTTTAGGTGAATCAAAGGAAAATTACATCCAAGGAGATAAAGCGGCCGCCAGCAGTCTAACCACGTACGAGAGATGCAACTTTGAAGCTTCCTGGCCGTCGCGCCCGAGAGCCAGATGTGGCAGGTGGAATCCCAGCGGCTGCGGCCCAGCATCTGGAGTGTATAAATCTGCCCTACGGAAAATTAAGGGCTGTGCAAGAAGGTGGCGGGATGACCAGTTGAAAATACAGTCTTGAAAGAGAAAGTGCTTTGAAGCTCAGAGAACATTTATAATGAAAACGGCTCTGGCCTCACTGCCGCTCTGTTTACGGGAGGGTGTGCGGAGGGATCAGAGGTGAGGGTTCTTCAAGTCTGAATAGAGCCACGCTCCTGAGACCCTTCCTGGATGATGTGTCGGGGGCGCCCGGGGCCACGCTCGCTGCTGAGTAGACCCCCTGCGTGTACATGTGGAGAATGGTGACGTTTTCGGCCGTTCCTGATGGAGCCTGATCCAGCCACTCCTTAGCCTGGAGAAGGCTCCCCGTCCTTTGTCTGAGCCACATCCCCGACTCTTTCTTACTTTTGAATTTTATTTTGCAACAGGGTCTCACTAAGTTGCTCGGGCGGGCTTGCCGTTCTCAATCCTCCTGCCTCAGCCTCCAGAGTAGCTGGGGTGACAGGGGTGGACCAGCACTCCCGGCCTGTTCTGTGGCTCCATTCCCAGGGCTGCCTTTGACCTGTCAGAGAACAGTGACGATCTGTGGAACCCCAGAGACACGCTGTGCGCGGGAAGGGTGTGTCGAGGACGTACACAGCCTCACAGTGACGACACGCAGAGTCAGTCACTGCACTGTGACGCCGACCAAGGCTGACCAAGGCCGTGGCGTCTTCCGGCTCACGGGGACCTGAGATTACTGACGGAGGCGCCTCCTCCCTCAGCAGAAGCCACAGCCCAGGCCCAGCAAAGAAAGTGGCTGTGTGAGGGAGGCAGGTGAGGTGCAGACTCAGGGTGTCAGGGGTCCTGATAACCCCGGCCACCGCTCTGTGTCTCTGTTCTGCTTCTTTTCACACATGGAAGTTGCACTGCTTTCTTCGCAGTGTGGCCACTGCCCAAGGGAAGGGTGGAGGATGGGCAGCTGGTGTCCTCAGTTCCAGGAGAACTCTTTATTTTAGTATTACTTTTTATCCTACTACTGGGGATCAGACCTAGGAGAACTCTATCCCTGTGCAAAGAATACCTTCTTGTATTTTATTTTGTGATCAGGTCTCACTAAGTTGCCCTGGCAAGGCTTGAGCTTGGGATCCTCCTGCCTCAGCCTCCCACATAGCTCAGATTCCAGGTGTGGGCACCACGAACGAGAAGGACTCCCTTATAGTGTGCAGTGCCTCTCCCTGTGTTCCTTTTCTAGGAAGAGCTGGAGAGAGAGGCTTCGGTAATAGGAGCAGCACCACCTCAGAGTTCCCTGAGAGGCGACAGCTGTATTCTCTGGCCTTGTCCCTTGGGCACAGAGAAGGGATTCCCAGATAACTTGAGAGCACACAGAGCCTTTGCTGTCTTGTCCTGAGAGAAGATTAAAAGATGAGAGCCCAGAGGGAGAGAGGTGACGCTGGACGCCAACCCCCTTAGTTCTCTGTTCTCTTTGGGGCATGCAGGAGCCATGGCAGAGCCCTTCACCCTCCTTTGGGGTGTGGGTGGCAGCTGTCTTTTGGGTCCTGTTGGGTGCTGGGGTCCCCACGTGAAGTCTTCATGCACCTGGGCTGGATTGGAGCTGGCCAGAGGGTGCAGAGGTCACAGGGGAGCAGGGAGAGTGGTGACTGTGCCCACCCGGGGAGGGCAGTGAGGGGCTACAGAAGGCCCTGTGCATCTTGTCAGGTGACGGTGCCCGGTCGCAGTGGCTCTCGAGGAAGGCAATTCTGATAACAAGGTGACAGCATCTCCTGCAGTCACATCAACATCCTTCCTGCTCCTGATCTTTGGCTCCCAAACGCTGCCTATCACCCTGAGAGAGATAAAAAGCCTTCTCTCTCCTGGAACCCTGCCAGCTAATCTCGGAGCTCCAGGACAAGAGCAGGGCCCTGGGTCCTCTCAGGGAAACCCCGTGTGTTTGGACAAAGCCTAGTTCAGTTATGAACTGCAGTTCTGGAGGAGGAGGCACTGCCTACTACATGTGTGTGGGGAGAGACTTGCAGAGTGGGGAGTGTTCCTCTGCCTTTCTGTTTTGTTTTCATTTTGAGATAGGGTCTTGCCAAGTCACTAGGTTGCCCAGGCAGGGATTCTCCTGCCTCAGCCTCCCAGAATTCTGGGATTACAAGTGTGTGCCACCATGCCTGGCACTGCTGCTTTTCTTCCTGAGAGAACAACGTGCTCCCCCAGCTCTGGGCACCCCCAGGGACTGGCACATTTGAATCTGGGATCAGCATCTATTTCTCAGCTTCTGCTTAAGTGAAATCTTAAGCCTAGAAGGTGCATTCGGGCCTCCTTGGCGCTATTGATGGGGCCCTTGCTCCTAAGGATGAAGTGCTGAATTTGGATCCAGTATTCCCAGATCTGTCTGTGTAGTCTCCACAATTCCCCGTGCACAGAATTCTCCAGGCATCCTGTTTACAGTATGATAGATGTTCAATACATTCATGTTTTAACGTCACGAATGCTCAATAAATTATTATTGTTGGCTAGGAATATGCATAAGAGTCAACTCAACTCAGGAACCTTTTCTTTCCTTTGTTTTTAAATTTTGAGACAAGGTCTTGCCAAATGGCCAAGGCTGGACTTGAACTCAAGATCTTTCTGTCCCCTTTCCTGAGTAGCTGGGACTGTAGGCTTGTGCTGCCATACCCAACTTCCTTTCTGTTTCAATTTTTATTTCTCTGAAGAACTTTTCTAAAAGGTACTTTTCAAAGCTTATCCTTTCCCTTTCTTTCCACAAGGGCCCCAAGGGCGCCTGTTTAGAGGAATACTGAACATCTGTATTTTGCAGATTCCCTCAGTAATTTTGACTCTGAAGTGGTGTTACTCCTATTATCGAGACCTCTCTCGCCTGCTCTTCCTAAGAACCCTGCAAAAATCTTGTTGCTGTTGCTTCTGAAGAACTAAGCCTAAGAATTTAGCACCTTAATGATCTGCATTCAAAAAATTGCTATATATTATGATGCAGTCTTAGCTGTTCGTTAAAGCAGATTCTCTACTTAGAAATGATTTAATATTTTTGCGTCCTACAACCATGTATATTTTCAAAAATATTCATTTATATTTTATTTCATGCAGAAAAGGATTTTGAGAAGGTTTTTGCAAAACAACTTCTCGACACAAAATTTACTGCATCTCAGAGTGACCTCCTTGTCTAATGTGGTTGAATTAAGGAAGTTTTTTCAGCGTTTGGAGAATTCATCTTTGGCCCCAAGTTCATTTGTCCGAACGTACAGACTATCTTCTTTCGATTTCGCTCTCGGCACAGATAAGGCAGAAATGGTGAATTGCAGTTGGTCTTAGGATCGCCTTGCTAGAAAAACAGAAGCCTCCAGACCGAGGGGGCCGTGTGAGATTCCGTCAGAAGGATTTGGCTGAGCGGCCAAGAGCAAGAGAGAGGAAGGGCCGCGAACGAGAATACAAATCAGCTCATTATCATGCCACTTTCCCCTCCTCTGCGAGGCTGTGCTCCTTTCTGCAGGTGCCCGGGCGTCCACCAAACGTTCGCCTTCGTTCTTCCCCACAGTACAGCAGGTTGCCAGCTAAGGCCAGAATCCCAGGGCCGCTCCCTTGCTCTCCAGAAACCCCGCTTTCCAAACGCAGAAGCAAAGCAATTGTCATTTGCCGAGTATCAAATAGTCTGTGGGTTGTTTTCCTTTGAAAACTTAAAAGGAAATTAAGGAGCTGTTCGAGGAGAGTCAGACAATAGAATACACCAAGCCACGCTGACTGAAAGCAACGCAGACACGCACTCAAGTAGGCTAAACTGAGTGCTCAGGGCTCAGTACAGTGCCACCCTGTCTTCCCCTCTTGCCTTCCCAGGGCCAGGATGCAACTCCTCCATCTTAGACCCGTCCATCGTGGCCGAGTTAGACAAACAGATTACTTTGTGAAATGTAGCTGTTAAATTAATTACGCAGAGTGCACAGACCTTTCTTTCTATCACCGCTGGGGGGTTAGGGTGCTCAGCATCGAATTTCGAATTCTGCGGCCGTTTCTCTTTCTATTCACCAGAGCAGCTCCTGCTAATCCAGGCTCCCACAGGCAGGGCACAGGGCCGTGTGGGCTACGCCGCCAGCTGGCAGCAGGGCCCTCTGCTCTACAGCCCTTGATTGGGCTCTCTGAGGCATTTCAGAAACACAGGGTTGCAAGCACACACAGAATGAGCTGTTGTTACTATTTGAATTTGTGATCACATTACTGATTCTCCTCTTCATCTGGAAAAAGCGGTTCCATTTTTAAGTATCATTTTTTCAGAGAACTGTAACCTTGCAGTGTTTTCGTTTGCTTGCGTATGAGGTTCTATGAGAATTCATAACTCCATCTCAATTGTCACCCGATTTCTGTTTATTTTTTCCCATAGGAGCTGTGAAAAATCTTGCAAGATTTACCCTGCCTCTTTTTTTTCTGATTCCCCTATGATTAATTAAAAAAATTAAATGTAAAGTTTTTTCCAGTGGCTTTTTTGATGACGAAAGTATAATTGTTGACAAGGAGCATTGATTTTCCTGGGGAAAGCCGATCTAGTCCAGGCGGAGGGTGGTGGTGCATGCTGGTAATCCCAGCACTATGGGAGGAGTGGAGACAGGCAAATCTCAAATTCGAACCTAACCCAGGGTGAGTCAGGGAGTTAGTGAGACCTTGTCTCGGAATAAACAAACAGCAAAGGCTGGGAATGCAGCTCAGTATGAAGGCTCTGGATTCCATCCATAGTTCTGGATACAAGCCAAAACAGTTATAAAAATCCAGAGAAGACAGCCAGACATTCAAATACACCTCTTCCCAAGTTACACCTACAAGGGGCTGTTGCTTCTGTCCTTAACAGTTCAGCTGTGAGAACCACTAATCGCTTATGACCCATTGTTCCAAGTAAATGCGTTGACAAGGAAAAGACAGCACATGGCAGAGGGAGTGTTTGTGTCCATCTTTTCTTTGTCTAGATGGGTGTTTCTTTACTGGTGGCTAGAGCATATGCCTCAGGTGTTGGAATCACTAAAGTAGATCAAGGTTGACAATTTAAAGAAAGAAATAGAATGGACTAGATTACAAAATGTAAAATTGTCATGGAATTTAGATTTCTGTGTGTGTACAAGGGTGTGTGTGTGTGTGGGTGGGTGTGCACATACACATGTCCATGGGTGCACATGCACGACCCAGGAGGTGGTGTGGTGAAAATATTTGAAGAAATAGCGACTTCAGTTGCAGTTGGCCCCTGAGTTACAACCAGCCTGACATAAAAACAACTTGGGTTATGACCTGAACAGTTTTTTTGGGGGGATACTGGATATCGTACTTGGGACCTTGCAGTTGTGAGAGGAGGTGGCACCACTGAGCTAAATCCCCAGCCTCTGAATTTTAGTTTTAACTTATGAAGAAAATCTCGAGTTATGACCAGAATGATGGCCACCTGTGTGTCCAGATGTCCTCAGGTACAGATTTAACCCTTAAAGAGTTCTGGTAGGAACATGAGGACATCCTTTCCTGCATGGGGTTAACTGAGAAATCCTGGGCCAGCGTCTCTCTAAGGACACTGAGATCTGCCCATGTACAGGAGAGAGACTGTGAAGGCTGTGGAGAGGAACCTGAGCCTTCAATTGACCAACTTGAGTTACAGCCAGCCCTTGAGAGAGTGGATTGAATCCATAAGTCAAGGCCCACTGCATTTGTGTTCAATGCTGTTCCCCCCGAATCTTGGGCTACAGAAGTTTCTTGGGATAATTGGCAGGTACGGGCCTCTAATACAAGTTCAAGCATTTGAAAAACTCCTATTGGTTATTTTATAATCTGGGGGCAGGGTGTAAGATTCCCTTTAGAAAAATGCCTCTGCTTCTAAATAAAAGAGCTTGGAAACTCAGTGGTCTTGATCCAGAATAGTGGATGAGCTCTCTGTTTAGAATTGCATAGCCTTTCCTAAGAGAAATTCTGGGGTAGCCCTCCTTCCTCCGGGGTAGACAGTGCTGCTTCCTCTAAGGTTTGCTTGTCAGCTGTGCTTTTGCTATATTTTTGTGACTCTTATTATACCCCTGCGCCTCTGTTTGTATCTTTCCCTATTTCTCCAAGTTTGCGGAACAGCTAGGCCACGGTGGTCTCTGGTGGGGGCTGTAATCCGGGTCTATGCAGGACATGGATTTCTGCCTGGCCCTCTAGCAGCCTTTACTGTGCTGTGTCTTTGAAATCTAAGCAAGGGGCTCTTCCCTCCTAGAGCCACAGAATAAGGACAAGCCAGGCCCACCTGAAGATCTCTAGCTCCCTCTCCTCCCCAGTTAGGGTCGCCCGTCCTTCTGGTTGCCCCAACACTTAGCAATGACAGGGAACAACACTGAATCACAAATCCATCGAATAAGAGAATTTCATATTGGAAAAGATATAAATATCATTTACTGAAAATGTCATTTTTTTATTAGAAAATGAAAGCCCAGGGAATCAACTAAGAATCGCACAGTTTTTTAGCTTATTCCCACTGTAAACAGGGGTCATATGGTAAAATATCATTACTTTGTGTGAATAACCAGCATTTATTAAACATGAGAGACACCCTGAGCTGTAGGTTCAGAACTGTTCCGTGTGCTGTCCAGTATTTGAAGCACAATCCAAGAGAGAAAGGCATACATGTGATCAAACACGTACACAGCGAGACCACATTGTCACACCGCAATACACACCCTGGCCATGATAGATGTGCTCTGGTGTTTTCTACCCTGTTCAGATATTGGGTACATTTATCTCCCATAGCGCAGAAACCCCAGATGCTTGACTGACATAAGATAAAAGTCTCTTTGTTTCTCGTGTGACGTGTGTTTCAGGGTCTGGCACAGTTTTACCTGACAAGGCCGGTCAGGGACACCGTTTCTTCTGTGTTGTTGGTCTCCTCTGTCTTAGTGGCTTGTTCTTTTTTTTGAGTTGCTTGAATTTGGTTTACGACACATCCTCCTTCCAGTTGCAGGGAGGACAAAGGAAACGTGCTGACCACATAGCTTTATCTCTGAGGGGACGACCTAGAGGTTGCGCACATTACGTCTCCTATCTCATTGGTCCAAATTTAGCCATGTGGCAGTGTCCTGGATTTACCCTGGCTGGTCATCGTATGCACAGCAAATGCACAGAATGTATTTCTAGAAGGATAAAGAGTGAATGGGGTCTTGCACAAGAGTAGTGGTTTCCACTCCCTTCCCTTCCCCTGTGAACTTGTTGATGACTATCTTCTAAGCCAACCTCATGCCTCACATAGACTGCAGCACACAGATTTTAAATCACTGTCCTGAAGGTTCCATACAATAAATAATGTTATCTTGGCAGGGCCTGTTGGCCTGTAGGTCCAGCACTTTGGAGGCTGAGGCACAAAGAGCCCAAATTTGAACCCAGTCTGTGCAGCTTGGTGACTTTGTGAGACCCTGTCTTAGAATAAAAAATAAAACCATGGGCTGGGATGTAGTTCAGTGTGAAGGCCCCCGCTATCATCCCTGGTACTACAAAGAAAAAGAAAGCTAGCAAGCTAGCTTGCCTGGAAGTTAAAAAATAGATATGCTCAAAATACCATAAAGAGTTTCTGTTAGTGTTAATTTTTATCAAACTTCTACATTGTTACTGTTATGCATTAGATCTAAAAGTCCCAAGTTCTCATGTGTGAGTGTGGAAGGTGACCAGACCACTGGGGAGTTCAGCAGCTGGATGGGCTGCTGGGCAGTGCGAGCTGGTTGGAGAGGAATTGCCCAGGTCGTTACCTGTTCCTGTTCCTCTGCTGGGTTGAGCACCTTTTCCTCCACCAGGCTGCTCTGCCATCGTGGTTCTGCCTTGGAGCCAGTGAGCAGGGACTGAAGCTGTGAGCCAGCATAAACACCTCCTCCTTTGTGTGTGTGTGCTGGGTACGGTGTCCAGCAACAGAAAAGCGATTAAGACCCTTTCCCCAAGGTATATACTCTTTCTTCTTTGACTGTTGCTTTCTTAGAACCTCCTGTTCATCCTGTTCGCTTACCTCTGTGAAGATATCAACACTCTTTTGGAGGGAAGCAGGGAGGGAGGGAGGGACTTTTTGTTCTTCTGGCTTCTGCTGTTTGTTTTGTGGTCTTACTTTGTGTAGGCCACGTCCTTGAAATTCCCATGACACTTTGCTGTCTGTCCACGTTTTAGAAGGGGCCGTGAGACTCTAGTGGGAAGCTTGTGCCTGGGGCTGGGTGTTAGGGAACGATCTGGCTGGGACATTCCTTCAGGGAAACTGAAAAGCTGGCCTCTGTAGGACCTTCCCCTCCGAGGAAGTCTTCTGGTGCTGTTGTGGTGTCACAGGTGGCCTCCAGGTGGGGAGGGGTGGCGGGTGGCAGGTGGAACTTCATCACGCAGGAACTTTCTCCCATCTGTCTGTTCTCACAACAGGGTCTCCAGCCTCGAATGTGCGCTTGTCCCCAGCCCCAAGTCTGCCTGTGGAGAGCAGGCCCACAGGCCCTTGCCAGCTGACCGGGAGCAGAGGCAGAGCTTGGGCTTCTCACCTGGTTTTGCAGCCCTCTCTGCTAGGCCAGTGCAGGGCCACTTCCAGCAGCACCTGACCCTGCCGAGCTGGGCGTCTGTGCAAGTCGTCTGTCTGAGCCATGCTGTTTCTGTTTCATTTTGGAGCGGGGCAGACGTTGCTGTTTCCTTGAATCTGTCGTTAGTTATCACTTGGACATCTGCTTTCCACCTCCCAAACTATGACTTTGTTTTCTCTCCCAACTTTCCTGTGGGTTTATTTCTTAAAAACAAAACAACTCTCCGCAAACTAATTTCATTACCCGAGTGGAGAGTCTGAACAGAGTGAAGATTCGTTCAGATCCGGATAACTGCTGCATTTAAACCTCTCTGCTTATTCTGAGCAAATCATTTTAACTCTTTCCTTTCCCTCCCTACAGTCCTTCGAGAACTAATAGGAGGCACAACTCCAACCTTCATGTCATCTCCGCAGTGTTGTTTTTTTTTTCTCTCTGGCAGAAATGCTTTTCGAGTTAACGGCCCAATGTGTGGAGAATAGAGAGGAAGAGGAGGAAAGTGGGAACTCCCGAATCCTGGGGGTGATCACACCTACCATTCTGGAGGACCGACAGACAGAAAGCAGACCTGAGCCGAATGTGGAGGCCGTGCAGTTTCTTGGCGTCTTCAGGGGAAATCTCTGCTTTTTAAGGCTCCTGACCTTGGATGTAGGTGCTGAAAACAGCAGAAGATGTGCTGTGGCTCCTGGGGCTTTGAGAGAAATGTGCCTCTGTGTGTGTGTGTGTGTGTGTGTGTGTGTGTGTGTGTGTGTCTTTTCTCTCCAATCAGAAGAGACAGATCGCTTTGGGTATCGACATTAAGCACGAAAGTGTCGGGTTAGTGGTACCTAAACTTCCGGCATCCACTGCCCCTCGGAAGTGTCTCAGCAGAAAGGACACTGGCCCTGGCTCGTCTCTAATTGTGTGTCCCAGCGAAGGGTGAAAGAGGTGTGCAAGTTCCAGGGTCCGGCAGACCTGAAGGGCCACGGCCAGCTCTGTCTGTCCCTGGTGCTCCGTGGTACCAGCCACTTCGTGGTTGAGCCTCGGCTCCTCGGCTGGCACCTAAGAACGAGGTTCTTTGTGAGGGGCTGCAGGCAGTGCTTGTCCTTCTCTGAGTCTATGCCATATTCTTTTCTAGTTTTTATTTAATTTTATTTTTTATTTTTTGGTACTGGGGATCGAACTCAGGACCTTGCACTTGCCAGGCAGGTGTAGTGTCACTGAGCTACACCCCTGGCCCTTTTGCCACATTCTTCAGAGTAGACCAGGCACAGGTTGCCCTTGCCTATTTGCAGCAATAAGCAGAAACACAGCCGTGCCTGCTTGATGGGCTAGAGGAGGGTACAGAGGGCAGGGGGCTGGAGATGTAGGAAGAAAATAGGAAGACCGGAAAAAGAGAACGGGGGAGGGGGCTAGGGCTGGGAAAGCAGGGCCTATAATTCAGCTGCCCTCCATGAGAACGGACCGAGTCTCCTCTGCTTCACACGAAGCTCATCCCTGCAGCTCCACTTCAAGAGCCGAGCGCCTGCCAACCTCGCCTCATGGCCTCGTCCCTGCCAACAAATAACCTTTTCCTTCCCCTGGCAGTAAACTCGAAAGCCTCCAGAAATTAACGTGGAGTCAACTGTCGCAGAGGAGTAACTAATGAGGCTGCTGGACGGGAAGGAGAGGAGCACAGACACCACCACCGAACTAGGGCAGACGCAGCAGCCGAGTCCCGCCCCGAGACGGGCAGCCCCTCCGGGGTGTGCGGGTGTCTACATACGGGCTCTGTGCGTGGGTGTGGGTGCACTTAGGGGTGTGCGCAGCTTCTGCGGGGCCGTGGAGTGGGAACTGGGCAGGGACGGTCCGTGCGGGGGTAGTGGGGAGATCGTGACAGGCGCACTGTGGACGCAAGCCCCGGCTGGGGTGTCTACCACCCTCCTATCCCCTGCCCTTGATTTCACTTGCTTCCCATACACAAAGCTGGAGTTTCCCACACTGTTTCAAGCCGTGAGAAGTGACATGCCTTGATCTTTTGTTCCAAAAACCTTGAAAAAAATAATTGATTTGGGGAGTTGAAAACCGGGAATTTGAAAAAAAAGGAAAAGAAAGGAAGAGAAAAAAAAAATCCAGCCAAACGCCTTGATGTCTTAGTTGTCTCAACCAAAGTGTTCATTCTTCATGCGCCTCTGTCTAATTGTCATAAAACAAGCTTGGCCTGGATGGAAATCCCTTCACTCTGAAGCGACTGGGTTTAACAAGACGCAGCTGCCTTATAAAGAAAGCCAGTAGCACTCCTCGGTAGCTCTCCTTTGATTTGTTTCTAATTTTATTGAATGCAGTGAGCAGGTTGCCCTGTTTTACAGCTCCTGTCAAGGGCTTTTGGGTGGCACAGAAGCCACCGTGGAAGGTTGGCCCCCTGAGTGACTTAGACCACGGCTGCCACAAAAGACCGCGTGTGAAATGTGGTCATTGGATTCTGGGTCACACTTAACGTTCTCTTTAGGGGTTGAAGCACGTATTAGAGTAAGAGAAACCCACGTCTCATAAATGAGCCCACATCTGGTTCCATCCCGGGCACAAACCTCACAGTATTAATTATTCTGATAGTTAAAGCTGAGAAGGGAGAAGGACGTTATTTATAGTGATCTTCACTAAGTAAATCATTTAAAAAATGGCTTTCTAAAATGCAATATTTCCTTTTTAAGAAGCCCTCCAGAATTAAAGGGGCTTTACAAGGGAACAGGAAGCATATTGTAGGGGGGAGAGACAGAAGCTGTCTTGATTAATGCCCATGATTATCAGCGATGCAAATCGCTTTCACTTATTAAGTCTTGTTTAATATCCTAATGAAGGCTTCCTGAGCAGATCTGGTAATTCCAGAGAAAGTGGCTGGGAACTAATACCCTCTCAGGGAGTGGAGAATGAGCAGCCCTAGAAAGAAGACCTCATTTACCATAATTCCTCCCCTGCCCAGGACCCTTTTCTCAGCTTCTACTTCGCAGCAGGAGACAATTAACCTTTTCCGTGCCAGAAGTGATTTCTCGGCACCTTCCAGCTGCGCAGGCCAGCGGGGTCAGGGGAGGATGGAGGTTCTCTTTGGTTTGCACTGCCACGCAGCAGTTCTGAGAAACTGGACTGCACGGAAGGGTTTCAGAGGCAGCCGCGGGCTCGGCGATTGGACTTGGGCGTAGATGTGGTATCTCGCACCCTACCCAAGGCTTTTCAAACACCCAGCCCAGCCAGTGTGGCATTGCTTATTCAGCTCGAATCAAAGACCAACGGAAATGAAAAGAGATACACTGGAGAAAATCCTATTTCGCCCCTAAATGCTGGGCTGCCTTTGTGATCTGTCAGAAAGTATGTTTTATTGAGGTTGAAAGTCTGGAAGGTCGGCTCAGGACTTGCCTTTGGCTCTCTTTATAGGGCCGGGATCCCATTTGCTGGCTCTGCTGGAGCCTGGGCCTGTGCTGGGCCCTTCCCAGGCCTGAGGGCTGTGCTCACCTGTGGATGGGTGGTGCCTTCCATCACTGCTGATTGCTTCCAGGAGCAATATTTAGAGGCGAGAGAGCGGAGGACCCCACTGGGGCAAAGAAAGCTGCAGGGCCACAGGGTTTGGGAAGGGCCCTCTCTGAAAGCCCACATTCAGGGCTGCAGGGGATCGGGCACCCACTAAGCAGTCCCCTTGGCTGTAGAAATGCCTTTCCTGTGTTTCTGCACCTCGACCTGCCTCAGTCCACGTATAAAGGAAGATAGACAGGATTTTTTCATCTGGGCCGAGACCAAGGGAAGAATCCTTTGATTTTCTGTTTTGCTTTGGAATATTAGAGAGCTCCAAACTGGCCACCTACTCGGGGACTAAAGTGACCTCCTTGTTGCTGAAATGAGGTCCAATTTTGGAGCACCCCCAATGCAAGGGCTCCAAAGAGCTGAGCATGAAACCTTCTCTTTTCACAGTGCAAGCAGATGGTGCCTTGCTACTGCTCGTGAGAGAAAGCCCATCTCTCATATTATTCTGGGTAAGGATTTTACGGCAGGTGCAAGTGCTGTAGGGAAACCGTAGTTGTGGGTGGCCATGGGGCTGGCAGCGTTTGGAGGATGAAATGCTGCTCCTCTGTTAAAGAAGGATCTGATTTAGGCTCCGCTTCACCCTGCATGAGGAGGAAGAGGAGGAGGTGCTGCCCACAGTGACCACCGGTGAGGGCAGGAGGGGGCGCATCCCCAGATGGGCTGGGGACAGTGCTGGGCACACAGTGTATGTGTGTGTGTGGGGGGGGTTCAGGCCTGGATTCCAGAGCTCCAGGAAGTGGCCATGATGCTGGCATTCAGTGGCACGATGTGACCGCCTCCTCTCTCCCCTGGAACTTTTCTTTTCTTCCCATTGCATCTTTCATGTGTTAGTGGCATGAGACTTTCTCATTTGGCTTGTTCACTGTGAAATTTCTGTTCCCCTTGCTGGATGGAAGCACCACTGCGGGTTTTTCACATGCATGGTTAACAGTGCCCCTGGCGGAAGTTCAGTAAGGACGAGACAAATGGATGAGTGGCTTGGGGTCTGTGCTTCTCTTGGCACAGTGGAAAGGTTTTAGACTACTTCCCTAAAATACTCAGTCCATGCTGGCTCCGATCTGTTTAAGCCATTGCATGTTTAGGACCTTAAATCGTCTGTCTGAGCGCCGAATCAACAGATCTTTGTCCCTGAAATGGAGAGGGCCATAGCCATAGCCATGGCCCTGCCCTGCCAGGCCTGTGGTCTGTGCTGGCCGAGGTCAGGGCCTGTGGTGTGTGTGCCCAGTTTGCATGGCTGTCTGGGAAATGGGCCCGCGCTTCGTCGTCTTCTCTAAGCCTCACTTGTGCGTTCTCCTTTCCACAGTCAGAGCTCACAGGTGTCCTTCCCTAGGCACTGTCCCCTGATTTCCCAGACAGAATTCCTCTCCGAGTGGCCCTTAGCCACAGCTTCATTCCAGCCTGACTTGTTATTATACCAGGTGCTGTGGCTTGTGTTAAGATGTTCCCGAAATCCTCATGCTTTTCTCAGGGGTGGCTGAATCCAGAGTGGTTGACTGACTCGTGGTGGGGCTCGGCCCCAGGGCACTAAGATTAAGGGTGTCTGTGCTGCTCGCCCTAAGTAGTCTGAATAAGATAAAAGGGGCAGAAAGCTGCTCTTAAGGCCCCTTGTTGCTTTTGCTACCATAGGCATCATGAACTGTTTCTCCCCTGTGACGCCCTCTGCCATGTGCCGCCCTGCCCTGGAGCCAGCTGATTATGGACTGAACCTCCACAAACTTTGGGTGTTGGGTATTTTGTCTCAGCAACGAGAGAAGAGTAACTAACTAGTAGAGTCTTTGGCCACACTGTCTTGGCTGCCTCGATGTCCTGAATCAATTCAGAATGTTTCCCTTTCATGGTCATCTTGACTTTGAGGAAGAGAAGTGATGTGATGCCAGATCGGGTGAATGAGGTGGATGAGGACCCATTCCCTGTATTTCCATTATACTTTGAAAGACCCTCTTGAAAGAGGACTTCTGGAAGTGCTTCAGCTGGGATAAATGAGTTGAAAGTGGGGGGGATGTTTTGAGGGGATTCATGGCAATGTGTCTTTATTGTAACACATTTTTGTAACTCCCCGGTATTTTTCTTTATTTGTTTTTATCTTACCGAGTTTATTGGTACTTTTTAGGTCTACAGCACAGTTACATTCATCATTGGGATCCTGTACCTTTACATGACAGGTCTGGGTTCTCATTTTTTCCCCATACCCCTTCCCTTCCCCGTCCCGGTAGTTTTGATAGCCCTTGTATCTACGTGTAATGCCTCCCTCACGGTGCAGCAGTGATCACTCAGCTGACATTCCCGAGGCTTTGCTGTGTACCAGGCACCCTACACAGTGAGCATCTGTGAACTCCTGCCAGCCTTGAACAGCCCATGTTACAGAGGAGAAGGACACGGCATGGAGACTCACTCACGGGATCCCAGGGCAGGAGTGGGGTGGTTGGGATTTGAACCTCGGTGACCCAGCTGTGGCTGGGCCTTCTGTGGTCCCTCGGGCTGTGATGGCCGCCCTGTGTTCTCCCAAAGGTCTTCTGAGAAGCAAATACGAATGTGTGTGAGTGGGTTTTGTAAGTGGAATAGCGCTAAGCACTTAGAGGTTATTGTTATAATTAAGTCTTTTTTAATGACAATGAAAACAGAAATGTTTCGAATACAGCTAAAGAAGCATCTCTGCAAACACTCACCATCTGTTGCTGGGCAGTTTGGTAAATGCTCTGTAAAATGCCATTCACAGACTCCTAGACTTCATTTGGACCCCCTGCCAACAAGGCAGGTTGATAAGATTTAAGTAACTCTGCTTCTTTTTCACCCTGGGTGCTTTTTTTTTAACCTTGTATTTAAAAAATGTATGTCTTAAATTGTGGTAAAATATATATATAGCATTAAATTTACCATTGGAAGCACTGTAAGTGTGCAGTCTGGTGGCGTTTAAGAGGCCCACATAATTGCACAATCTTCATCATGCTCGTCCCCAGGACTTCACATTCTTAAGGTGGAAACTGTGGACCCGTTAGACGGTAACTCTCCCACCCATGGTTCTCCAGCTCCTGGCGCCCACTGCTTCACTTCCCGTGTCTGTAAGCTCGTACTCTCTGCGTCCTGCACAGAAGCAGACCCATGCAGTATTTATTCTTTTGTGTCTGGCTTCTTTCACTTATCACGATGTCTTCCAGATTCAACCCTGTGTACCATGTTTCAGATTTCCTTTTTCCAGGCTGACTGCTCCATTGTGTGCATGTTTGCATGCAAATACACAACACTTTGCCTTTCCATTCATCTGTCAGTGGTCATTTGGCTTGCTTCCATTTTGGACTAGAGTCAATGAAGCTGCTATGAACGTTAGTACAATCTAGAAATATCTATTGGGGTCCTGGTTTCAATCCTGGGTTCTTCTCTAGCAGTGCAATTGCAAGATCATATGGTAATTCTATTTTTTGTTTTGTTGTGTCTTTGCTGCTGCGGATCAAACTCGGGTCCTTGTGGTTGTGAGGCAGGCGGCGGAACCACTGAGCTAAATCTCTGGCCCTGGTAATTCTATTTTTAATTTTTTGATGAACCACCAAAATATTTTTCATAGCAGCGGCACCATTTTACAGTCGTACCAGAAGGAAGCTAGGGCTCCAATTTCTTTACACCTTTGTGAACACTTTTTTTCTCTGTTTTTTGAAAAATAGTCTTCCTGATGGGTGTGAATTGTGTCCCTGAGAATCTTTGAATGATTTGATTTTACCTCTTCACCCCCCATATCTCTGAATTATTTTTCATCACCCCAAAACAGTCTTGGCCACATTAAATAGAATTGCTCTGTCATCTTGGTCCTCTTCCTTTTATTTACACAGCCTTCAAATGCGGGTACCTGCTTGCTACCATTGTAGGTTCTTGGAACCAGAAAAGTAGGACCATGAGATCTATGTAAACATTCAAGGCTCTCTTTGGTCATACATCATTTTGGTGGTTTATTACATAAAAGTATGAATTATCCCATTTTTGGCTATATTTGAAGATATTGTTATGTTAATCAGCTTCTGTGTCTGTAATTAAATACCTGAGATAGACAAATTAAAAAGAAGGGAAGGTTTATTTGCGCTTTTCATACCAAGGTTCCTTAGCCCTGCTGCTTTGGGTCTGAGGTGAGGCAAACATCACGGCAGGGAGTGTGTGGTGGAGGAGGCTGCTCACCTCATGGTGGACAGGAAAGAGGGAAAGACACATCCAATGGCCGCCCTTCCTCTTGGCCCCACCCACTAATGGTTCCTCCACTTCCCAGTAGGCCACAGGCTGGAGACCAAGCCTTTAGCATATGAGTCTTTGCAAGACCTCTGAGACCCAAACCGTAACAGTCATCATTTCAATTATAGGTGACAAAGACTTAATTACACATATTCAGTGTTATTTCTGGGTAACAATTGAATTTTCTGTATGTAGGAGGGCATTTAGGTCCTCATTTTTTATTTTGTTTTTTTAAATGAAGTTCCTCACTTTGTTGGAGATACTAATGTCCACACACCTCATTTTAAAAAGTTGTTTTAAATGAACTTTTATGTTTTAGATTTTAGATGAAGTTAGTATGCAGAGTTCTCATCAATCCTACACCTTTTGTGTAGCATCTCACAGAAATGGTGCATTTATCACCATTAATGAGCCACTACAAAAATGTTATTCTTAACTAAAGCCCAATGCTGATTAGATGTTTCTAATTTTTACATAACATCGCTGTTGTTATTCTGGGACTCCACACATCCCTTGGGATGCTCCTGACTGTGACAGTTTCTGAGACTTCCCTCCATCTTGATGACCTTGACAGTTTGGAGACCCCCCCGGGCCGGTGTGCTGGAGACTGGATTGGGATTTCTCTGATGATTTTCCCACGATGAGGTTATGGGTGTGGGGGAAGAAAGTCATGGATGTCAGATATGATGGACCCATCATATCTGGGTCCCTTCTGTCACCAGGACTTACTGCTGACCAGAATTTCCCCCCTGGTGCTGGGAGAGCTCACAGACCATTGTAAGGTTTTTCTTTTTTTCCCTTCTTTCTATCCCCTTTAAAAAAGGAACACCCTACACAAGGAGCAGAGAGTTTCATCCACTCTCCTTGAGGGTGGTACATGCATAATTTTCTGCCTGATTTGCCCCTTTTCTCACATTTATTTATCTATTCAATCATCTATTTTTAGCAGTAAGACCAGTGAGTGCCTATTTTATAGACGGGATCATGATCTACTGCTGCCTTATGTGTGCTATGGACCCAGTTATTTCCCCTTTGGACACCAGGAATATTTTGCGGATTTGTATCCCCTTTGGTGTGTTCCTGAATCATGTGCGCGCACATGTGTGTGTGTATGTGTGTGTGTTGTTGTTGTTTTTGAATTCTTTCTTACTTTCTGGCCCTACACACTGCCCCAGGCTCACTTTTTGTGTGTCCTGCATGGGTCCTAGAACCAGCCATTTGTCCCTGAGCCTGACTCCTCTCGGTGGAGAAAGGGATTAGAGCTCTGGCCCCTGCTGTGCTTGCTGCTACTGGTGTCATTCCATCTGGGTACTCTCAGCTGACCCCTAATTCTGATGACTACTTTGGGTATTTGGGGTTAAAACGTTGAAGAACTACATTGCGTGCTTTCCTGAATTCTTAGCAGAAGGTGATCAACACAGGCGCACCTGTTCCTGGACCTTGGATTTTGTCTGGGATGCTGGTGGTCCAGCTGTGTCCCCGAGTTCACTTTTGTTCCCACTGAGTTTCGGCAGATTATTCATGCGCTGCAGTGCCATGTTGCTGTTGCACTGTTTTTCATTCTTTCTTTTCATAATCTTTTTAATCCCGTTTCCTCCTGGTGTTTTGGGTGACCCCCTCGCTTTCCCTCTCCTTTTCTCTTCCTCATCTACTGTCTGCTCAGGACTCAGGGAGCCACATTTGGCCTTCCTGGCTGTGCCACCAGAGCCAGGACACTGAGGCAGGCTGTGAGATTTGCACCAGGGAGGTGGATGGATCTGGCAGTCCCTGCTGGAGACCACGTAGGGAAACCTCTTCTCCGCCATCGTGTCCTCTCGCCCCATTTCTCTGCTTGGATAACAAGCACGTTTTCAATGTCAGCACCAGATGTCTGCAAGGTGCTGCTTTCCCCTCCTGGTTTGGTATCCTGGCTGTCAGGTTATATTTAGAGAGTTCCAAGGTGCAGGGCAAGGACAGCAGCCTGAAGTCAGCAGACCTAAGAAGCCTTTGAGAGCAGGTTTCCTTGCTTTGGCAAGTCACTTGCCCTCTCTGGTCTTGGTTGTCGCCTATAAACTGAAAGGGTCAGCGTGCACGACTCCTAGGTTTTGTGCTCCCGACATCCTGTGGCTTTGGAGTGGGTGAGCACTCTTAATCGTAGGTGAGCAGAAAGATCACATGGGCTGGTGCACGTATCATCTCCACTAAGCTGCCTACAGATGGGTGACCTTGAGAGAGTCGCTCTAAAAATACCCAGCTCACACACACACGTGTGTGTAAGCACTCACTGTATAATAAAGCACACGCTTCAGATCAGGGAACAGGGAAGGGAGCCTCCACTGCATGTGGAAAATAGCAGGAAAACAGGAGAAGAAGCTGGCCTGCATGTCAGGTCCTATACCTATACAGGATGATATGAGAAAATACAGGATGAAGAGCTCTGTGATCTGGGCTTGGGGAAACTGTAAACAAATTTCACAGACACAGACCTTAAGGGGAACAAAAAATTTAAAAAAGAGATGAAATCAATACCACCAAAATTAGAAGTCTCCCAGCAACATGGATGGATGTAACTGGGAAAAAGTAGAAAACAGGATGAGACAGGTAACAAGGCCATTTGCAAAATTTAGAACACATTTGTATAAACCAACAATATATATTTTACAAGGACATGTGCAAGTAAAGGGATTCATTTCAGAATGTAGCCTATGGGGGGGCATGAAAACGGAATGAAAGGAAACAGATACCAAGGGAACCCAACCCAAGAAGGGCCTCACACGGTAGTGGGCTGTCATGTGAGATTCAGGTGGAACGTCGTGTGCATGCTTCTGTATGTGTACATTTACACATCCTGGAATGCACATACACATCTTTTATAAGGACATCTTTGCATAAGTGTCGCCCTCCCCAAATTCAGAGCTCCCTGGGGGCCAGAATCAGCACTCAGCATACAGTAGGAGTTCGTATCAGTGAGTGAATGAGTGCACCTCAGTGGGATTTTGTGGGGACAACACGAGGTCACAGGCATGAATACTCAAAGTTTGCGAGTGCTGTCCTGGAATCACCCTTAGAATCCATCTGGGTCACTGTTTAGCAGACCTCTGAATTTCATAGATGGCTTCTATAATAGGCAGGGCGGGGGCTGAAAAAATAAGAGCTGCACATCCCAGGTCAGGAACCGCCTTTTCCTAAACTCCCAGGTGAGCCCGAAAGCCCATCATTATCATTTCACCAAAGAGATTTTTAAACATTGCCGGGTAAGGTAAATATCAAGCACCACGGGAATTAAAAGAACCACTGGGGATAGAATGAGACTATCAGAGCAGGCAGCTGAGCAAAACTAGCAGTTGAACTTGGCCATGAATGACTTCTCTTTTTATGAACATCAGAGAAGTAGACAATTTAAAGGATAGTGCACTTCATGAAATAATTTAGCTTAATGAAAATTTACGACACTCTTCCAGTTTTCTCTGTTTCCTATAGGAACCTCATTGTGACTGGGGCCAGGATCGTGAACCTCTGAGCGTGGTCCAGTGTCAGCGCCATCGTGTCTTAGGTGGTCCTGGAAGACCTAGAGCCACTAGCTGAGCTTCTGATTTGCAGGAAGGGAAGCTTTTCCCAACCCCACACACTAAGTTCTTTGGAAAGCACTCCCAAGATCCTATTAAGTCCTGATGGAAAATTCCCCCTCCTTGTGGTCAGCAGTGGACCAGCTGGCAGATATTTAAAGAGAATATTTCTTCTGATTTATTGAAGGGCAGGAGGTGCTTTGAACCCAGGTTAGAGAGGAACTTGAGTTCATCCTGTCTGCATCCCAGACCTGTTGTTATAGCACCTGAGCAAGTGAGTCACAGGAAAACTTGGGAACTGTGACAGACTTACAGGCAAATTGGCTGCTGGATTCTTGATCCAGCTATGCCCTGTGCAGTGGGAGGCTGATTTCCCTCGGTGTTGATTACTCTGTTTGAACTTTGACCTTCCCCAAATTGTGCTTATTGATAAACCCAAGGTGCCAGCAACCACTGATTAGCAGCCCGCTGTGCACGGCCCTCCATCTCAGCATTTCTCAGTCACACAGGGAACAATTCATCTGCTGCATGAAAAACAATAAAGACATACATGTAATTCATAAAAGGCTAATGTGAGGTCCACGGAAAGCACTCAACATATAAGGTATGGAGGTAATTCTTTTATCTCCTTTGATTTATTTTTGAATGTTCCAATTTATCTGTAATTTCTAAAAAAGCACAAACATATGAAATATACTTTTAAGTATAGTTTATGTTTCTGACATATCCTGATGAGGCCTAAGAGAGGAAACCACATCAGCAAAGCCGGTGACCCTATGGCCCTTCCCTGTCATGGGAACTCCCAGCTGGCCATGGTACATACAGCTGTGTGAGTAAGGTAGCCAATCAGTTTGGATTAATAGTGAGTCAAGGGGGTGAAGGGAGGGCAGGGACAAGGGGAAAAATGAGAACCAAGACCTGTCATGTAAAGGTACAAGATCCCAATGATGAATGTAACTGTACTGTATCCCTAAAATGTACCAATAAACTCAATGAGGAAAAAAAAATAGTGAGTCACACACCAGGCACCCAGAAAGAGACAGGGCACACCCAGTCACAGCCAGGCACACACATCCCACACACATGGCAGCAGTGTGCTACTTGCAGAAACTGAGTGGACAGATGCAAGAGGCCGGGGAAAGTTAAGCTTGAAAGCATAAAGAAAAACAATGTGATTCTGGTATTACATTATTCACACTGGCCATTTGTAACGTCCCTCTGTTTTTAAAGGAAAGAATATATATCTTCCCTGTAGGAAGCAGGTTACATTACCAGGACCCCTGCACTGGGTCCTATTCTCCTGTGAGCCGTGACAACACAAAGTGAATTAAAGAATAAAGACAGGAAATGAGGCGTACAGGGAGTCTGAGGTTTGGGCCCGATCAGGGCTGCTCTGGGCAGCAAAGATGAAGGCTCTGAACCTGCCACTATTATTGGGTTCCTAGGGAGTAACAGATGACTCAGAGGGCAGCAATAACCCTGATTGACAAGGATCTTATAACCAGAGAAAGTATCAGATGTCTAGGAGTGTGGCAGTGATCCTAGGACCGTGAAGACTTTTTTTTTTTTTTTTTCTTTCTGGTGCCAGGGATTGAACTCAGGACCTTGCACTTGCCAGGCAGATGCATAGAGATAGCTAACCTATGCCCAGTCCTGGGGATCAAACTCAGGACCTTGTGCCTCCCAGGAAGCACAGCACCACTGAGCTGCATCCCTGGTTTCTCCATGAGGATCTTATGCTGATGCAGATCTCATGTTGATTAGGATGGTGAGACAAGCGAAGTTCTTACAACGGTAGGTGGGATGCGTTTATCTAATAAGGAATTTGTCCCTCCCCAGGTGAGACCTCTCTACTCATTCTCAGAGAGCCAGGACCCGCCCTTGAGTGTCACGGCATCATAGGACCATTGAGGTCTCAGCTGTGACTGGAGTTACGTTTCAGCACGTCAAAGCCGGCCCGTAGGCAAGAAGACTAGGTGTAATCATAATTTAATTGTAAAATGCTTTTTCCCCCAAATGCCGTGGAATGGCTCCTGACACTTTCCCACTGTAAGGAATGGATGGAGAATCGATATTACAGTGGAGCCAAACCATAACGTAGGTAAGGGATTTATTTCAAGAAAGGCAGAGGTGATGTCACGGTGAAAGAAGGACCCAAGATTACACGGAGTTTTCAGGTGCTGAGTTCCCGAGAGCCTTCAGAGAACCCCCTCTTTCTGGGCTCTGGAGGCCAAGCATAACCTGCTCTTCTCTCGGGCCTCCTCCTTTCTGTCCCCACCCCTTCCCTCTCTTCCAGCCATCGCTGCCAAAGCAGTTCTCCTAGACACGGTCCTTGGGAAGGAATGATGCCCTATCATGATCCTTCCTGGCTCTCCTTCATTTACTGAATGAAACACAGACTCTTTAGACTTCAAAACTCCTCCTTCGCCCCCATTTTGACTGCCGTTTACCTTCTGAGCTCTAGACATCCTGGTTTTGCCTTAGACTACCTGCTCATTGCCTGAAGGGACTCCTGTTTCTGTCTGAGCCTCTCTGCTCCTGCTTCCTGATAACGCCCAACTCTGCCAGTGTTAACCCTTGCCAGCTCCAAGGCTTCTCTCAATGCTCGGCTCTCTACAAAGCCTTATTTGGTAGTCTCACTTTATGATCCAATGGATCTTTTAATTCCTGTAGCAATTTATACTGCTCTTATGGCATTGATCATGCCTCCCTTGCACTATGTGTAAGATAATTTTATCTATTATCTTCTCTCCTAAATGCAAAACCCCAATCTTTCTTTCCTTTTTCTTTCTTTGTCATTTTTTACACTGCAAAGTAGAATATGATTCTGAAAGTGGACACAATCTAAATGCACTGCTGCTTAAGAGACTGTTACAAAGAAAGCAAGCAGTAAGGAGCAGCACCCCGATCAAGAGGTAAAACACTGATAACACCCAGAAGTCCTCGTCACTGGCCTCCTACACCCCTTCCCACCTCTGGTCCACCACTTTCACGTTCCCTTGTTTTTTAGCTGGGCCCGGTGAATAGAGGTCAGGAGGTGCTGAAGGGGTGAATGAATAGAAGAGAAGTAGGTGCAGCCTAAGGGGACACAGGTCAGATTCCTCACAATCATGGCTTCGTGTGCCTCTGTTACAGTGCACTGGAAGTCTCTGCAAGGCAAGATGCATGCTTCACGGGCACAGACCACAGAGCACCTCAGTGGCCTGAATGAGGAAGGCCATTTCTTGGCTAAATTGCATTTTCAGCCTGGGAATTTAGAGAGAATTCGTGGCTTTTCCCAAAAGCCCCCCGGGCTCCTGATTCTTGTGAAAATTTCAGCCTGTGGTTGAGCTCCCTGTAAAGTCGGGATCCCGAGGTTGGATCTGATTTTCAGGATTTCTCAGAAGCCCCAAAGTAAGAGAGGATCCGAGACCATCTAAGGCTAAGAGAACCAAGGGAGGATGGCAGCATCACACGGTGGCTCATTGCTGGGACCGGCCACCTTTTCAATGTTTATGTTTCATTTTTATCTCTGTATTAGAGAGGTTATTTGTGCACAGGCTGTTAAAAACAGTTCCGAGGGAAACACACTCCCAGCTGCTTCCCCCTGTTTTCCATCTGCTGCATTTATACATCCTTGTCTGCATTTAACTGTTGCTTGTCAGTGTAACTGGGATTTTTCTGAGGACAGAGAAAAAAATTCCCTGAGGGAGGGTTGCGAGTTCAATCCATCTGAAAGAGATTATCTCCGTTAGTCACTAAAAAATACTAAAGTTGGAAGTGGAGGAATAAAATAAGCACCGAGTAACTTTAAGTTTGAAGAGTTAACTTGCCTCGGTTATATCTTTGTATCCTTATAGTCCTACACCACTGCCCTTTCTCCCGTTTAATCTTAAATATGTAAATCCTCAATTTATCTGGAATTACTTAGTGAAAGGCTGATGTGTGCGTGGCAGATTATAATATTCCATCGCCACTCCTGATCCTCTTTACCTCTTATTCTTTTCATGGAAGATAAAAAAAAAAGCTGCGTGTGTGCCCCAAGAATATATTATTTTAAGAGACTTGGACTTAGAAATTGATTTTCTTGATGAGAAAAAGAAAATTCTCCTTCTGACCCAGAAGGGTCACTTCATAATCCTGTCACTTGACATTAAGAAAAAGCCCCCTTTTTTCCTTTTAGGAGAAGATGAGACTATTTGTGAAAAGGAATTAATTTTTCAGCTGTAGTAACAACAGCAAATCACGGACTTAGCTTTTGAGAAGAGCTTCCTGTTTGGGATACATCCCTGTGGTTGGAACAAGTTCCAACGTATGTTAGGGTCAGGCAGTTTTAGATGGAGATTGGGATTTAAAGCATGGGATGAGACTGATGTATTTTATTGATAATTGTAAGACTTAAGCTAGACTCTTTCCCGCTCGCGTTCGCTCTCTCTTTTGTAAAGAGATTTTGCTGCCTTCAAATGTATAATAGCGGCGGCTGATGTGAGCTGGCAGTCTTCTGTGTGTGGATTTAAATTAATAAGCTATTAAGCAGCGCATGATTCTCATCTCCGTGAGAGGAAGTTCAGCTCACAGTGCCGTCCGGTGCAGTCGGGGACACCAGAGCCTGTGACAGACAGACCTGCCCGGCCAAGTTCTGCCACACACTCAGGGAACCGAGAGCTTCCCGGGCTCCTGATGCCCCCGCCACCCTTGTGGGAGTTGATTCCTTTCTTCCGGGGCCCAGATAGTGTTGTGAATCATCCCAAAGTGATTCTATCGCATAGCAGGTTGAGAACCACTAACTGTGGTAAACGGAAGCCACTCGGGGGTCTACGATTATCAGGCATCAGTTTTGGAGCTCTAGAGCCCACTCACTATTTGACTTGGGGACATAAAGGCAGTTTGGATGGAAGACTGTAAACTTCTTTACAAGCATGAAGCCTCGGGAGCAACTAGGTGAATCTCTTGCTTTGCAGGGTCCACTCCATGGCAGCAGACGTCAGGTTAGAAGCCAATCTTCCCAGCTCACAGGTGTGTGTCGGTGACACACTCAAGAATAGCAGGTAAAAGTTAGCGTGTGATGAGGGGTTAGTGGATGGTGGAATTGAACCTTCCTACCTGTGCTTTCAACCCTGTCAAAATTATCTGTGCCACAGCGGGGAGAAATTCCACCATTCATGGGTGATTTCTCAGTTTTAAGCTTGTTACCCCAGTTAGTTGTCTTTAAAGCCATTTGACTCCTGGGGCAAAAGCCCACTAAGTGCCTAGTGTCCTACTGGGGAAGAGAGTATCAGGCCCTTCTAGGTAGGGGGCTTCCCATGGGGATGCCACGGCCAGAGCTGGCTCTGTGGGTATGTGACCTGTGTAGTAGCACAGGGTGCCATGTTTGGACAGGACCTACACTTTGTTTAATACTCTGCTGCCACCACCTTGAGAGTATTATTATCATTATAATTGGTGCAGGGGATGGAACCCAGGCTCTCATGCATGTTTAGCTTTACCCTACTTCTTAGCCATACTCCCGGCCTCTGGCAATTCTTTACAATTTTTAAATTTAAAACAATGGTAATCTCTGGTCCTAGGAGTGGCCTCCTAAGATAAATTGTCCTTTTGTCTCCAGTGTGGTCACTGCCAGGGTTTCTATAACTATAAATAGTCAAGGCCCAGGAGCTTGGGCAATATCATTTCTAGATGGGTGAAATAGAAGCGTGACTTGGTGTCCTGCGTATTCCACAAGTCTGTGTGGACTACCACATATTTATACATACTTGGGCATATTTCAGTGTTAAGTGCTCACAAGGAACTGGGCTGAGCTCGGAGGTGGTCACAGGAAGTCTTGCAGAGCACTTACATGCAGGAGTGCAGGGGTATGGATGTACCAGGTGCAATAGCAGTGTGTGCTAGCCAGGGAAAGTGGTGTGCTCAAGGTCAGGCTGAAGGATGAGTAGCAACTAGCTGCATCTAGAGGAGGAATGAGAACGTGCTAGAAGGGGAAACAATGTGCAAAGGCTCAGGGCACCGGAGAAAACCATCTCAGAGGAGAAGAAATGAAGTTGAGCTGGGTTGGGAGCTTAAGAAATCGCATTGGAGAGGTAAATAGAGGGAAGCTCATTGTTAGAGTTTGGATTTTAAATGGCTCTCAAAGGCACTTATGTTAATGGTCAAGCCCTGTGGCTGTACTGGGAGTGGTGGAGCCTTTAGGAGGAGGGGCCTGGTGACAGGAAGTCAAGTCACTAGGGGCATGAGACCCTTTTGAAGGGGTTTGTGGGACCTTGGTCTCTCCCTCGGTCTGTTCACTTACTGGTCACCATGAAGTAAGAAGACTTCTTTGACCATGAGCTCCTGCCAGTGATGTACTGTGTTGGAACCAAGATGGCCAATCAGGGACCAAAACCTTAGAAACCTTAAAAACAGTAAATTAATGTCAGTCCAGAAGGGCTGTTGGGAACTCAGGAACACCAAGTATTCGAGAAGACTGTAGTCCACCCTCATCTATGGAGATTATCTTCTAGACCTGACACTGGATGCCTAAAAGCATGGATAGTACCAAACCCTAGCTGCAGTATGTTTTTCCTATGCATAGACCTACAGTAAAGTTTAAGAGAATAACAATGATAGCTAATAATAAAAACAATTTATTATAATAATAAAAATGTTTATTGTTCTCACCCTTCTTATAGGAGGGGCAAGATGCAGTGCCCCTGTGATGAGCTAAGAGGAGGTGAATGATGTAGGCACAGTGGAGCAGTGTAGGCTACTGTGCAAGGCTTGCTGGAACATGGGCCCAGCATGATGCGGTAACTGACCTATGACTGAGACAGCTACCAGATGACTAATGCACAGGTAGCATATACAGCCTGGAAATGCTAGACTAATGGGCCATTCATGTCCCGGGTGGGAGGGAGGAAACATCACAAGGTTACATCTAATGCTCAGAATGGTACATAATTTAAACCTATGCTTGTCTACTCCTGGAATTTCCATTCAATGGTTTTGGATTTTAGCTGGCAGAAAGTGCTGTGGTGGAAAGTGAACTGGTGCACCAGGGACACGATCTCTCGTGGGTCACCTGTTATCTCCTTTCCTTCCTTTCCACTGAGACTTCAGTTCCAGTGACCTGTTCATCTAGCAGTCCTCTCAAATCCAACCGTCAGGCGCCATGACTTTCCTGACTTAGGGCCCAACACTCTCTCTGCTTTAGCAACCAGAAGACTGATGGTAATGCCTGTCTATGTCAATGGTCCACTCCTTTTGATAGTGTTAGGAGCTCTGGACTTGTGTCTAGATGTCCCTCCAAAGCCTCATGGGGTCATAGCTGGGGGTTTTTGAAGGTGGCTGGATTTCGGGTGTGTGATATTGGGATGAACAGTGCAAAGCTGGAATTAAGGGTGCCCCACCCTGGGTTTGAGTGCTACCCACCCTAAGGGCAGGTAGTCTGGATAGAATATAAGGGACAGAAAGGGGGCTGTTGCTGTCACTTTCCATCTTCTGCCCTGCCATGGACTGTTTCTCCTCTTTGATGCCCCTCTGCCATGCCTCCCTGACTTGGAGCCAGCCAACTATGGCCTGAAACCTGTACAAACTGTGGGCCAAGTAACCCTTTCTCCTTTAACTTTGGGTGTTGGGTATTTTGTCTCAGCAATGAGAAAAGTCACTGAGACAGGAGACTTCCCATACAGTCTCCTTGAGGGCAGAAGCCAAGCCCCATGAGTTTTTAGAACATTCTTCCAATACCCTCTACAAAGAATGAAAGTTACAAATGTGGCACCCATTGGTCATCAGATAAAAAGGGCACACAGAATGTGGAGGGGACAGAATGGTATTCCACTACTACTGTTAGTGGAATGATAATTTTCCAGAATTCCTTATATTTTAAATTTTATGTTTATTCAGGAAGAGTGATTGTGCCCATGGTTTCTTATTTACCAGTTAATGTACCACCACTATCCAGTTCCTCAAAAGCTGACTGAAATACAATCTTTCTGTATTTCATTCAAGAAGAGGCAGATGTGATTTCACTCGATTTAGATTGAAGAGTGAATGTCTCAGGATATACGGCTCTCTTTAACCCCAAATGTAGAGAATGTGATTGTTTTTCTTTTCCTACTTGAACTTAATTCTATTGGAGAAGATAAATCAAAAAGGAGAAAGGGAGTATGTGTCCGGCTTAGTGTGTGACCAGGCGGGGTCCACGGCAGTAACCCCACAGCACCATAGACAATGACCACAAACAGTGACCAACAGACAATGTCCTTACCAGGAACAGGCACCATTTTCATGCCTTATCCATCGGAATTCCTTTCATCTTCCCAACAGTCCAACAGGAAGGTGCTCATCTCCCCACTCTGCAGATGAGAAAACTGCCACAGAGAGGTTAAGTCATTTGCCTGATTGTACTTGGCCACAAATGGCAGAGATGGGATGTAGTTGGTTTCAGACCCCGTGCTTGTGAACCGTGTGTTTTGCTGCCCATGAAGCAGTAACTTATGATGATAAAGAGTTTTTAATAACAAGGATCTGATGAGGCTTGGGTCCCTGAACCACTTGAATACAGAATGTCAAATGCCAGGAAAAGTAGGTCTGGGTCCCCAGCCACCTTGTGCCCAGATAACAATACCAGGAAGTGTCCGAGAGCCCTGAACACCTGGCGGGTCTCCTGTGTACCCCCAGGGACCATGGTGGACCCTCTGCCTGTAGCCTGCCCAATTCTCCAGCCCCTTGTTGGATGGCAATAGCCTAGCCCTGTTCTTCTTCCTGTTGAGCCAGGAAATGGGCTCAGAAGGCCCTAGGAAGCCACCCTCTAGGAGATGGCATTTGGCCTGGAAGATGAAACCTGCTTGTTATGCGTGCCCTAGCCCACAGGCATGGACAGCTTGTCATATTTGCATTAGAGTCTAGTACAGTACTGAGCACCTTGTTGGTTTTCAGTGGACGAATGACCGCATGAATGAATACTGACAGCATTTGCATTTATCATGTGGAATTCACTATGTGTCCAATTACACCAATGGTTTTAATCAAGGTAGAATATTTTCTTTAAATGCCAAGATTAGCCTCTATGAAGGGAGAAATGCAAACAGGGCTCTAAGTACAGAATTTACTAATTATTCTTCCCTGCTGAAAACATTATGGGATTTCATTTTGAGCTGTGACAGCTATCTGACTTTTTCTTTATCTCCAGAAAGGGGAAAAATTGACGGGAAAGATTCATTTCAATACCCCGATTCCCTTCCCGCTCTCTTTCACCCTCAAAAAAAAAAAAAAAAAAAAAAAAAAAAAAAAAAAAAAAAAAAAAAAAAAAAAAAAAGCTATTCCAGCATGAAAGATCACAGACTCAGCCCAAAACAGCGGACCCAGGTTGAGGGCATTCAGAAAACTGCTCGCTCCTGGCGCCCCAACTGCCGAGGCAAAGATAAATCGGCAGGAAGATTTCTTTGGAATGATGTGAATTTAATGAATCATGAAAAATATCCCCAGCTGTTCTTAAATTTAAGGGAGATTGAGTGATAACAAAAGATAGTTTCCCTTCCTCTTAGATGTAGGTTGGAGCGGAAAGAACTGTGGTTAAAAAAAAACAAAAAACCCAGAGGCACAGAGCTTTTCCTTTCTTTTCCATCTCTCCCATTGTTACGGGGGAAAAAGGCCGTCTGTAGTCAGCAGCCACTGAAGGGCATGATGAAGAGTATTTGCTATTACCAGACTTGAAGAATCCTCCACTCTGATTTCAAAGATCCCGCAGGCCAACATGGGGACAGGGACCGGGCCGGGCTGTCCTTGCCGCCCCCGCCCCGAGTGCCCAGCATCCTCTCCCCTTCCAGCCAACACCTTTCCAAGCATATGGACTTGGTAATGAAACTAAGAATAATGGTACTCCTTCTCAAGGTGGCTCCCTTACCAGCGTGGCCCTGGAAAACTGCAGTAACCTGTGATCTGCGGGATCTCTCAAGTCTGTCCGCAGCGGGGGACCTACTCCAACCATTGTGGCTGTGGTAAAGCTCCGGGATTCCTGGTTTAGGTCCCCTCAGGTTCAAAGGATGCGAGTGACTCTTTTCTCTCCTTCTGCCTTGGCCGACACGGGTCCCCAGCTGCAAGCCACACACTCAGGGGTGCAGGCCCCAGATGCTGCGTGGGGCCCAGGACCAGCTTGCTCTTCGTACTTTGAAAAGCACAGGTCGAGAGGAAATGCCTGCTCACCTCTGCTACCCTGGGGTCTGCTTCCTGTAGCACAAGCACAATGGCTACTAAGCAATGTATTATTCCTTCACTCAATTTTTGACTTGTAAGTATAGGTGAGAGGTGTTTGTGGGATAGAAATGTTGGCCCCCGTACGGCCATAAGGAGAGGATCGGAGAGCAATATAGATGATGAGATGGTGGTCCTGCTAAGTACTAACAAACAGCAAAACTGAGGGCTTCCCGGGCGCAGTGTCAAACGCTTCTCATCTGTGGTGCATTAAAATGCACACACGCAGACCCAAAGCGGAAGTGAAGCAACAAAACCTCGGGTGAGGCTGCTCATTACAGTGGCCCTGTGAACAAACTGGGCTCGGTCAGATTTTAGCAAGGACAAAATGTGTTTGGTTTCCTCCACTATCCAAACCATATCGGATCACACATCTATACAGCAGTGTGTGGATTTCAAGAGCTACTTGAGGTCTGGCAGCTCAGATGAAGAAAAAAAAAATAGGGCTACATTTAATTTTGGAAATTCATTGTGTTGATAGTACAGGGAGTCAGTTCAGTGCGGAACTAAATGGGGATTAGAAAGGCTGTAAGAAACAATTCTGGGCGGGGATTCAGCTCAGTGGTGCCACCGGCAGCCTCACAAGCACAAGGTCCCGAATTCGATCCCTAGTACCCCATCCAAAAGAAAAAAGAGAAACAATTCTATTTGTAATATATATATATATCTATATCTATATATAGATATAGATATATACACACATTTCTATTGTAATAAATGTGTGTATCTATCTATCTATCTATATATTTTAAATTTACTGAGTCTGTTGACTGCAGTTCCTACCTAGACAGTTGCTACCACTTCTTCAAACCACGAACCCAAGAACACCAAAAGGACTCAGGCAAAGTCCAGGTCTCACCACGTCAGCACATCTCATCCACCCTGGATGAGTGTAAACAGCTGCAGGGTGCTTTGTAGGGAAGGAGCTCTGTTCAGGAAACAGTTTGGGCAGAAGGCACCCTTAAAACCAAATGAAAGCTCCCAGTATCAGGCATAAGAAGTGGAACAGGAATTTGGGGCTGGAGAAGGGAGAGGATGAAGGGTGTGTGGAGAGTAAGGAGGAAGGGGCAGGTGGGCCTGGACTGGCAGAGTGGAGCGCTGGTGAAGGGTGCGGAGAACGACAATGCCCGGGGCGGTTTGACCTGTCCATTGTCCCCTCCCTCAGCGCAGGCTGCTGGCCACTGCAGACTCCAGGGCAGGGCAGGTTGCCCAAAGGCGAAGCGGGGAGACCAAGAGCTTTGTGAGGTGCAGAGCTGAGGCTGGAGCAGCGCCCACCGGAATCCACAGCAACCTTGAGGGCGGTGTTGCAGGACATTGCAGACTCTGCTTGAGCTAATTTCATCTAAATCACATGTGACAGGGTGACTGCAGCTGACATCTGGGTTGTGCTCAAATAAACCAATGTCCTGTTAAGAATCCACTTCGTGAATCCTCCTTCCTCACTAAGCTTTTGTGCCAACCTGCTGAAAAGAACAGTCTCATCTGTTCTACTTGCGTTTCCATGAAAAGAAGAAACTTGAGTTTTCTTTTGCTTGAGTGCGGCAGGGTAGAGAGGGAGGAAATCCACAGAAGGGGCGGTCACGTGGGAGTCACGTGGGACAGAGCGACGATCAGCTCAGGACAGTTAAGTTTGGTCGGTGAGTTAGCAGAAAGCTCTCTCCGCGTGCACACGTGTGCAGGGCTGTTTGAGAATAGTCCTTCCGAGATGGTCACGTGCGCCTTAATCCCACGAGGCCCCCTTGGGGGGGTGGGCAGCGCGTGGAGATTGTGTGTGGCTGGTCGAGGGCAGGTGGTGGCCTCAATGCCGGGAGAAGCGGGGCCGTGTTTTAAATAACAATGTGTGAGGCATGGGACAGTCACTGTATGTGACAGCAGGTCATCTGTGGTGTCAGGGAAAGGGGCAGATGGAAGGAATAGAAGGGTGTAAACGGAGGGGAGGGAAGATGAAGAGCTGACAGGAACAGCCCGGGATTGGGACTCCAATAGATGGGGTAGAATTCACAGCATTTACTCCAGAACTCCTTCCTGTGTGTTTCAATGATATCAGCTGCTTTGCTCTGTATTAAAGAACAGAAATTCTTGGTGCCGTCACAGCGCTTTTAAGTTTTGAGTGTGGAAAAGTAAGTGTTGGACTCTCTAGTCAATGGCAATTACTCATTCAGATAATTATGGCGCACTCGGCCCCTGGCTTCCACGTGGCAGAGCCGCATCTCCTACGGACGGGTATGTTAATGGGAAATGTGTATTTGTAGATAAGCATTTATAATTTAGGCATCATTTTTACTAATTGGAAACAAATTTTTCCATTTATATCACCCCTAAGTATTATCCACACAGATTCCTAGGAGGTAAAATGAATACTAAAAGCACACATTTTAGCACCCTGCTGCTGTAACTTAATAATGAATTTCACCCTAGCCAGTGCTACAGTCTGACAGGCAACCCGAAAAACTGCCAGGCAGCTGAATTTCCGCCTAAACTTCTCACGCTGCGTAATGCGCGTGTCGGCTGACGCCTGCCTACTGTAACTTATTACGCATACCCAAGTTCGTGAGTCAACTGGAATCTGCTTTGGGAGACAGTGTGGCCTTGATAGGATGGTGACAGGCAGGGTGACAGTGAGCTGGGTTTCGTATAAGCTTTGGTTTGTCCTTTCAGCAGCAGAATGGAGCAGGGCTGTCCATCTCCTGGGACTTCTTGACTTTATTGGTGGTGAACAGTGGATGTTGCTCAGAGGACTCTGGCTCTGGGCCAGGAGTTCTGGTTCTCTGTCCTGAGTCCTGCCCTCTCCCCAAATACATTCCATTCCCCTTTTACATTGTGTGTGTGTGTGTGGCTAGAAAGTTAAAAGCAATCCCAATATTGGTTTTCCTTCTTTTCCATTCTTGCCTGGTGCAATAATTCCAGGCTGGACCAGCCAGTTTACTCATCTCCTGAGGATCTGAAAGGAAGAGTTTGGGAGAGAGCAAGGGAAAAGGATGTAAAGATATGCACTCTTGAGAGTTGGTTGATATTGGAGTTTTAGGGTGCAAATCAGCCCCCAAATTCCCCCTTTTCTTGAGTCTTAACCCACTGATAATTCTACATGAGGAGGAAAACAAAGATAAAAAATGTGTTTCCTGATTCCATTGATGACAGAATTGGACTGGGAAACACAACAGGAAGTGCACGCTCTGGTAAAAACAGGAAGGTTCCAGAGAGAGTGAGAGAGCCAGGAGACAATGGAGACCGTCTATGGCAGTGCCCTCTGGTCCCCTTCCCGAGCCTGGTGTGTGGTGGAGCAAAGAGGAGATTCTAGAAGCCCTCTGCTTCCTTTCCTTTTCTCATGGCTCCATGGGATGCTGTCAGCCTGGGGTGTCCTTCACAGCCCCCTCAGTTCTGAGGAGGGGTCGAGGCGAGGCGCAGGGGCCAGTGCTGCTCTGAGGCGTGAACTTGGTAACACATGAAGCTGATGCCTGTAGGGACAGCTCGTTGGAGCCTGGGCACTCCCTTGGGAGCACGTGAAGGCTGTGGTGATGGCTTGGTCCCTGGCAGATGCCCACGCTCACGTGTCTGCAGCTGGCAGGAGCTTTTGGTCAGAACTCTGCTGCCCTCATGGGATTCACCTTTCACAGGGCTCTCCCTTGGGGCCCGGGCATGCTCACAGCCTTGTGGCTGGGTTTAAAATGGAGCATCCTAAAAAGAACCAGGTGAGAACTGTCACACATTCTAGCATGACCTAGCCTGGGAAGTCACGCAGCGTCCCTTCTACTGCAGTGGTGGAGTCACCCCAATTCAAGTAAAACTATAGACACCCTCTTCATGGGAGAAGCGTCAAAGCACATTGCATACAGGGCCCGAGGGGTGAAAGATATTGTCATGGTGCATCTTGAAAATGTAGCTAGTCATGGTATCTGCTATTATGAAGGCACAATACATAGGCATTAGGAAGGAACTGCTGATTCATGGTTTCCATGAGGCTATTGTAAGTTAAAGGCTTAGAGTCATGCTTTGGCATATGATGACACTCATTGAATAGCAGCACAATTTTCATTGCTACCATCACCATCATCATCATCTTCTTCGAGGACCGGTGAAGATGGTTTCGTCACCTATAGGAGTGATGAAACTGAGGCCTGGATAAATTAGGTGATGCTTCGAGCATCACCAAACAATTCGGTGGCCACTCTGTGTTTGAACTTGAGTTTTTGCTTCCCATTAGGAAGCCATGCACCCCTGGTTCAGGGATCTTGTAAAGAATGGGTCATGTATTCTAGGAGTTTAAATTAGCATTGAGGACGCTGCATCTCAGTCACTGCTTTTGTTTGTCTGATATTAATGACTCCAGGGAACATTTTGTAGGTGGATTTTTCAGGCATCCTTTTAAAAACACCCCCCCACCCCTAGCAATATAACTGTAAAAGTTCTGTAATAAGATTCATTAATTGGATGATTTAGATTTTTTAAAAATTTGACTTTTTAAAAAAATCTGGAGACAGTGTTTCCTATAGCAGTTAGCAAAATGAGTTTGTAGGAGGAAATGTTTATTAGAACAACTAAACTTTGCACAAATACTACACAATATATGAAATGGGAAAATTGTTCATTAAATCCTATCTCAAGAATTTGGCAGTATAGTGGTTCTTTTATCTGTGGTTCACCATCTACAATTTCAGTTACTGCTGATCAACTATGGTTCCAAAATAGTAATGAAAAATTCCTGAAATAAACTATTCATATGTTTTAAATTGAGAGCTGTTCTTAGTAGTGTGAAGAAATCTCATGCCCTCTTGCTCTGTCCTGCTTGGGACACGAATTACGCCTTTGTCCAGAGTATCCTCACAGTCTACACTGCCTGCCCGTTAATTGCTCAGTAGCTGTCTCAGTCATCAGGTTGAATGTTACAACAGCACAGTGCTGTGTTCAAGTTACCCTTATTTTAATCAACCATTGTCCCAAATCACAAGACTAATGACGCTGGTGATTTACACATGCCAAAGCGAAGTCATTAAGTGAAAGGTAAAAGTGTTTGACTTAAGGAAAGAAAGAAGTCATAGGTTGCTAAGATCTACAGGAGGAATACATCTCCCATAAAACTGTGAAGAAGGAGGGAATTTGTGCTGGTTTTGCTGTCCCGTCTCAAATTTATGTATGGTGAAGAGTAGTTTTCCTAGGATGGAAAGGCCTTCAATAACAGTTCTAAACTATCTCCCATTGCATGCACCCCCTACAAGTATTGGAATGGTTCCCCCCATGAAAAAGGGGTCCATACTCTACTCTCTTTTTTAAAAACTAAGCACTTCCCTTAGAGGATCTTCTGTAATTCCAAGCAGCCCCTTGCAAATGAATCCTTCTATAAAAACCTGGCATTTTAAACTTGTGTCTGGCCTGTGTGTTTTGCTTGAATTTGTTTCGGATTCCTGTTAAAAGAGCTGATCTTTCCTGGAGGGGACAGGAATGGCAAAACCAAAGCAATCGATACGCATTCATGTTTGACCAAGTGGGGCTAAGGACAGGGCCCTGGGGACGGGGGTAGGGGGTGAAGCAGATGTCAGTCTGACTTCTCCCCTGGGGAACTTCCGTGTTGGCTGTGGGGCTCCAGGAGCAACCTGAGGTGCCGGGAATGTAGGTCAGCATAACCTTATGCAACCACCCTCTTTCTGTTCTCCACCGGGAGCTCAGGTCAAAGGTGACAGTTCATAGACGTTGTCCATCCAGACTGGACCTGGGGCCTTTCCAAAGAGTCAGAGTCCAGCTGACGCTGGATGTACACTGACTGTCAACAGAGGAAGGGGCGGTGATGAAATCCTCCCCTCGGGTTTTCTAGGCAGAAACTGCAGCTCAACTGTGGGCATCAATGACGGGGTCTTCCCTTCTGAGGAAATCTGCTGGAACCAAACAGCCCCAGATTGTCATTTGCTAACTACACTGTCGTGAACAGTCCAGCCTCAGTTTCTTCAAATTTAAAATGAGGATTCATAAGAAGCGAAATGAATAACATACAAAGAGAGCTTAGGACATTGTCCTGCCTATCGCTGGCCCTCAGAAGATGCTGTTGTTTCTCCAATCCCAATACCAGCTGCAGGCAGATATTGAGGATTTGCCACGCAGAGGGCGCCATATTCAGCTAGCTGTGGATTACTTCATTTTTGTCTGCCCAACAACTTCATTTGCGCATTATTTTCTCCCCATGTCATAGGTGAGAAAAGTGAGACCCAGAGAAATTTCATTTTGCCCAAGGTCACACATTAATGGGTACAAGAGATGGAATTTCTCAGCCAGTCTTGTCTGGCACAAAAACTTGTGACTGTTACCCCCACATGATGCTGTAATCAAAAGAGAACAAAATAGGGGGTGAAGGGACGGCAGGGACAAGGGGAAAAAATGAGAACCAAGACCTGTCATGTAAAGGTACAGGATCCCAATGATGAATGTAACTGTGCTGCATACCTAAAATATACCAATAAACTCAATGAGGGGGGAAAAAAGACAGAGCACAAAATAAAGCAAAGCAAAGCAAACAAAACAAAACAAAAATAAATCACCTCCCATTGTCCGCAAGCTCGGCATTCCTTGGGAAGGTTACCAGGCTGTCCCTGGACTCCATGTTCTAAAATGGCATTTCTGGCTGTGCTTTTTCCAATAGCATTTTCTTTAAATGTGGTAACTTCAGTTATCATATCCCAACTGCTTTTCCATAAAAACCTGAAATTCTAAGCTTTTGTCTGGCGTGTGTGTTTTGTGTTGCTTTGGGTGAGCACTGGAAGAACTGATCTCTCCTACATGGGTGGCAAAACCAAACCAATCAATGCCCATTGATTTGGCTGGAAGCTGTGTGCAGGAGACACTTAGGAAAGGCTTTCTATTCCAGCTGTGACTGTCACTGCCCAGGGCGCTCCAAGCTGGTGCCTGGGACGTGGCCTGAAGTGAGGTGGCAGGGACCCCACACCCAGGGGGTGTGACACGTGTGACAGGAAGCTGGATGAGGCTTCAGGTGTATCTCGTGGGAGTGTGGGGGGACAAAAGCCCCTCGCGCGAATCCTGAAGCTCCCATTTCTGTCTGGTTTTCCAGAAGTCTGAGCAGGTGACTTGTTCGAAGGCCAGAGATGGCCGAGCTACCTTTCCGATTGCACCTCCCTCCCCCTGCACTTCTCATTTTCCTCTCAGCCCACAAGGGAAGATTGATAGCTGGAATGGAAAAACCCATGGTGTAGTCTGGGGCGGGGGATCCTCCTTCCTCCTCTGTTTGTTTAAAGATAAAGATGAAGAGGCCCTTTCAGGCCACGTGGGGCCAGCGATGTAATAAATGGGGACAGAAAGTACCTGCTTTCCAGGGCTGAGAGGGGAGGGATGCGGGTCCCAGGCCAAGCTTCCCCCAACCCCTCCATCTAAAAGTGTTGCTTTTTGATTGCATATTCTAGAGCCTCATACCCCATGGATTTTTCTTCTTCTTTTTTAAGTTTTGAAAAGTCTCTCGTATTTCTAGTACAAAGAGATCTGGGGTTTTCATATCTGCCAATAACATTCCCTGTTCCAAAGACAAAAAAGTCATTTTTTTTCATTTTGATTGCATTCTCTAGCCTCATACCCCATGGATTTTTCTTCTTCTTTTTTAAGTTTTGAAAAGTCTCTCGTATTTCTAGTACAAAGAGATCTGGGGTTTTCATATCTGCCAATAACATTCCCTGTTCCAAAGACAAAAAAGTCACATTTTTTTCCTTACTGGAATTTTTTCATTCCTTCCCCCCCACCCCACCCCGATTTCTCATTTCCTCAGGAAACCATTTAGCTGGAGACAGAGGGAAAGTTTTCCAGCCCCTGGACTCCTGCACA
>NW_022900923.1:7124254-7179315 GCF_012274545.1 Fukomys damarensis
AAAAAAAAAAAAAAAAAGAAAAATTCAGTAAGGGGAAAATGGGAAGATTATTTCAAAGAGGCCCAAGTAAGAGAGGCAGAGGGCAGCAAGGAGCGAAGGCCAGGGTGTGCTGCGGTGGTTTATTCTGCAGAAGGAGAGTAAGAGCTCCAATTGCCTTGTTCTGGAAGAGGCCTACCGTGCGTCCCCGCAGTCGGCCAGGCCAGGCGCCCTTGCACAGGTCACCCGTGTGCCTATTTCTCATCTTCCTAAGAACTTGCGGCGGGGACACCCCATTCACCTCCGCGGACCCTCTCCTGCTGTGCGCTTCCTGGCTTTTCGTTTCTGTCGTCACTAGCAAGGTCAGGGTCAAACCTGCACTGCTCAGTCTGGTTGGTCAGTCTCTGTGGGGCTCGGAGTGCCCAGGAAGGGTGGGCCGCTGTGTCCTGAGTCTGAGGGGCGCAGGCCGCTTCCACTGTGACGGGAGCCTACCCTGAAGGCCGGGATGGGAGGGGAGGGCACACCTCGCGCCTTTGGGAGCCTTGAGATTGGAACCTCCACCGGGGGGGCTTTGTCCAAATTGCTCACGGGGAGACCCAGCTCAGGGCTTGGCTGGGGAGAAGCAGAAACCATCTGCTTCCAAATGGGGTGCAGCCCTCCTTACCCGCCCCTTCCCCACAGCCTGCAGCTTCCTCCCTCTCCTGGGGTCCCCTAGATAAAACAACTTTGTCCTTCCCAAGTCTTTCCTCTAGTTACAGTGGACTTTTGAGTTACGACAGGCCTGACATACAAACAGCTAGAGTTACCACAGAAAATTTAGGTTTTTTTTTTTCATTAAGTTTATCGGTACTTTTTAGGTATACAGTCCAGTTACAGTCATCATTGGGACCTTGTACCTTTGCACGATGTATCTTGGTTCTTACTTTTTCCCAATTCCCCTGCCCTCCCTTCACCCTTCCTTATTTACAAAGACTTTGTTTCCAGTTTTTTCTTTTCCCTTTTTTCCTCTCCCCTACCCTTCCCACGTCCCCTACTCCTTTAGCCCTTTTCTTCCTATTTCACATTATCAGTTATACCATTTGAACTTTACTTACACTTTTAGTTTTTCACACCAGAGAAACTATTTGGTATTTACACATGTGTCCTATTTATTTCACTTAAGAGTATGGACTCAATATGCATCCATTTACCTATAAATGACTCTAGTTTCTCACTCTTTATGGCTGAGTAGTACTCCATTTTATAGAAAAAACACATCTTCTTTAGCCAGTCTCCAGTTGATGGGCAATTGCGCTGTTTCCAAGTTTTAGCTATTGCAAACTGTGCTGCTATAAACATAGGTGCACATATATAGCTGTGCTATGATTCTTTTAATTCTTTTGGAAAGATGCCCAGAAGAGGGATAGCTGGGTATAATGGAACCTCTAATCCTATTTTTTTAAGGTATCTCCATATTGATTACCACAGTGGTTGCACCAGTCTGCACTCCCACCAACAATGGAGAAAGATTCCTTTCTCCCCACACCTCCACCAGCATTTGTTATTGGTTGATTTCTGGGGTGAGGTGAAATCTCAGTGTTGTTTTCATCTGCATCTCTCAAATGACCAGTGATATTGAACAGGTTTTCATATATTTATTTGCTGCTTTTACTTGTTTGTCTGAGAAGTGTCTGTTCATTTCAGATGCCCACTTTTTTGGGGGAGCGGTGTTTTGAGACAGGGTCTCCCTATGTAGTTGAGACTGACCTGAAACTCACTATGAAGCCTAGGCTGGTCTCAAACTCACAGTAATCCTCCTGCTTCAGCCTCCTGAGTGCTGGGATTACAGGTGTGAGCCACCACAGCCAGCTTCAGATGCCCATTTTTGAGTTGGGTCTATATTTGGGGGGGGTCTGATTTTTTTGAGTTCTTTGTATATTCTAGATAGTAGACCTTTGTCTGAGGAACAGCTGGTAAAAATTTTCCTACATTATAGGTTGTCTCTTAGCTCTGTTGGTGGTTTCTCTTGCAGTGCAGCTTTTTAAATGGTCTTTTTTGGTTCTTTTGAGACAGGGTCTCACTATATAGTTCAGACTGACCTGGAACTCACTATGTAGCCCAGGCTGGTCTTGAACTCACAGTGATCCTCCTGCCTCAGCCTCCTGAGTGCTGTGATTACAGGAGTGCACCACCACGCCTGGCTTTTTTTTTTTTTTCAGTGCAGCTTTTTAATAGGATGAGATCCCAGTTGTTCATTCTTTGTGCTAGTTCCCTTGCTACTGAAGATTTGTTTTGAAGTCTTTTCCTATGCCAATGTCCTTGAGAGTTCTGCCTAACTTATCTTCCAGCAAGTTTAGTATTTCTGTTTTAATATTTAGAGCTTTAATCCACTTGGATTTGAGTTCAGTGCATGGTGAAAGATAAGTGTCTATTTTTAATCTTTGGCAGGTTGAAATCCAGTTTTTCCAACACCATTTATCGAAGAGGCTATCTTTCCTTCAGCGAGGATGGTTGGCTCCTTTGTCAAAGATGAGGTAGCTGAGTACATCTGGAGTTGTATCTGTATCTTCTAATGCATTCCATTGATCCTTGGGTCTGTTTCTTTGCCACTACCATGCTGTTATTGTCACAGTGGCTGTGTAGTATAGTTTCAAGTTGGGGATTGTAATACCCCTGGTCATGCCTCTGTTGCCCAGAATGGCTTTTGCTACTCTAGGTCTCTTCTGGTTCCAAATGAATTTTTGGATTGTTTTCTCTAGTTTTGTAAAACATACAGTTGGAATTTCAATTGGGATTGCATTGAATCTGTATAGTAGTTTTGGAAGTATGGCCATTTTCGCAATATTCGTTCTTCCTACCAAGGAACAAGGGCTGTCTTTCCATTTTCTTATATCCTCTTCAATCTCTTTTTTCAGAGTGCTATAGTTTTCAGTGTAGAGGTCTTTTGCTTCCTTCATTAGATTGATTCCTAGATATTTCATTTTTTGGATGTTATTGTGAAAGAAATTGTTTCTCTAATTTGTCTCTCAGTGAGTCTGTTATTTGTGTACAAGAAGGCTACTGATTTTTGAGTGGTGACTTTGTATCCAGCTACTCTGTTGAATCTGTCAATTAAGTCTTAAAAGTCTTTCGGCAGAGTTTTTTTGGGTCTTCTATGTAGAATATCATATCATCAGCAAATAATGACAATTTAACTTCTTCCTTTTCTATCTTTATTGATTTTATTTCTTTCTCTTGTCTAATTGCTGTGGCTAATGTTTCCAGAACTATATTAAATTTCAAGTGGTGATAGTGGGCATCCTTGTCTTGTTCCTGATTTTAGCATGAAGATTTTCAGTTTATGATCATTTAGTATGATGTTGGCTGTTGGTTTTTCATAGATAGCCTTTCTCAAGTTGAGATGAAGACCATCTATTCCAATTTTCTGCAGTTTTTATCATGAATGGATATTTAATGTTGTCAAATGCTTTTTCTGCATTTATTGAGATGATCATATGGTTTTTGTCCTTGACTTTGTTAATATAGTATATTACATTTATTGATTTATGTATGTTGAGCCATCCTTGCATCCCTGGCATAAATCCAACTTAGGGTGTATGATCTTTTTGGGGGGGGTGTGTTCTTGTGTTTGTTTGTTTTTTGAGACAGGGTCTCACTATGTAGTTGAGACTGACCTGGAACTCACTATGTAGCCCAGGCTGGTCTCGAACTCACAGCAATCCTCCTGCCTCAACCTCCCAAGTGCTGGGATTACAGGCATGCGCTACCACACCCAGCTTGTATGATCTTCTTCATGATCCTCTGTATTCTGTTTTCCAGTATCTTGTTGAGGATTTTTGCATCTATGTTTATTAGGGATATTGGTCTATAGTTTTCTTTTTTTTGGTTGTGTCTTTTCCTGGTTTTGAAATCAAAGTAAACTTGCTTCTAGGAATGAATTTGGCAGTATTGCTTCCCTTTCAATTTCATTGAAAAATCTGAAGAGTATTGGCAATAGTTCTTCCCTAAATGTTTTGTAGAATTCAGCAGTGAAGTGATCAGGACCTGGGCTTTTCTTTGTTGGTAAATTTTTAATTACATTTTCAATTTCACTGATTGTAATTGGGTTGTTCAGAATATTTTTATCTTCTTCATTCAATTTTGGTAATTCATATGTATCTAGAAATCTGTCCATTTCTTCTGTGTTTTCCATTTTATTAGAGCACTAGTTCTCAAAGTAGGTGTTGATGAACTTCTGGATTTCTGCTGCATCTGTTATGACTTCACCTTTTTCATTCTTAATTGCATGGATTTGAGCCTTTTATTTCCTTTTCTTGATAAGGTTGGCTAAGAGTTTATCAATTTTATTTATTCTTTCAAAAACCAACTCTTTGATTTGCTGACTTTTTGTATTGTTCTCTTAGTCTCTCTTGCATTGATTTCTGCTCTGATCTTTATAATTTCCTCCCTTGTAGAGCTTTGGGTTTGCTTGCTCTTCTTTTTCTAGGACCTTAAGATTCAGCATTAGGTAGTTTATTTGAGCTCACTCTGTTTTCCTAGTGTGGGCACTCACTGCTATGAATTTCCCTCATAGAACTGCTTTCATTGTGTCCCATAGAGTCCTGTATGCTGTATTAACATTATCATTCATTTGTAAAAACTGTCTAATTTTTTCTCTAATTTCCTCTGTGACCCATTAGTTTGTTCAGGAAAGTATTTCAGTTTTCATGTGTTTGTGAAGTTCTTGCGCTTCCATATGCTATTGATCTCCAGTTCAATTGTACTATGGTCTGATAATATACATGGGATGACTTCAATTCCTTTGCATTTACTTAAACATGTTTTATGAGATAATATGTGGTCTATTTTGGAGAATGACCCATGTGTAGCTGAAAAGAATGTATATTCTGATTTTGTAGGGTGGAACACTCAATAGATATCTATTAAGTGAATTTGTTCAAAAGCTTGGTTCAGCTCTAGTATTTCATTGTTGATTTTTTTATCTAGATGACCTATTTGTGACAGTGGGGTATTGAGGTCCCCTAGTACAGTTGTATTAGTGCTTATTTGGTCTTTTATGTCCCTTAATATTTGTTTTGTATATTTGGAGGCATTAGTATTTGGTGCATATATATTTATGATTGTCATCTCTTCCTCTTGGATTGTTCCCTTTAAAGGATTTATGATCTTCTTTGTCTCTCTTAATTAGTTTTGGTTTGAAAATTTTTTTTTCCTCATTGAATTTATTGGTACAATTTAGGTATACAGCATAATTACATTCATTGTTGGGATCTTGTATCTTTATATGACAGGTCTCGGTTCTTATTTTTTCCCCTTATCCCTGCCCTCCCTTCACCCCCCTCCTCACCTCCCCATTCACAAACATTTTATTTCTATTTTTTCATTTTCTCCTATTTTTTTCTTTCCCTTATTACCTTTTCCCTACCCTTCCTACTGAAATTTACTTTATCTGCAAATAAGTTAGCTTTCCCCACTTTTTTCCAGGATCCTTTCACATGGAGAACTGTTTTCCATTCTTTTACTTTTAGTCTCTAAGTTTCCCTTTGAATTAGGTGTGTTTCTTGTATACAACATATTGTTGGATTTTGCTTCTTAATCCATTCTTCCAGTCTATTTCTTTTGATTGGTGAATTGAGGCCATTAACATTGATGGTTATAACTAGCATGTATTGACTTATCATCATCATATTATTTTCCTGTTGTTGGCCCTTTTTAACTTTTCCCACCTTTCCCTTTAATTTCTTGCCTTGCCTCAAGGATTTGCTCTGTTGGGTCTCATGCAGTTGTGACCCTCACTGTCTTTTTGTAGGATATTGTTTAGAATTGTTTGGAGTTCTGGTTTGGTATTCATGAAGTTTCTCAGGTGTTCTTTTTCAGGAAGTCTCTTATTTCCCTGTCAATTTTGAAAGATCGTTTTGCAGGTTACATAAGTCTAGGTTGGAGGTTTGTTTTTTTGGGGGGGTTGAAATACCTCACTCCAGGCTCTCCTTAATTTGAGGGTTTGTTTTGAAAAGTCTGCTGGATTCTGATGGACTTTCCTTTGCATGTGATTTGTTTCTTTTCTCTAACTGCTTGTATTTAGTTATTCTGTTGGGTTTCTGAGATCTTGATTATCATATGTCTAGTTGTAGATTGTTTTTCGATCATGGCTAGTTGGAGTCCTATATGCCTCACTTATCAATTCTCACTTATGTGAAATTATTTCACTCTGTTTGGGGAGTTTTCTGTCATTGGTTCTGTGAACAGTTTTTTATGTCATTTATACTTTTTCCTGCTTTTACATGAGCTCCTATCAGTCTTACATTCTTCTTCTTTTTGTTATCTAGGAGCTGTTGGATTGATTTCTCACAGTCCTTTACTATTTTTAAGAGATCTTTCTTTTCATGGTCATAGACTGCCATTCTGCCTTCTATATCTGATATTCTGTTTTCACATTGGGTCAGTCTGTTGTGTATACTTTCAATGGAGTTTTTTTAATCCTCTGGATATCTATTTGAATCTGTTTCATGGATTCCACTTCTTTCTTATGTTGGACATTCATGGTTTTCATTTCTTTCCTATGCTGGGCATTCATGGCTTCTATCATGGTCCTGAACTCATGCATTTTTAAAACCTGTTTCTGTTCTAGAGTCTCTAATCATGTCTTTCATTCTGCTTATCATCTCTGTAGTTATCTGGGAAATTATTTCTGTTTTGAATTTTTCTAGAGCCTCATTCATCTGTTTTGTTATTTCCTGTGTTATCAGTTCTGGGTGTGCAGGTGGCTGACTGTCAGACTCTTCCACCTTATTTTCCCAAGAATTTGTCTTTGGTGAGTGGGAAGTCTGTGTTTGCGCCTTGCTTAAATGTTTCCTCATTTTCATTTTTGTTGTTGGTACTGTCCTTGGTTTAATACCTGGGTTAATACTTCAATCTTCCAGATAGAGCTTGTCTTTATGTTTTGAGTCTCTAATGCCTTGGAGACACTCTCATTTTCATAATACCAGGAAGGACAACTGGTTAGATCAATCACAACACCTTAGCCTAAGTGATACAATCAGCAACATAACAGCAGCAAGCACACCTTGGAAAATGATGATTTGTGGTACTTATTAATCTGTCACCTTTAACCATGTGAATTACATCAAAATCAAGGACCAGCCCAAAATATGTTTATAGTGAATAAAGTCTTCAATATAGCAACTTTACCCTTCAAGATGGGGACTTAGAAGGAGTTGGAAAGAGAGGGATAGTTAGGTAGAAGGACAGGGGAAGGTTAGATGTGAGGTTGGAGTACAAAGGAAAAACACACCAGCTTTAGGAGACTGTTGAAGACAAGAGGAAAAGACAGAATGAAGGAACAAAGACAAGAATAGAACAACCTAACAGCAATAGGGAAGCTAGAAACTGTACTACTTTCCTTTGAAACTAATGACAATTGATAGAAGAAAAAAGAGAAGAAAAGAAAAAGAAAGAAGAAATCTAAATCAGGGCAGGAACGGGAACAGAAAGAGAGAGGAAGAACAATGTGGGAGAGTGAGAGATGGAGTGGGAAAGAGGAAAAAAAGAAAAATGGGAGAAAAATAAAAATTAAAAATAAGAGGAAAAGAAATAAAAATAATTTAATAATTAAAAAAAATAAAATATAAAAATGAATGGCCTCTTTCAGGATATGTCTCTGCTGTCACAATAGAAAAAGTGGGCAGCAGTGTGCAGATCTAAGTCAATTAATCTCAGCAAGCCAGCAGCATACTCCTGAGGTTCAGGCTGATCTCTGGCTGCAAGGACCTGGTTGAGCTCCCTGACCTCCTGCTGGGTTGAACTCTGCAAGGTTCTACTGAGATTCCAGCTGCCCTTCCCCTGAGGACAGTCCACGTCCTGATGTGAGGTGGAGATCCCTCCAACTTATCAACCACAGTGATCTGGTGTGCCTTGATTGCAGAGATTCTCTTCACTTTTCCAGTGGGCTTCAATGTTCATCAAAGAGCCTGAGAGAGGCCCTCTTTCTATTTGTCACTTTTTGCTATCTTCTGGAGCTCAGTGCAATGGCTTTTGTGATCTCCTGTGCCTCTGTGGTGTGGATCCAGGTGCCAGCACAACCAAGAGGCCAGCAGGGGGCGGGACTAACACTGGGACGATGCTGCAGGGCACCTGCATGGCTCCACTCCTCACTGGTCTGTGTTGCTTGAAGGCCCAGGGTGCTGGGGGTCTGGAAGTTTAGTTTTAACTTACCAATGAAGTCTTGAGTTACAACCTGAATGCCAGCTGCCTGTGCTTCCAGTTGGTCTCAGGTACAGATTTAACCCTTAAACAGTTCTGGAAGCAACATGACAGTATCCTTTCCCATGTGGGGTTAACTGAGAAACCCTGGGCCAGTGTCTCTCTAAGGATACTGAGATCTACCCGTGTACAGGAGAGAGACTTTGAAGGCTGTGTGGGGGAGCCTGAACCTTCACTGACCAACCTGAGTTAGAATAAGACCTTAGGAACCAACTGACTTTATAAGTCAAGGGTTCACTCTACTGTATCTTTAGTCCTTTTTGATAGCACTCTTATAAGACTAATTGTATGATATAATTACATATCAATAATTCATGGGAGGGGGGAGAGAGAGGAAGGAGGTTTATAAAAAGAGTTAAGATGTGCCTTGTACATGTACCAACTCCCTGTAATGTAATCATTATGCTTTATGCACATGTACCATTAAAAATAAAATAAATTTAGCAATCTCATATAGTATTCAAGAAATTCATATAATATGTAACACATTTTATTGCCTTGTCTTCTATATTATGTAAATCTATTTTTCAAAACAAATTTTCCTCCAAGATGGATCATACCTTTCTTGAAATTTAATATAATTTTTAGCCAAGAATTTTACGTTGATAGAATGCTTCACAGGTCCTTGGTAACTGAAAAGCAGAAGTGCTCCATTTGCTGAACTTGGTCTAGGCTCCAGCTCCCTGAGGTGAGTTTCTAAGGCAAATGAGAAATGGAGCCTGCTGCCTCAGTTGTTCCACCCTTGTTCTGAAGGTTTCCTTTGCCTTCGAGGGATGCCATGCCCGACCCCTGGAGGGTGATCTCACCTGCTAACTGTATGCTAAAACCCAGCTCCCTGAAAGAGGACCTGACCCTGTGGGCACCTGGGAAATGTCAATAAGTGGCTTTGTCTCCTTCTGCAAATTCTCTGTGGCTTCTTCTGCACAAGGAGGGTCAAAAGGAAAGCCAGGTGAGTCAGGGACAGACTCTCTGGGTGGAGAAGGGTGGGGCCTCGCCTGAATGTCTTCCTATACCTTTGATCTGATTGCTGCCCATTATGAAGAGAACCTGGAAAAGAACTGAAAGGAAGGATGCACAGGAAGAGCTGGGCTGAAGAGGGGCTGGGCAGGGGTATCATCTAGCTCTGTCATCACCAGCCAGATGGAGGCCACGTCAAAGCCATGGTGTGCCCTGGAGGCTGTCCCCCTCTGTTGCCTACAAAGTTGGGCTGAGGTTGTTCCAAAGGCAGCATGATTGGTCAGTTGTGTAACTTACTACTTCACCTAACCAGGGCTTGCCATGGGCTGTGTGCTTTATGTGATCACCAAATTTAATCCTTGCCACAACTCTTTTTTTTATTAATTTTATTGGTACATTTTAGCTATATAATATGCTGACATTCATCATTGAAAATTTGTACCTTTATATAATATTTCTTGGTTCTTGTTTTTCTGCATTCCCTGCCCTCCCTTCACCCCCTCCATCCCTCCCTATTTATAGACTGTTTCCATTTTTTCCTTTTTGCATACTAATTCCACTCCCTTTCAAGCATATTATTATTTTCCTTTCTAGAAAAGGAAGTTCCATGTTCGTAGCAGCACAATTTACAATAGCTAGATCTTGGGAACAGCATATATGTCCATCAAGAGATGACTGGATAAGGAAAGTGTGTTTTTACACCATTCAGTGCTGTGCTGCATAGGAGGAAGATAAACTTGAGGCATTTGTAGGGAAATGGTTGCAAGTTGAGAACACAATGTTAAGTGAAATAGATCAGAGACAAGCTCAGCTATCACATTTCTCTTACTGTATATGAGAAACTATATCTATGTATACACAGACACAAGGAACAAAATAGAGAAACAGGAAGCAGAGAGAAGATCAAATGCTTCCTCATATTATTGTTTTAAAATATTTCAACATATACATTAATTAATTTCACTCCTACTACTAGTTTATCTTAGAAGAAAGTTTTGTGCTATTATGTTTCTTTTTCTGGGTTATGTCTTGAAGGCTGAGTAATTTGAAGATAAGTGATACATAGTGTAGTAACTACTGTTTTTCTCTTAACATTCCATTATGGAATTTTGTTTTATTTTTTCATAAAAGAAAAAAGAAAAGGGAATTGGATCTCAGAGAGGTGAGGAAAGAGGCCCTCAGTCACATAGCCAGGAAGGTGGGGTGGTGGTTAGGGTTTCAAATCCTGGCAGGAAGTCAGGTGCTTTGGATCCTTACCTTGACTTTGTCCCTCTCTGGCTATGGCTTAGAAAGGACAATTTATACATCACCTCTGAGTCTTTCTGTATTTTCCATAAAATGAGGGGACAGGGCACACAGTCCAGGGCTGCTCCTTCTCAGGGTGGTCACTCACTGCTCAGTCTTTACAAACTTTTTTTTTTGAGATAGTGTCTCATTAAGTTGCTCAGGCTAGCCTGGAGCTTGTAACCCTCCTGCCTCAGCCTCCCATAGACATTTTTTCTTTTCATGTATCTCTAAGAGTCAGCTCCAGAGCTGACTTTCCTTTATGACTCCTGGAGTGGGTTTGGAGTCGATGATGAAAGCAGGCACTGAAATGAGGAGAAGGCACAGCTAGAACTATCTGTGGGCATAGTATAAGCTCTGACAACTGGTACCAAATTAGCCACTCACTGTGGTTCAAAATGGACTTGTGCTTGAGACCACACCAACTAAACAAGCAGGTAAGAATGCTATGTTGCCCCTGTAAGCAAGGGTGACTGCCTTCACAAACACATGTGAAATATTTTTACCTGTGTGATTTAATGTAATTCTCTGAACAATCTGCACAAGTAAACTCTGTCAGGCAGAGGATGAAACTAAGACTCGAGAGAGGTTAAATCACTTGCCCAGTGTCACAAAACTTGCGATGGTGGGGCTGGTTCACTTGAGTGTTGGACTCCAAAGCTTAGAATCAGGGTCATTAGGTGAGATTCTCTAACTCAAATGTCCTTGGTTTCTCCAATTGTGAGCAAGTGAAAAATGGGAAAAGGCACCTATTTTGTGGATGGAGAGAGGTGCTGGCAGAACCTCTGGGAGGACCCTGCTTGTGTCAACCTGGAAGGATCTGCCGGTCACCATCCAGCCCTGAGGCAGAGGTGCTGCTCTGGGCCAGGACCCCAGTGGTTGAGAGGTCTATGGTTCTGCAGCTGTTCACATGCAGACAGCAGGGACATGGATGGAGACAGTGACGTACCACACAGGAAGCTCTGGAAAGCAACTGGGTGATGCTCTGGGTTCAACCACAAGAGAGAAACCACACAGTGATTAGAACATGAAATGTTAATCTAAAGAATTAGACATGTGCTTAGCATGTGTGAGGTCCTGGGTTCAATCTCCAGTACCAAAAAGGAAAAGGGGGTGGGGGAGAAGAGGAAGGGGGAGGAGGAAAAGGAGGAGGAAGAAGGAGGAGGAAGAGGAGGAAGAGGAGGAGGCGGGGAGGGAAGGAAAGGAAAGCAAAAAAAGGAAGCAAAAGAGAGGGAGGGAGGAAAGGAAGAAAAAGAAGGAAGAGAGAATTACTGATTATACTAGAGGATTACCGTGATGGGGGATTGGCTAAGAATAAGTAAAGGAAACGGTGGAACACAGTAATGGCTTACATAAGCAGCAGCCCTTACACTCAGTGCTGAGACAAAGGCCCAGGGAATGTTTCCCTTTCGGTCTTCTCCCTCCAAGAACTGAAACCTGGATGCTGTTGGCAAGATACAGCCGTACCCACTGGGTGTTCAAGAGTGTAGGAGACAGGTGGAATTGGATGGAATTTTGCTCTCTGGAACTTGCTATACATCAGTTCTTTTGGGTGCTAAAAAGCCGTTCAGCAGGAAGTGACTGGAGGTGTTGGGGAAGCTGGTAGATAACGGGATTCTAGGGGAGCCTGATGTTAAGGAGGCCTCTACCCTTCCGGAAACGTGTCTGTGCAGATCCAAAGCACCAGAACCTGGGGACAAACCCCATCCTACTGCAGTGTGTCTGTAGGGTGGCCTGCTGACCGTGACAGCACTGTGCCAACTGGCAAAGGGAAAGTGTTTGAAGGGATCAGATACATTTTTGCAGAGCACACAGTGAAGGGTGAATTTGGAGTCAAGAGGCAAAAAACTGATTACTGGAGAACCATAGAAGACTGGTCTTTATACTTTAGAACACACAAGCCAAACTGAGTGGCACTTGTCCCGGGGCCCCATTTTCTAGCTCAGTTATCAACAGTCCTGATGGTCATAGTTTTGAGAGGTTCTGTAGGTAATTTTGATGGATGATGAGCTGCTGTCAGATTTCACTTGGATTATGGCAGTGGCCTCCTAATTGCTGTCCCTGCATCCCTTCTTATTCCTGTATCATCTGTTTTGCACACAGCAGCTGTAGGAGCCTGTTTTCTGTTGCTATCATAAAAGACCCCATGCTGAAAAAAATGAAAAGAAAAGAGTTTTCTTAGCTCACAATTAGAGAGCTGGAAATCTAAGATGGGGCAGCAGCACCTCTTTGGCTTCTGTGGGGGTCCTCGTTAGCTGTGTCAGCACAGAGTGGAGAGGCAGAAAGGGCAATGTCCACATGCAGTGGGGGCCAGGTGTTGAGAAGTAGCCTTGCTTTATCACGGCCTTTTCTCACCGTGAGAGTCAGAGCATAAACCCTTTCCAGGCCAAGGCCGCCAATGACATAATCACACCATGCTGGGCCCTACCTCCCGAGTTACACCACCACCCTGAGACCGAGCCTTCAGCACAGGGACCTTGAGGGGACAGACCCCCTCCACACACAGCAGCAGCCAGGTGGCCCTGCTAAAAGTCAGGATATGTTGCCCATCTGCTCGACACCCCCAGTCCCCCAATCTCACCAGAGAGACACTCGTCTTTATGGGGACCCGATGGTGTGGGATTCCACTCTCTCTCCTGCACCTGGGCCACTGGCCACCTTCTGGTACCATGTGCACCCCAGGCCCACTCAGCCCAGGATGTGCACTCTGCAGCCCTCGTGCCTGGTGGGTTCTCCTTCTAGATTTCTGCAGAGCTCCCACTCTGCCTCGCCTCTGGCCCCTGATGGTTGATTTCTTCTGGGTGACTCTGCTCTGACCTTCCTTCTCCCCTGCTTGCCCCCCTCTTCCATGGTTGATTTACCTCCATACCATCTATGTACTATGTATTCCATATTCCGTGTATTTATTTCATTCTTTACTAGAACATAAGCTCCATGAAAAAAATATTTTTATCTCTTTTGTTTACTTCTGTACTTTCTGGGACCTTGAATGGTGCCCAGGACAGTAATTGCCCAATGGATGAATAAATGCAACCATACTCTGAGATATTTCTCTATGGAGTACGGAGATTGTGTGGAGGCCACAACAGTTCTCAGACACTTTAGAATCTTCATATCCATAAACACAGCTCTGGATAAACAGAACACTTCTCTTCTATTCAGAAGGCTGGAAAAACAGCCCAGGTCAGTGAAAGAGCATGTGGGGTCTGAGAAAGAGAAAACGGCAATTATTCAAAATGGACATTCTGTTTGAGTACATAATGATTACAGTCAGGGTGGGGTAGTTGGTGCAGGTGCAAAACACACCTTAATTATTTGCACACCTCCTCATGTCTTGGTCCTCTTCCCATTTGCAAAAGTTCTATGTCCCTGTTTCTTATTACCAATCTTTTATTGTGTTCTTTAATTTATTTAGACTTTAGGTTTCTCATTTAAGAGAAACTATGAGACATTTAAGCTTTTCATCTGGTTTATCACACTTAGCGCTAAGGTCTCAAGGTGCCTCCATTCTGAAATCCGTTTTCTTCTAGGTGATCACACTGACCTTTCTTTGTATCAGGGGGGTGCTCCACTGTGTGCAAAGTCCGCATTTCCCTTCTCCACTCATCTGCTGTTGGACACAGAGGCTGCTTCTAGGACTCGGCTATTTTGAGTTGTGCTGCTGGGTGTACATGGATCACTGTAACGTGATGTCTCAGGAAAATAGGGGAAAGCTGGGTGGAACGGAGTTTCTGGTTTCAGTTTCTGGAGGAATCTTCAGGCTGATTTCCAGAGTGGTTGTACTTGTTTAGATTCCCACCAACAAGCAGAAGTGTTTCCCACCCCCACTCCCCGCAGCCTCTTCAGCATTTGTGGTTGTTTGATTTCTTGGTAACAGCCATCCTTTCGGGAGTGAGACAGAATCTCAGTGTTGCTTTAAGATGCACTTCTGGAATGGCCAGAGATATCGAACATTTCCCCATGTCTCCATCAGCCCTTTGCTCTTCTTCTGATAAACACCCGAGCAAAGCCTGCATCCCCAGCTGTGTCGCTTTCTAGAGGCCTCTGGATTCAGAGGACCAGGCTGCAGATGCAAACAGAGTACATCTTTCGATCTTGTTCTGAGCGCCAGCTTCTTGTGTTCCTGAAGGAAGGAAGGAGCCTCTGACTGGCCTTTCCTTTGGACGCTGTAAGTCACCGGCCATCACTGTGGAGGTCAAAACTCTCAGCCTGCTGTCGGCACTGAAGGACCCAGCGAATTCCAAGAGCGACCTTGCTGTGTGAGTCACATCCCCACTGCTCGTGTTTTGAATCATTTTAGCCAAGGATGTTTAAGAGCTTCTAGATGAGTTGTTTTAAGGAACGAGTGGGGATGAGCGATTGCAGTCGGGCTGTACAGGATGGGTGGAGGCAGCCAAACAGGCCTGGCACATTGCTCATGGATGTGCCTGCAGGGTCAACCATGTAGGACAAGGTTTTAGAACGACTGTTCTGATCGAATTCAACAGAAAAAGACCACTGTGTGACCGGCAGAGGATGGAGGAGAAAAAAATGAGACCAGTAGAGTTGATTTATAGTTACAGGGCTTGTCAGGTCCCTTTTGGAGGCTGGGCAATTTGATGCCAGTATAACTACTATATCAAGATTGAAACAGGCTAGCAAGGCCTCAGCCCCTCATGTTGTAACGTTCTGCTCTGGAGATGAGTCCTTGCCTGGCTGTCGACAGGGTGCCTAAGAATAATGGTCTTGTCAGTTCACGAAAGGCTGGAAAATGCATTCCTCATCCAGGAAGATGGTCTGGTTACTGAGGATTTCAAATGGAGAATTCCCTACGAATTACCACGAACTTGAAAAAAAAAAATCACACTTGACCATTTTATTGTCGATATTTCTAAGAATAAGGACAGATTTGTCTTGTTCCAAAGGAAAGCCACATTAGGAAGACCAAGGAAGGGGGTTTAGCGGGGATAACTGACCCTCTAGAGCCCCTAAGAAGTGAGCCAAGAAGGAGAATGGATGTGGATTGTTCCTCTCTAGCCCTGGGGCCCCGCTGGAGTGATCCTCCTCACCTACACCGGTAACCTGTATACTCCTCACACGGCCAACCCAATGGCCGTGGTTCAGACCGTTTTGTGTTCTGTGGACAGCAGCGTTTGACGGGGTCAGTCTCCTTTCTTCTTGAAGTACCTTCCTCCTCCTGCCCGTACGCCTCTCTCCTCTGGATATTTATTTACCTCCCTGGCTACTTCCTCCCTCTCCTTGATGGTTTCCTCCCCGCTCTTGAAGTTTTATTATTTGGAAGGCCTGAAGTTTTAGTAAAGATCTCACCTCTGTGCAGTGAATCCCTGCCAAGATCCATTCATTCGGGGTCACCATTTCAAACACTGTCTTCTGAGAACTCTAAATTCCTGGCCTGAGCCTTGGCCTATTCTCTGTGCTCAGATGTTGGGCAGCTTTTTACTTGACGCACCGACGCCGGTGTCGGGCTGGTGTCAGACTTCACATCGCCCCCACCAGGCTCTGCTTTCTCCACCCTCAAACAATTCCGTCGTCCTCTCATCTTTGTCGATGGCCATCCCCTTTATCCAGGCACTCCAAGCTGCAAAGCACGGTTTTGCCCTTGATGCTTTCTCTCTTCTCCCAGATTGGATCCATCAGCCAGTCCTGCTGGCTTGGCCTCTAAAACACATCCAGAATCTGCTTGTTGTTTCCCACCTGTGTCGCTGCCCCCTGCCTGCTCTTCTGCTCTGGGTTACTGCTGAGCTCTCAACTGGCCACTCTGCTGCCATGAGTTCCCTCTCCCCTGTAGTCTGGAGACGGTGGCTGGACTGACACTTTTAAGGCATAAATCATCCCCTCTGCTAAAAGCCTTCTGGTGGTGTCCCCTCTCTTTCAGGATAAAAGCCAGGCTTCTGGAGTGGCTCCCCAGGCCCCAGTGGCCATCCTCGTCCTGGTCAACTCTAATCTCCTGCCGCCCACCAAGCTTCCTTGGCCCTTCTTGAATTCACAGTCCCAGCCCCAGCTCAGCGTCTGTTCTGCTCTGGGAAGCTCTGCTTCCAAATGCTCGTTTTCTCCCCTCCTCCAAAGAGGAGCGCTGGTCCCATCTAGGTTTCATTATGTACGGTGTTAAACAGTGGCAAATCATAGTACAGGTCTCTCCTACAGCTCCTCCAATCACTCTGAGTCTCCCTTGCCGTGCTGCTTCTGTGGCCCTGCGTTACTGGTGGGAGGTGCGGATGATGTGCTGTGATGTTATGACTCGCTCATTTCTGGTCTGTCTGACCTGTAAGCTCCACCGGAGCAGAGGAACTCGGTGAGCGTGCTCAGGAAGGTGGTCTGGTTATGGGACAGACATCACTGAAAGGACGGACGTATAAACAGAAGGCAGTGGTGGCGGAAGAGTTGTGCAGAGCAATGGCCGCGAGCTCAGGAGGGTTCGGTGGAAGTGGGTATCTCGGAGAGAAGTGGTTCACAGGGGCAGCGACGGTCTCTTCTTGGAGGACTGAGGCTAAAGGCTTCATATCCACAGCCAGTTTGGACCCGTGCTTCCCTGGCCGGATCACTTACTTCCTGTTTGCCTTTGGACACGAAATATACTCTTTGCTAAGTCTCAGTTTTTCTCAACTAAAAACTGGGGATAACAACCAAATCTACTTGGCAATGATTAGGAAAAAATAGGCTTAAAACATGATTAGCATGATGCCTGGATATAGTAAGTACGCAATAAATGATACAATTTTTATTTTTGTTGTAAAAAATACAATGTCAGCTGGCTGTACCTTAAAACATCAACTGGCTAGCCTGATGTATGCAATGGTGGATGATTTTTATTTTCTTCTTATGGTCCTATTTTCCTGTTTTTTTAAAAAACCAAAAAACAAGTATTACTCTATGAGAACAAATGAGAACGATCCTTTTTTAAAAAAGAATTAGACCTGTGCAGCTGCGCTTTGCTTAGGGTGGGTCAAGTGGACCATTTGAACAGGTCTGATGGTCTCCTTGGGTCCTCATCAGCCTATTGATTCTGCTTTTTCTAAGCCCAAGGCAGGCATGAAAGAGCCAGGTTCTGAGAACAGGCGTGGGAGGGAGGAAGCGCAAGGGGTACTTTTAGTCATAAACTAAAGCGGTCCAGATGCTGGAGGGCGGGGCTGCTGAGGCCGGGTTTCTACTGCAGGGCATGGGATGGGTTTACCTTCAGGGGCCCTGTGCTGGGAAAAAATGAAAGCACAAACCGATGTCACTTTAGTTCTAGCATTAGAGGGTCCCAGAAGGAGACAAGGATGGGCTCTTGAGAGAAGCGTGATTCAGATGTGGAGCAGCTAAAGATTCTCTAGAGCTGGGTTCTCCCGAAGAAAGAAAACGAGCCCATGGAAGGCAGAGTTTTCTAGTTGCCATATTTCAGGGGGAGGGGAAAGAAGCAGGTGAAATTAACTGTACTGTATCTTATTTAGCCCCACATGTTATCATTTCAATAAATGATATCAGCATACAGAAGTTCCTCAGCAGCTCCTCCTCCTCCTTTGAGATCCAGGGTATATTTTAGGCCCACAGCACACATACGTTCAGACTCGCCACCTTTCAAGTGGTCAAGGATCAGTGTGGCCAGCAGCCAGTGTGTTGGACCCAGCGGCCACCCTGCCTGGCCTGCGAAGCCTTCCCTTTTCCCTCTTGTACCTTATCACCATGTCTTCTAAGAAGGCCTCACATAGGTCTGGCCACTTCCTGGCAGGGTCACTCGCTGGCACAGCCAGCCCTTCCCAGAAAAGGAGCAGTTCCTGGAAAAGATGGGGCCTGTTGGGAAACGCAGAGGACACTGCTCCGTCACCCTCAGTGTTGGAGGGTCAGGACACGCTGAGAGTGTAGTACAGAGCTGGTGGCCTCCGGGGTTGGGCTGAGAAGCCTCCAAGGCAGCAGCCAGCCTGGGCAGAGCTGGCAGGGAGCCGTGATGTGGGTCGGCCGCCTGCAGAGGTGACCGTAGCTTCTCCCACTTTCCAGCCTTGCGAGACCCTTTTCCCAGGCTCCACCACCCGCCTTTGCTCCCCTGCAGCCAGACTGCAGGAGCAAGGATTATGTTTACCTTGCCTGGAGGCGCGTCTGCTGGCAGAGCTGGGTTTAATTGGGACCGGCTACTCCACTTATCACAAGGCCACATCCGTCTCTTCGGAAGATTTAATGTTTCCCCCTGAAGAACAGCCCGATCCATCTGATGAGCCTTGAGGGCTCTCATGTGCACGGAGCCCATGCATCCACTCACTGCCCACCTAAACGGTGGCAGGCCGAGGCCAGCGCCCTTCTCACCCATGGAGCACCCTGTGTTCTTCCAGCCAGGGAGCCTCCTCTCCGGGCTTCCCAGTGAAGGCAGCAGCTCTCTTTGTACTTGTAATAATCTGCACGATCTTCTGCTCATAGAGCTGGCCAAGCGCTCTCCAGCGAGTGTGAGCAGGTAGAGTCAGGGGAGATGGACGGGAGGCTCCATCCAGCCTCCCCATCCCTGGGAGGGCTTCTCTTCGTCACTTCCACAGCGTGGCTGTGTGGGGTGGGAGGGCAGCGAGAGGAGGAGGAGTTGGAAATGAGAGAGAGGAGCGAGGAGATTGTGGCAAAGGGGATTTTTAAGAAACAGGAAGACAAGATGATGATGAGGGAGGGTCTGGGTGAGGGTTCTGAGAGATCATCATCACCATCATCACCGCAGACGCCATTTCTGGAAAAGGACCAAGAATTCTGTTTCTGTTTTCTAGCTGGGGAAACTGAGTCAAGAGGGGTGAATGGGCCTGGTATAGCTACCCGTGTTTGATGGGCCTCGTCCGGATGAGCTCCGGAGGACAGGATGGGGCAGACATGGACAGGGCTTTGGTAGAGGGGCGTGGGTTTGTGGGTCAGGTACCCTCACTGTCCACGTCGCCCGCCTGGGTGAGGAGAGAGCCTGTCTCTGCCTCCTCCCCAGCTGCCACTGCCACCCTCTGTGATGCCTCTGCCTCTCTGGGGCTGCTGGACCCAGGTTCCCTGTTCCGGGGTAGGTTTTCCAATCCCCTGGAGGGGGATGAAGAAAGCAGAAACCGAAATCCAGATTTGCAAAATGTTAACGACAAAAGACTTAGCACACTGCAGGGCCATGGCGACACCCTTGGGCGCTCGTGCTTATTTCTTAGGTTTCTCATGTTAGTAGAACACGCCTTGAGAATTTCTCTACGAAAGACACACACACACGCGCACACACACACACACACACACACGCACGCACGTGCATGCAGGAGCCTGCTGGTACCAGTTCTAATCCCAGCTCTGTCAGGAGCTCTCCAACCCTTTTTCTCCTGGTCTCCATTTCTCTCTCGAGCAGGGCGCAGGTTGACCTGCTGATCTTGGAGGTCCCTCTGGCTTCTATATCCAGGAGCAGAGGCAGAATTGGTTTCGGGGAAAGCCCTGGGCTGACTTATGAGCTGGGTGATCAGACACATTTGGAATTCTCTCTGGACCCCATCTCCCCAATTTCTGAAAACACACAGAGCCAGCAGCTTCCCCCACATAGGATTTTAAGGCTGAGAGAATCCACACGAGGTCAACCATTATGTACGGGCACCATTCAAGGTTAAATCTCGGGATTTAGTAATAGACAAAACACACAATCTCTCTTCTCATAGAGCTTCCCCCTGGTTTGAGAAAGACAGACAATAAATAAGGAAGTAAGAGCCACAGTGTACCAGGAAGGGGTGAGCGTAACTGAGAAGAATAAAGCAGGGAAGTGCCTGGCAGGTGGTCAGGGAGAGGGGCACATGCTGATCCGCACTGTCCCGTGCTCAGGGTGTCCCTGTTGTCAACTTGTGGCTCTGGGGTGGCTGTGCTATTCTGAGCCCCCTTTGCAGGCGAGTGAGCTGAAGACTGGGGAGGTTCAGCTTCTGGCCCAGGTTATACAGGAATGAGGTAGCCCTCAGGGTGGGCTCAACCTCCCAGTGTTTTTCTCACATAAAGAACCTGTGGGGTGCTGGGGAGGCCCCTTGCTGGCCTCGGTGGGCCCTGCGTGCAATGTGGCCCCCCACACTTGGGCCAGGACAGTCTTCCCTGTGTTGGGGACCAGCCAAGGGGCCTCCCTCTGCCCCGCGATCTGGTGACCTGGCTCTGAGGCTGCTCTCCCATGGGGCTGGGGGGTGGGCGGTGGCACCTGAGGTCCCACAGACTCTGACCTTGCACCAAAAAGGATACACTGTTTTCCAACACAGCTTCCTATTCCTGCCAGATAAACCAGCATATTCACAATGCGTGCAGGTTGTCAAATTCTTGCCAGGGTTTCATTTCTAGCAGCAAACTTTTGTCAACAGCTTGGCATTTTTCTCTCCATTCATGGGGGCTGGCACTGGCCTGAGTACCCAGAGTTGCACACGCCGGCTGCTCAGCCTGCAGTGGTGATAACGTGGTTATTATTAGCTGTGGCCTCTGGAATGCTAGTGTTCATTCCCAAACCATGGATCTTCTGGGTGAAACCACAGAGCAGCCTGTTATCACAGTGGCTCTGGGACCTGTGAGGAGGCCCCAGGAGCCATTCCCAGGGAATAACTGCTAGCCTGGGGTACCCCGCTTTCTGCTGGCTGCCTACCCCCGTCAGCATGACACAGGGCGTTCTCAGGCTGCCCCGGACTTGCTGTGGTCCTGACTCCTCACTCTGCCCTGTGCCACCTGCTGTGGCCCCTGAAGTCTCCTCTTTCTGCTTCCCCACTGTCGCTGGCCTGGAGACTTCGTACTGGCAGAGCCTTCTGCATAGAGATGGCCCCAGGCACCCACCACAAAGTTAACTGCCTCGTATTTGGCAGTTTCTTCCTAAGTATGCACTAAGATTTGTGTTTTTCTTTTATCACACAGTAAAGTGTCCTTAAGTTTTAAAAAACGAATCCTCCCAGCCAGAGGTAAAGTGGATGCTCACGGTGCCTTTCTTATGCCTAATGATGCTGGAGCAGCGGCCCGCAGAGCAGAACAAGTGTCTCTTTTCTTCTCCCGTTGAAGTATAAATATTTGTGATCAAGTGCATAATTTGCACAAACCCTAAGTGTACAGCTCAACTTATTTATATGCAGTATTTACTTGTGCATTCTGAGTGAAAAGTACAGAGAATGTTTAATTTTTAAAAATTACAGTGAAAGACACATTGCCCTCGACTCCCTGCCCCGCTAAAATATTTCTCCTCATTTTGATTCCTGATTCTATTGTTCTTACACTTTCAGAAACAGTTCTGGAAATCCTCTTTCCTGAGTATCTTTAATTACATGGTCTAACTACCTCACTGTCCTGAATTGATTCAAAATGCCCTTTCAAAGGGCCGGGGATTTAGCTCAGTGTTTCTGGCGCCTGCCTCGCAAGTGCAAGGACCCGAGTTTGATCCCCGGTACAAAAAAACCTCAAAACCAAAAAATAACCTTTCACAGTCATTTTGCCTTTGGGGCAGTGTCATGGTGCCAGATTTGGGTGAATAAGGTGGATGAGGACACACTGTCATGTTTTTAGGAGGCTGTCTTTCCGCTGGATGGCGTTTGGCAGCAGCATTCACTGTATTTTTGATCATAGCTTGTAAAGACACTCATGAAAGTGGACTTCCAGAGCTGCCTCAGAAAGAGGCAAGAATATTGGGACTAGTGCATTTGATGTGAGGGGGGAACTTTGAAGGGCATTAATGGCAATGTGTCTTTTACAGTAATAAAATCTCATGGAAGTTTAAATACTCACCACATATTTTGATCACACCTCATATATATTTATATTATATATATGTAAATCATATCATACTTAATCTCATCAACCCATATCCAATCAGCTCTGAGATGCCCACCGTTTCGGCTTCTTTGAGATGTCTGTCTTCTCATCCCACAAGGCAAGAGCTTGCCACCCATCCTTACCTGTAACCTCGTCGTGTGTTGTGGCCGACACAAGTGCCTAGCAGCCAGGACTGCTCTGGTTCTGAACGAGTTAAGTGCCTCACCCGGGGGTTGTATTTCAGGAGCTCTGCTGGGCTGGATGGAAACACAGTGGAAACCGAGTTAAGGGCAGGGCTACAGAGCAGTATGCCCACTGAGCCAAGGAGAACCGTTTATTTTTAATTGAATTAAATTGCTCACAAAATGAAAGTAGCATACTTTCATTAATATTTAATTATGTACAGTGTTAAACAATGATCACCAAGAAAACTTTGCAGCTTTTTGTCTATTTTTTTTTTATTGCTTAGCTGAACAAGATACTCTTATTAGCTGTTTTATGCTTGGAATTTTAAGGGCCTTGCTCTTATACCATTCGAGAAGGGCTTAATTGGCAGGACTTAGCTGGGAGGGGGTGTTGGACGTGACACTGCCCACAGGCATTGTGTGGATATGTGTGTGTGTGTGTGTACATATATCTGCCTAGCTTCAATCACCCAGCGAAAGAGAAGTATCAGGGCTACTGGCAAAGGAAGTACACAGTCTGAATACCCTGGGGCCAGCCAGCCAGGCCCACTCCTCCAAAAGACTTTGAATATGCTGAGAAAGGACACGGCTTTTGTAAGAAGTCATTCCAAAGGAAAGAGGGTTCTATTGTGTATGACGGTTTATTTCTCTATTTTGTCAGATTGTCCTCACCCCATAAAGCAATGATTTCCAAAGTTTCCAGGACCTAATGATTTCCCGAGATACAAATTCCCTGGTGACAGAGCCAGAGATTTTAGTTCAGTCCTCCAGAGAATCAGAATTGTCCACGTGGCCTGGCGTTGCCTCTGATGCAGGGAGTCGGAAAGCCACGCTTGGGGAAAGAGTGTCGTGAGAGGACAGAATGGAATGGAACAGATCGCCTCTTCTCATTTCCAGCACTGGGATTGTTTTTCAAACTAAATCTTAGAACCTCCATAGATCAAAGAAAGGAATGGACTGTTGTTCTGGTGGACGTGATGGTGGTGGGGTGCCAGGGCTTCCCGCTCACCTTTACACCCCTTAGCCTTGTCTGGGGGTGAGAGTCACAGCCCCAAAGCACCCAGAGGCACAGTTTGAAAACTTCCCATTACAAATACACAATGGATATCTTTGACTAGTTAGGTAAATCCATGACATAATGCAGGAGTAGTCTAAGAAATGTCTAAAGATAACACAGCTTTCCAGAGCAGCAGCTCAGAGCCCCATCATGAGTGTCTAAGCATTTGTTTGTGCTCTTTGGCAAGGACACACAGTTGTTCATCCATTTATTCACCCAGCAGGACCTTGCTGTGACCACAATGCAGTGGATATGAGCCTATCAGCAGCACTTCTCATGCCGCCGTCAGGGATGGGGTAGACAGTCAGTGTTCTCTCGAAGCTTGTGTTCCAGTGGTGGGACAGAGATGGTAGATAAGAAGGCAAACACACCAAGGCCTTGGAGGCACAGAGGAGTCATGTGTTAGCCCGCGAAGCTCCGGAGGGGGCGACACAACATGAAACCTAGACGACCCAGAGCGGCCCCGTGGAAAGAACTGAAAGAAGGAAGCTTTCTGCAAGGAGTATTAGAGCGGACCAGGAAAGAGAAGTCAGAATAGCTGCAGAATAGAAAGCACAGTGTGTGCTGCACACACAAGGCCAGCAAGGGCTGGAGCAAACTCTAAGGCCAAGAGTTGGATGGATGTAGAGGTTGTTCTGACTTGGGTGTGTCCCTGGGCCCATGAGGACGGCTGGCTGTGATTGGCAGGGTTCACCGAACTTCCAGTCAGTGGCCAGGAAGGAGAGCCATGTTGGGCGGCCATGTTACTGGTTATCTTCATGTGCCTCCAGCCAGCCAATACAGTGCATTCAGGGAGAAACCCTGAAGGAGGGCTGCTTAGCTCTCAGAACCAGGAGAAACTGAAACACATGAGTGTTTTAAGTCATTAAATTTGGGGGTGGATGTGTATTCAACTCGACACGGAGGTGCCTGACAGTGCAAGTCGAGGCAGCCCGTACACTTCCCTTTCTTCCTCTGTCATGTTGCCCTAAACCTTGTAGTGAAGAAGTTCTGGGCCAACGAGAAGCCAAGAAGGGCTTCTAAGGGAAGCCACTTTCAGAATGTAAGTGGCTTTCACTTTGGGTCAATAACATCTTGCCCCAAGAATTTTAGTATTCTAAAATGCTTCTTTGATTCCATGCTTCTCTTATTCTAAGAGGTTAAGCATCACGGAGGAATGGAGGCTTTGAGTTAAGAAAACATTCTCTGAAAGTTATTTTTCTTGGGTAGAGGCTGCTTGGGATTAGCTGCATATCCCAGAAGACTTGGGCTTTGGATTCAGAAGGAGGTCGATCTCCTATCCTTCCTCCATGTCCTCATTGTGTGACTTTCAGATGACAGAAGCTTCCTGCATCTGTTTTCCCCATCTATAAACTGGGAGGACAGCATTGGACAGCGCAGGACAGCGGGCTGGGTGAGGGCCTGGTACGTAATTCCTTTGCAAATATCACTTCCATTCTCTTCCTCACTCTCCCTGCCTCCCCCTTCCTTCCCTTCCCATCTTTATCCCTTTCTGCCTGGACACAGAGGTCTGGAACATGCAATAAAGAGACTGGGTGAGGGAGAGAGCTACCGAGTGAGGCTGGAGTCTGACAAGCATGATGCCTGGCTTAGTCATACAGGTTGAAAGGCAAGCAAACGTCCATTCAAAAGTCCTTGGTTTCCTCCTTTGCTGGATGATTCATGATCTTGGGCTATTTCAGGTTATTGTTAATTGGCCTTTTAGTTTGCAAAGCACTTTCACATACCTTATTGCATTTGATCTTCACAATAACCACAGGGAGGTTATCGTTGTCTTCCTTTTACATATGCCAAGCGAGGCTCAACGTGGTTAAGGATTGAGCCCACAACAGAGAGTGCGAGGTGAGGTCTAAATGGGTTTGCTTTTCGGGTGGTGAAGCCCCTCTCTGCTCAGCGCTGTCTCCTGAGTCACTGCCAAGTTGGTAGCGCAATAACGGGTCACACCCAGCAAGGTCTGTTATACGAACCTTTAAAAAGGCACAACCGGGAGTAGGCAAATAAGTACTAATCAGGACCCCTGCTCCTGCCATAGAACCGGACAATTAGGAGAGAGAGGAGAAAAGAGCTTTCTTTTCTTTTCAAAAAAGTTTTGTTTTTATTAATACATGTTTGCATAATGATTGCATTAATTGTAGGGAGCTGAGAGATGTACATACTACATCTTCATTCTTTTTTATCTCCTCTTTCCAACCCCCCTTCATCTCTTGGTCTCTTCCCCTTTTGCAAAAGATCCATCTCCTTACTTCCTGTTACCTCACTTTTACTTTGCTCCTTATTTACACTGTAGACTTCTCATGTAAGAGAAACCATGTGATATTGTGTCTTGTTTCACGTAACACTGTGGTCTCAAGGTGTATCCTTCTCCTACAAATGACTCAAGTTCATCCTTCTTTATGGCAGTGTAGTACTCCACACTGTATAAACACCACATTTTCTTTATTCATCTCTTGATGGACATTTAGGTTGCTTCCAAGATTTAGCTTGTATGAATTGTGCTGCTGTAAACATGGATCTAATCTTTCCAGCTCTTTCTCCATAGTGGCCCACTATCATGTACATCCCATGATTTCATCACCATTTTACTTAAGTTCTTTGCGTTTTTCCTTAGCTGAGATTCTAAGGTCCATTGTCAGAATCACTCCTTTTCATATCATCTTCTCTTGTGTCTTCTCTCCTTGTTGACCACGTCTAGAAAAACCCCAACCCTGCTTAAATTTAACTCTCAATTTCCACAGGGCTGTCATCTTCCTAGCTGAACTGGCTAGAGAAAAATGTACCACTATAGTGAGTGGCCTGAGTTTAAATTCGGAGTGATTAAGTTCAAGGTTGCTCTTAGAGCTGGCTGCTAATTTTACTGTGATTCCCTGGACCATTCACTTTCCTTCCAGCGTAGGCAGTGATTTCACTCACACTCTCTCCTCCATCCTCAGATGAGCACCACCTCCTCTCCTATACGGACTCAGAAAGGAAATTCCACTACCATTGTGACTGTGTCTACAGACCTCCCACCTTTGTGCTGTGCACTCTGCTTCCTACGGGCAGTTTCCCAACAAAAGAAAACCTGTTCGGTCTGGCCACTCAATATCACAAGCAGTCTCGGGACTTACTGTCAAGGATAACACTCCCGCCATCCTCTGTGAGATTCCTGTCTTCCTTTCTAATGTGTCGATCCCATTAGCAGACAACCATGGCTATTTTTCCCCATCTTAAAATGATCCCTGCCTTGACCCCTTATTATCCTTTGGCTTCTTTTCTATTTCTCAATTCTCCTCTGTGGCAAACCTCAGAAGAGTTGGTGATACTCGTTGTTGCAATCCTCTCCCATCCACAGTCCACTCTAGACTGCCTTTTTTCTCCACAAAACTGCCAAGCTGCTCTCCTGCAAATTCTGATGGTGCCCTAAATGCCATGGCCACCTTCCCTCTTAGCCATCATCTTTCTTGTCTCTCAGCAACATTTTACGGTAGGTGATAACTTTCTTGAAGCATCTCTGCTACTAGGAAATCATACATTTCCAGGTTTCCATCAACTCATCGGCCACTCCTGACTTTCCAGTTTCTGTTTCTCTTCCTGACCTTGAAACACAGAGCAGCTCGGCTCCATCTTCATACCTCTTCCCTTTCTCTGTGTTCATAAGATTGTTAGAGAGTGGGCTGTCACCCAGTCTGACCTGTGTCCCTATAAGAGAAATTCTGGACACACAAAGAGACAACTAGGACACACGTCCTAGGAGTGTGACCAGGTTGAGGACACAGTGGGAAGAAGGGAGGCATGACCTTGGGCACTGTACATGGTCCCTGGCATCTTCCTCTCTGGCCCTGTTCCCCTGCTCTGCTTCCTGGTGGCCATGAACTCCGTATCTTTGTCCCCTGCCCCATGTTCCTGCCTTGGAAGTAGCTTACCATAGACTGAATGCCCTGAAATGAAGAGCCAGGTTAAATCTTCTGTCTTGTAGATGTCTGGTATTGTGTCTCAGACATGATAAAGTAACGAATAGAGCAAAAAGAGCAAATATGACCTCTAAGGGAACTTGTATCTGGCCCCAGGAGAGAGGTTATATACTAAACTAAAAGGAAAAATTGGAAAAAAAATCACTGTCTTGGTCTGTTTCAGCTGCTATAACAAAATACCCAAGACTGGAATTTATGAAGAGAAGAAATTTATTTCCCATAGTTCTAGAGGCTGAGAGTCTAAGATCAAGGTGCAAGCTGACTTGGTTGTCTATTAAGAGTTGTTCTCGGTTTTCAAGATGGTGCCTCACTGCTGCCTCATCCAGGCACATTGTGCTCTAGTATGGTGGAAGGTGGAAGGGACAGGGGCAAAAGAATCACATGCCGTGGGAAATGTCTTTCATAAAGACCTTAGTCTCATTCATCAGAGAGGAGCTCTCATTTCCTAGTCACCTCTTAAAGCCCTGCTTCTTAATACCATAAAATTGGCTGATATGAGATACATGAGTTCTTGAGGGGAAACATTCAAAGCATAGCATAAACAATGTTTAGGAAGACATCAGTTCCCAAGAAGAACTACCCTGAGTTCATAATATATATGTAAAACCTCTTTCCCAGGGTTATATATGAATTTCCACAGGGGTCAGATCTACTCTTTCTTTCTATATTAGCTGCTTTCTCATGTCTAGGACAATACCAGACGCACACAATTTAAAGGAAGAAAGGATTAACTTGGCTCACCGTTTCAGGGAATTCAGTCCATGCTCAGCTCCTTCCAAGGCCACCATGGTGGGAGGTGCAGACAATAGACTGTAGCTCAAAAAGATAATAAATTGGTCTCACCAAATCTATAAGAAGCCATAGCCCACTCTGGCAAATTGAAGATTCTAGTAGGAACAGTGCTTTATGGAAAACCATCATGGCACACAGAAGGCGGCAGTGGTTCTTGGCAGAGAGAGCCAGTGTTATACCCAGAAATAATTGTAACTGTGCTCACCAAAAGCAGTTTTACTCAGCGGAATTGGCAGTCATGCCTAGTAGATGACATAAAGTAACAGAAACCACCCGAGACTTCCAGACCTGTTTTCAGAGGGCAAGGTGGGGATGAAGGGAAGAAGGTAGGAAACAGTTCTGATGGCCTTGGAAGGTCTGCAGAAGCAGAGTTATATTTGTGTTTTGGGGATCTCGTCACACCCAGAGCTGAGGGAAACAGGGAAACTTGGTTTCCTAAAGACAACAGGGCAGATAAGGAACTAGACACTCATCCATACCCAAGGCAGTTCAAGTGCAGGACTGACACCACGCAGGAGGTACCCATGGACTCTATGTTCCACCATAATCCTGTATGAACCTTTTAAGGGTTAAGCCAGTGGTTTACATAATCTCCTGGGAAGCATATTTATCAAGTTTATTGTTGAGAAGGGATACCATCTGTTAATGATGGTGAACATTTGTCAGGCTATTACTACATGGCAATCACATGAGGCTTAGCCATAGAATATGTGAAAAAGAGCTAGGGCCGGGAATTTAGCTCAGTGGTTCTGCTGCCTGCCTCAAAAGCGAAGGTCCTGAGTTTGATCCCCAGTACCAAAAAAAAAAGAGAGAGAGAGAGAGAGAGAGAGAGAGAGAGAGAGAAAGTCTAACTAAAATAAAGCTCAATATACAAGAAAAATTATGAATTAACACAAAATTATGTGGTTATGAGAGATATTAGACGTATCTCATGTTTAAAATTAAGGAGGTGGCTTGGAAATAGCCCATTTGCCCATCAGTTGGAAACTGGATAAAGCAGATGTAGTTTTTCTATAAAATGGAATACTACTCAGCCATAAAGAATGAGAAATTAGATTCATTCATAGGAAAATGGATACATATTGAAGATACACTCCTAAGTAAAATACATAAGCCACACATGTGTAAATACTGAATAGTTTCTCTGGTGTGAAAAACTGTAATAGTACATAAAGACCCTAATGAGACAACTGACAATGTGAAATAGGAAGAAAAGGGCAAAAGGTGTAGGGAAAGTGGAAAGGGTAGGGGAAAGGTAACAAGGGAAAAGAAAAAAATATGAGAAAATGAAAAAATGGAAATACAGTGTTTTTAAATGGGGAGGGGAGGAGAGAGTGAAGGGAGGGCAGGGACAAGGGGAAAAAATGAGAACCAAGATCTCTCATGTAAAGGTACAAGATCCCAATAATGAATGTAACTGTACCGTATACCTAAAATGCACCAATAAACTCAATTTTAAAAAATCTAAAAAAAAAAAAAAATGAAGGAGGTGGTTTTCTTGTCTTACTGCGTAGCATTTGGAAGACCAATGGAATATGTCCAGATGCTACATTTTAAAAGAAATGAATGAAGGATAGTATGTTCCAAGAAAATGGCTGGCATAGAGAAAGGCCTTAGAAACAAGTCCAGGGAAGTGTTCTGGAGGACACAGGGCATTTTAAATCTCTCTCTGTGTGAGGATGTTGCTATTTTTAAACACAGTACTCCTCTGGTACAGGAATGGTCAGGCGTATTTTGGCCCCCCCAAGGGGTAGAACTAGGCCCAGCAGTGCTGATGCTTGGAGCCAGATCTTCACGTGCAGCAAGGCAAAACACTTGAAGAGGGTGACACAGCAAGGGAATGCAAAGCCTCAGAAGACAAAGAGGTCTTGCTGTTAGAAATATCCCGTCACACATGTGAGTGTGACCAGAAATACTGTGAATGCTGCTGCCAAGTGCCATCCGCTGGAAAGGTGGGCTCCTAAAAACATTACAGTGCATCATCACCTACCTTATTCACCGGACCTGGCGCAGTGTAACTCCTGGATCTTCCCCAAAGTCAGAATGACCGTGAAAGGTAAAGGTTTTGAATGGATTCAGGATGTTCTTTAGCCACTACAGGGAAACTAAAGACACTCAGGAAAGAGGACTTGCAGAGCTGCTTCAGAAACTGACAAAGACAATGGGATGAGTGTGCTGAAAGCAAAGGGTAAGTATTCTGAAGATGATTAATGGCAATGTGTCTTTTACTGTAACAAATTGTTTTAAATTTAAATATAATTGAGTTTTTCTCTCATACCTCATAGGAGCTTAAGTGGGAGAGAAGGTGCTTGGAAATATCAGGGAGCTGAGGCCCTTGCAGAAGGAACAGTTAGTAACCAGTCCCTGGTGACATTAATAAATAAGTAATTAACTGTTAAAGATGGAGTTGAGTGTTTAGTTTTGCTGTCTGTCCTGAGGGCAATCACAGGAGACCCTCATTATTATGACTGAAATCTTCAATAAAGCCTGCTCTGTAGAAATTTGTTGAGTAAGAAGTACTTAGGTTAAAAAGAGGGGAAACAGCCACTTTGCATTTGGGGTTACACAGAGAGTACAAAATGTGAACGAAATCCAACAGTATACTGTATACAAGAAACACATTGATACAAAACGAAATTCATAGACTAAAAATCAAAGGCTAGAAAACAAAATTCTATGCAGTGGGAACCCTAAAACCACACAGGAGTAGCTGTTCCATGTTCAGTCAGAGTGGACTCAAGCCAAGGTGATCAAAAGAAGCAAAGAACATTTCATATTGATTAACAGAACTATTCAGAATGTGAATGACTGCATAAGATAAGCTATTAAGATGGCTGAAAATTATTAGGTGCAGTAAATACAGACCAGGACAACAAGCTGAAATTTGTGATTCCCAGAATATTCTGGAAAAACTGGGAAACAGCCAAGCTTTCTTCCTAAATGGTGAAAACGGATCCGAGTCTATTTTCACTTCAATCCTAAAGAACTGGGAAAATCACAGTAAGCCTTAGAATTGGAGGTTAATCAGGCAGGTGATATACTGTTTCACAAACAAAAAGTAAATAAAATTTGGCAAGGCAGTCACAGGTGGATAGAGGAGCAAACCAGAATTCAGATACCAAAATTTCCTTTGAGTGAAAGGAAGACACAGCAGTGCAGTCGGTGAATGGAAATGTGTAAGTGTCAGCATGAGAATGGATTGGAGGAATGGAATTAGCAATTACAGTAATTTAGAGACACCCTAGAGGAAGTTGGAGGGCCAGATGCTAAGTAAGATTTGGGGCTATAAACAGGGGTATTAGGTTAAAGGTGATAACGGAAGATTTGAAGTGGAAGGCTTTACAAAGATCAGTGTGTGATATATGAAATTAAGAGATGACAGAAAGCCAAAGATCATCAGAGAGAATAAGAGAGCAAACAGCTAGGAGGAGAGCCCAGAAGTTAACACCGTTGGAACCCAGGAAGAAGGGACCTCTGATCAACAGTTTCCAACAGATGCAGCAGAGAGGTGATGGAAGAAATAGATAACAGGAAGCCTATTGGATTTGGATTAGCTTGTGAATAAAATATTTTTGTATGTAGATTTGCAGGATTTGTACATTATGATCACAATCAAGTTATGATCCCATTGCGAGAAAGTTAGGGATGATAGAAAATACTAGTATCCTTAAGGATATTCCTAAAGTGTTTACAATCTAAAAGATAAGGCAAAAATTTGATGGGCACAAACGTGTACATACACAGACTGAATAATTGCGACAGTATTTGCAAAACACGAGGTATGTCCAAGTTCTTATGAACTTCTAAAAGAATATTTGATACAAATAATCTTGAAATCAAACAAAATATTTGGATTGTTGCTTGGAATTCAAAACAGGATGGTATTTCTGGAGCATAAGTAGAAAGAGAGACAGAAATTTAGAAAGGTACAGAGACTCCCCCCCTCCCCGAAAACAACAAACAAACATCTAGCACTTAAAAATAAGATAGGAAATTGGAAAGTTGTACACCTAGAGACTGATGCTCTGCAGAGAAATACGTCTTGTTCTGCAGCCAGTCTTTATTTTCCGCCGGCAGCTTTCCAATGGAACTTCTCCTTGGCTGCCTGGCTCTGAAGATTTCTCAGTTGTTCTAAGTGTCCCTTTCCTCTCTGACTTCCCCTCTTCTCTTCACGCCTCAATTCCTCTTCATTCCTTGGTTTCTTCTGCGCAGAATTCCAGCCACATCCCTATCTGGCAGGTCTCCATCTTCTGCTCATGAGACTCAGCAAAGCTACGCAGTCCTTCACCGGACAGAAATCTCATCTCATTATCTGGGAGTATGGTAAGCGACTGCACAGAAATTATGGAAGCAAGAAACTCAAAATGCAAGTCCTCTCCTTGCGCTCCTCTCCTTCCCTGGGTGGGGCCCAGGCGCACAGCACTGACTGGCAACTCTTCCAGCCTTTCCTGGTTTCTTCACTGTTTTCCAGCATAGGCCATTCCTCTAACAAAATTCTTACACCTGTAATCTCACCTTGGTGTCCACTGTGCGGTGGACTTTGCAGTGGATTTGGACTAGCACATATGTCTAGGAAGAAAGCAAAAGTTACCATGCGATAGACCTTGGTATTCTCACTGGCATTTGGTTCTGCTCAAGCAACTTACATCAAAATAGCTGAATGAAAGCGATCCCATTTGTAAAGCATGTGGTAGTGGCTAAACAAGCAAATCTGGCAGAGTCATAAAAATTTTTATTGAGCCTTGTAATCACAAAGTCAAATGCTGGAAGACCTTTGCTGAAACTTTACACGTAACTACATGCGCCTGGCATTGTATTTCTTGCCTGCTCACATTTCACACAAGAGATAGGGCTGAGTGAATGCACACTGGTTGGGTAAAGACAGATTCTCTGATCTCTCGCAGATTTATTCAACCTTGCCTTCATATCTGAGGAAGAGACTGACTCAGTATTACTAAGAAATTCTCTTCACTCAGAGAACAGAAAGTTAAAAAATATTTGGTTTGCTACAAATGATCTATTAAGCTGTGAGATAAAATTTTTCACTTATCAGATGGGCAAATATTTAAAAGACTGATTTCATCCAGCATTAGTGAGGGGATAAGGAAACAAGCAACTTCTTTATACATGCTAGGTGTATAAACCAGTAAAAATTTTGTAGTAAGGTGAGAATCTATGAATATTAAAGATGTGAGGGCCATCTTATGTTGAACTCCTTTCTTCAGAAATGTTTGCATAGGAATATAAAGATCTATATACAATGATCTTTCTCATTACAGGGTTGTTTGCAATAACAATACGGGAAGAAATATCAATAGTGAGCAAGATAAGATTGGTTAAATAAATTATAATACATTCACACCAAGGAATATTATGTAACAGTTAACAAGACTGCCATTAGCCCAGAGGTGACTTTTGTATAAATTAAGCAAAGATATCCTTGACTCTGAGTAAGACACGTGCCGGGAAACACAACGTAGAGAGAGGAGCACAGGCTGGACTGAACTCCCACTATTCTCCTCTGCCAGGGGTTCCTTCGCGGGTACAATCTGCATGATATTAACAACCCCGCCGGCTAAAAATAACAAGACAGTCTTCTACATGAGGACATGACTGTCTGTTCATGACACAGTTCACCTCGCTCCCCCAAGAGGAGAAAGAAAAAGAGAAAAGAAGAAAAGGAAGTCGGAGATTATGTTAGCATCTACTACTTTATAATAGATTTCTTTAAAACAACATCTTAAAAACAACACGTGGTGGGTAAGGTTATGACTCAGTGGCTGGAGCTTGCCTAGTAGGTGCAAGGCCTTGGGTTCCATTCCCAGCACAATAAAATGGACACAGGAAGGACCAGATATTTATGAAGCGAGGGTTTCTGAGGACCAGGATTCTCGGTGTTGATTACCTGGATGCTCTGGGTCGGAGTCTCTCACAAGGGTACCGTCAAGGTGTTGGCCTAGGCCTCGGCCGGCTCAGCCCCAGGGAAGCTCACTTGTGGCCGTTGGCAGGAATATGGAGTCCTGCCTGCTGTCGCGTCTAGGCCTCAGCCCCATGGCTGCGTGCAGGGGTTCTCACTTCCTTGCCTCTGGAGCGCCCTCTAAAGGCACACGTGTTCAAGGCTGGATGTCAGGCTTGGCGCTCCTGGGAGGAGGTGGAGCCTGGTGGGAGGTCTTCCAGCCCCTGGGGACGTGGTCCGCAGGGGACTGTGGAACTCCAATCCATTCCTTTCTCTCTTGCAACCCAGGCAGCCCTGAGGTGAGCAGTTTTGCCAGGTGCTGGGGCTGTAACATCCTACCACAGCCACAAGTCCTCCACAGCTGTGAGCCGAAATAAGCCTTTGCTGTTTATACGTGGATGACTGCAGGTATTTGTGATAGTGGCGGAAAGCAGCTAACAACATGGCCCCAGCTTCTGACAGCGTGAAAAGGGGAGAAGAGACACAGAGAGTGGGAAACGGGTGGAGATCACTGGCTTTTTTGTGTGGGATACTGGGCATTGACCCCAATGCCTTCATAGTGACCTACATCCCCAACCCTTTCTCATTTTTTGAGACAAGGGCTTGCCGAATTGCCCAAACTGGGCTTGAACTTGTGACCTTCCCACCTCAGCCTCCCAGAGAGCTGGGGTTACAGTCAGGAGCCACCATGCCTGGCCAGTCATAGCCTTTTATAAACTAATCTCTGAAGCAACATCCATCGTTTTTGCAGTGTTCTTCTTGTTAGAAACAAGTCCCTGGTTTCATTTCACAAAGGAGGGGAGACTTCTCAGCATAGGAATACCACAGGCTGGGACACTTGGAACTGTTCTAGGAGTCTGTGGCAGACAGGGTGCACTGGTCTGCAGGTGTGTAAATAGTCTCCCTGGGCAGAGAACTGAAGAGGCCTTGTTTTAAAAATATTCTTTCAAGCCGGACGTGGTGGCTTACGCTTGTAATCCCAGCACTTGGGAGGCTGAGGCAGAAGGATCACTATGAGTCCGAGACCAGCCTGGACTACATAGTGAGTTCCAGGTCAGTCTCAACTACATAGTGAGACCCTGCCTCAAAAAAACCAAAAAAAAAAAAAAAAAATCTTTCAAACTTAAAAAAATGTTGTCAGAATAGTTCAAGGACCTACTATACCCAGATTCACTGTTTTTTTTTTCGTTTTGTTCCACATGCATTGTCTTTCTCTCTATGCACGTGTTCATCTCTGCACATTTTTTCTTTTAGAACCATGAGAGCTGGAGATAACTGTTCCTGTAGTAACTCAGCGGTTTACTTTCTAAGAACAAAGACATTTTCTCACATAATCTTGGTCAAATATTAAAGCCAGGAAATTAAAAATGAAAACTGTTATTACAGAAGGCATACTCTAATTTTATCAAGTTTCCCAGGAATTCCTTTACAGCTACTTTTTTTTTCTTGGTCCAGCAGAGGATCCAAGATTATTCATTTTGCGTGGTTGTCACAGCTCTTTGGTGCCCTTTAATTTGGAAGAGCCCTCTGACTTTCGGCATCCTTCTTACTCTCTACGTTTGTTGAACATAACAGGTCAAATATTTTGTGGGACAGCCTTCCGTCAGGGTTTGTTTGGTGTTTCCTCATAATTAGGTCAAAGTTGTCCATTTTGGGCGGGAATACCACAAGGGTGTTGCCAAGGAGGGGAAGCTTGTAATGAACATTTATTATTTGAATTTGTTATAATGAAGATGTGCCTTGTGATTAAATTGCAGACTTTAATACTAGAAAACAATCCCCTTTCTCCATCATCATTGGTCACACCCCTCTTTCCCATGACAAATGGCAGTGGGTTGCTGAGGTCTTCACAGTGCATATGACTGGTGACTTCTTTATCGTCACCATCCTGATCACAGCACTCTCTTAGATGCTTTGAAGAAAGCCTCACAGGGGTGACAGCCATCCATTCAATAAACAAATGTTTTGAAAACAAGTCTGAACACAGAGGATGACTTGGTCGTCTTTGAAGACTATCTGCTGGGATGCAGCTTTCCACTGGGGATGTCAGCAGTAGCCCAGCTCCTGTTCATACCACATTAACCTGGCCAGAGGTCATGCCAGAGATTCAGCCCTCTCACTCACTGCACAAGGAGAACTTTCTCACCTTACGGCCAGCATCTTTAAGAGCTTCAGATGAATGGGTGCTTTCTTTTAGTTCCTGCAGCTAGAAGAGGAATAACTAGGCCTAGGACAGTTTCGTTTCCACCAAGGAGAAGAAAGAGAAGAAATGCATTTGGAAGAGGAGCACATTGGAGACCAGATATGAGAATGCACATCATCCAAAGATGTGCTGTGTTCCCTGGTCTTCTGTCTACTGTCATGGCTGCCAGTGGACCTCTAGGTCCTAGTGTCTGGCCACTGGGACTTTGGCCTCCTGAACAAACTTTCTACAGTAGACCATACATACAATCAGGGTTTAGTGTTTAGTGGCTGAGCTACTAAACAGCATCGACTTTTGCGACTGGAATGGGCCAGAGGCTCTTTCTGGAATGTTCCCATGGGCTCTTGCACTCATGTCGCCCTCCTTACACGATTTGCCACATGATCCAGCCATCAGCCTTGGTGTGGCAAAGCTCTGTCCCTCCGGAAAGCTGAACTCAGAGCTGGGGCTGCTTGGCTTGGTTGCTTACAGTTGTTGTTCTCTTTCTTGCTCATGAATACAGGGCTGGATTTTTGACCTCTGCTGGCACAATTTCCAGTCTTCTCTTCCCCGACTGGCTCAGCGTGGGGTCAGAAGCTGCCACACTCACTTTCACCCGCTCGATTCTCATCTTATTATCAGATTTTCTCCCCTTCTCCTTAACCCAGAGACTCTGGGGAAGGGATTGTTTGGGCTGGAATTTGACAAGGCACAGGTGGTTTACCAGCTGCAAGTTCTTTAGTTCTTGTTGGCCGCCCACCAACTCCTGGTCTTTTCACAGTTCTTTCTGTGGTGGTGGAGGGGGGGCAGGAAGGGACAGTGGGTCCTTGATGTGTTGTTCAACATTAGCAGCTGTCTCAGGTTGGCATTGAGTCCGGAATATTCTTTGGGAAGGGTTTTCTCTCTCCCTCTCTCTCGCTCTCTTTTTTTAAAAATTTCCCTTTGAGATTGGAGAGAGCTGAAGGGAACAGCCAGAGCCTGATGGTTCTGCTGTCTTGGTCAGCGGCTGGATGTGAGAGCATCAGGCCCAGGTGCACAGGCCTGTCCAGCCAGCCTGGCCCCCCATGTTCGCAGACGCCTCAAATCTACTCACACCCAGCGGCTTGGAGTCCCCTGACTCCAGCGTCGCCTCCCAAAATAGACAACAATAATCTGCAGCTCCGTCTCTCAAATGCTTCTTTTTTGAGGGAAGAAGAAAGGAACTCACAACTTAAAAGCATGTTTCCTTCTTCCTCTTCCTTTCCCGGCATCTTTTTGATAGCAATAATAAAACACTCGAATGCACTGTTGGACCTCTGGGGCCAGTGGATTCACTGTTCTACTCTTGGGCTTTTTTTTTAAATTTTGAAAACGTTAATGTGACCCCTTTCCTTGGCTCGGCTTTAGCCCCTGCTCGGGTTTCCTCAGACTTTTCTTTCCTGTGAGGTCTGGCTTGAAAAGCTCGGGCCTAGCTCTCCTTGATGTGTGTGGACGCGCGCCTCCCGCCATTAATCAGGGCCCAGGAGTAGGGACGCGGAAGTGGCCCTTTCTCGGTGAGTGCTCACCTCCCTCCTTCCTCTGATCTTCTGTTCATTTCTCTGTCCTCCTCCTCCCTCATCACCCTCAGTTCTAGACACTTAACTGGGATCTTAGCTGGCCAGAGCCAGCGCTGTCTAGCAAGCCCCACACAGGGTGAAGGTGGACCCCACCGAGGCCCACACGTATCTCCAGGCCCTGTGATCTCCCTTCCGTTCTTCCTGCTCCTGCACAACTGTGCCTACTGCTGATCTGGCTCTCAATCCCTGATGAAACTCCATGAGTACCTTTTGGGATCTTCACACTGCAGTGCCTTCCTTGTCCCTCTCGCCCATCATGGGCTCAGGGGTATTCCGTATCCTTCCCAGCTCCCACTCCAGAAAGGGTCGCGGAAAGCACATCTCTGCAAGTCTGTGGCTGTTCCTTTGGCTTCTTCCAGATCCCCCAGAGCTTGTAAGGCTGTGTGCTTCTTCCTAATGCCATGGCGCTGTCCACTGCTTTCTGTTTGCTGTGCACACAGAGTGTTTCTTTGAAACCCAAACAGCCTGGGATGGGATGCAGAAAGACAGGAAGGTGGAGGTGTGGGGCACGTGTTTTGGGATGGTAAACAAGACTGGGAGTGCAGAAAAGGCAGAAGTGGGAAGGGAGGAGAAAAGGAAAGATGGCCAAGGGTTTTTGCCTCCTAGGTTTTCCTGGGGGAGGATGCAGCTACATGGCGAGTTACTTTCCCAGAACCTCGAGGACCATGTCATCTGGAGAAGTATCAACACACCTTCTAAAGCCCGGTGTAAATGAGTTTTGGATTACCCACAGGTCTGGACTTTAAATATCTTTGTTTTTTTTTTTTTAATCTTCTCTAACCAGAACAATCAGGGATGGATATTATTTGATTTGGCCAGAACTAGCATTCTAAAAAAAAAAGAAAATGGTTCTGTTATATGTTACTGCAAAGTATTCATCATACTTAGGGGATGCGGCTACACCTGTCAATTCAATAGAGAAAGTATGTGTCTTTCCTGGCTGCCACTCTGTGCTCCAAGGGCCTAGGAATGCTAATCTTCAGCAATATTCTTTCCCCAGTAAGAGCTCACATTCAATCTGAATGCTAAATAATGTTGTCACCAGGTTGCATGGGCACTGCTTAAGATCTATGCCCAAACTATAATGAATCTCTCTTCTACATAACTGTTACTGTGGCCAAAATTGGTGAGCAGCCCATCCTCCAGGGAGCAGGGGAGGAGACGAGAATATTGTGTTGGATTCTGTCCTGGGCTTATCTTCAGCTAGACTCCTGGAGCAGTTTAAATCAAGGGCTGGGCTGAGAAGGCCTGAATGGCTTTCCAGTGACAGATTTATGGAGGGAGGCCTAATTAGATCATGGTAATTTTAGTATGACAATATCTTTTGCTCAAGATCTTAAAGCGAATTTTTGCCTTGATAGGTGGGCAAAACAAGAACCGACAGATGTCAAAGGATGCCCTCAGTGTAGCAGAAAAAAATCTTGGGGAGCTCAGATAGGAGTCACACCTGGCATTTGTTAAACATTCTACAGCTTTGATACAGTCATATAATTTTATCTTACTAGAGTGCCACAAGATATTACAGTACAGGTAGGAAAGAGGAGATGGGGACATGGAGGGATTAGGTGACTTACTCAAGGCCACACAGGGGTAGCGTTGATTTTTATGTTTCCTGTGGATGAATACAGTTTGCAGAGAACTGAAATGGAGAGACATCAAGCGGTGAGGACAGAAGAAACCTCGAAATACAGAGGCTGTGCCTCTAATGACTCAGACTGAAGATCGGGCAGAGGGGGCTGGAGAGTCACCTAGTCATAAGCTTCAGAAAGTTGCAAATGAAAGAGGAGTTCACAGAACCCTGGGGTTCCTGCGTCGTGGTGCAGCCTTGGCCAACAGATACTGTTCTGTGGATGAGGGGACCTGGTGACACACGAGGCAAGGCCCTGAAAGAATGGTAACATAGGTGAGTGGGATTCCTGAATGTGCCCTGGTCGTTCCTCCACAGGCACAGAGAGTTCTCGACCTGCCTGGTGAGATTGCCCATGCCTAGTGCCACTCGTCCATTGTCTTCATCAGGCACACACTTCCTGTTGGTTCATACTGTGAATAAGGCATAGCAAGTAATGCTGTCTACTTCCTCTTCCTCTCCGTCCATCTTAGTCTTCTCACGCCACCATTTTGAAGATAAATCTAATACCTTTGGCTAAATTACCACCCAGCAGGATGAACTAAGGAGGCAGAGGTAGAGATTTTGCCTTCCATCATTCACCCTCTAGGAAGAGTGCCGAAACATGTCTGTGTAGTGGTGAGCAAGGTGGAAAGTGACATCTATAGCAAACAAGGCTGGCCTGAGCCGAGTGTGGTGGCCTGTGTCAGTATCCCGATACTCTGGAAGGCAGAGGCAGGAAGCTTGCAAGTTTGAGTCCAGCCTGGGCAGCTTAGCAAATTAGCAAGACTCAGTCTCAAAATAGGAGATAAATAAGGACCTGCAAATGTAGCTCAGAGAGAAGGCCCTGGGTTTAATGCCCAGACCAAGAGCCAAAATAAGAGTTTGTCTTGGTTCCTTGTTTGAGACTCTTGCTTGTAACTGGCAGCATCTGTGTCTTTCAGAAAGAATGGATCATGGAGTATTCCATGCAGGGTTCCCAGCAGGACTCAGCACACAACTGATGCTCACAAAGATTTGCTGACAACCAGAGGATAGTTTTGTCCCTCCTTTGGTCTCTTGAGATCTCTTTTGGAAACAGATCTTAATAGACAACTGACCCAGATCAGTAGTTTGAATATTTATTTTTCTTTCTTCCTCATTCTATCTCTGTTTTTAAAGTTGAACATGTTGCTATTAGCACATGTTTGCAGTACATAACAGTTCCACTTTTTGTGGGGAGTTGGCACATGGACATAACGCATCTTAATGCTGTCTACTTCCTCTTCCTCTCCTTCCATCTTAGTCTTCTCATGCCACCATTTTGAAGATGAAGCCAATACCTTTGGCTAAATTACCACCCATCAGGATGAACTAAGGAGGCAGCGAAGTTTTATTCTCTACTTCTTGAATGTCCCAGCATGTTACAGCAAACTTTCAAAAGCACTTACACCTATTTTGGCCAACCCAAATGCCTTCATTCCTAAGGAACAAACAAAAAGAAAGTAAAGTTTCCCATTGTCAGTGTGTTTGAATCCTGCAGTCCTGGCCCGGGCTTGCCCTGTGTCCTCCTCAGAGTTAATCCCAGCGGGCTGGCGGTGGGAGGTGGTGGGAGGCAGTTTTGAGGCATTATCTTGGGGCAGACTCCCTGGCAATTTAAGCACATGGATTACGAGGAAAAGCATAAAATGCAGCCTTGGCAGATTCTGTCAGCACACAGGGGGAAGGTGATAGTCTTCTCCCAAGTTAGAGGAGGAGAGTTGGGTATTGAATAAATCACAACAAATATGGGATCTGTCCTGCGAGTGATATGAAAAATTAAATACGAAGAAAAGTGAAGACATGGCTTCTCAGGTGACAGAGCTGTGGGGAGGAGGCAGCAGGGCTCGGGGGCAGAGAGCTGAGCAGGTGCAACGGAAAACACTGTTGCCGTGCAGAGTCTGAACTATGACGCGCTTCCCTCGTCCAGATGGCAACTTTTGAGAGTTGTCCTTGCATTTTCGGAGGGAACAGACTTTGCTCAGATGCTGTTCCTCATGTTAGATCCCAGGGCTCTGCTCCTGTGTTCTTGCCGGCAGCGTTGACCCTGCTGTGGAGGTGAAGGAGAGCTCAGAGACAGAAAAAGACCAGGCTTGAGGGAAAGTGGAAGGAGGGTGCCAGGCAGCCCATCCCAGGGCTCCCCACATGCTTGGCTCTCACTGTGGTTCTCCTTGGGATTTGCTTGGAAGGCAGACAGCTCCCCTGGCTGCCTGTGAGCAGGGGCTGTGGCCTGGGGCTGGACCCTGGGTCTTCGTTGCTATGTTGGAAGTGAGGGAGGCTCTTTTACTCTTGCTCCACCCTGCTAAGTTGCTAACTACGGGTGGGCCCTCGGAAGCTAGTGAGCTATCTGTAATACAAGGAGCCCCAGGGAGGGCTGGGCATGCACACTATGGTGTTAGGTGTCGCTGCGACAACAGTGCAGCCTCCAGAGTGGCTCCAGTGATGGTCATTGTGCAGCTCAAGGTGCGTCAGAGTTCCTCGAGTGGTGAGTCAGGGCTGAATAACTTTTCTTAGAGCATCCTGGCAAGAAGGAACTCCTGAGAATCTTCTCTCATCTTGATACTGGGATCCAGGGGACATCAGGGAAATAGGAGTGAGAGGGGGCAGGAAAACTACCTTCCAGACCATTCTGTTCTTCTCGAGACTTCTGGGTAGTGATTTGCACCCTGTCCCTTTGTTCAGCGATGTCACCCGTGATCAGAGGCGAAGCTCCCTCTTGGTTTTAGTTGTCACTGATGTCTATTTATAGGCAAGGCCAAAAGCGACTTCACCCTGTAGGCTTTGCAAGCTCAGCAGAGTGAGGACAGGTTCTCCTAGCCACAGGTCTCCGAGGAGGATCCCAGATGCTGCGCCGTGTCTTGTCAGCACGGCCAAGGCTGTTCGCTTGTGGTGACTCCTCGACTGGCTTCAGCTCAGCACCTTTCGGGGCAGGGTGACAGGAGGAGCCATCTTTGAAATCAGAGTAAATGGGAGCCCCTGTGTGTACAGGAGCTGCCAGATTCTCTTTTTTCTCTCTTCTTCCTTCAGTCTTCTGTTTTTTGCTTTCTCCCTGCCCTCCTGGTTTTTGAAGGACAGAGCAAGCAGAAAATGGTGCAGCCATTAGATAAATTCCCTGTGAGGTTGAGGTTGTACGCAGGGAGCCAGATTGCTAGGAGTTTCCAGGGAGTCCAGTAGGACATTGATCTTTTCTCCTAAGGTTTAGATCCTGGGACTGCGGCTGACCACACAGCCAAGACAAGGGCCCCTGTCTGGGGAGGAGCCACTGTGTTAGGGCCACCAAGTTTCACAGTTTCAGTCTGTTTCTTGGGCTCCTTGTTCAACAAAGCACTATTGAATATGCACCTTGGATGGGCCTGGCTTCCTCAGATGTTCTCCAGTGTCTATTCTCCCAGAGTTTCTTTGTTTATCTTAGTTGGAGAAAAACTGATTTAGTGACGAAGCCAGAGCTTTATCTCTGAAGAGCAACTCTCCCTCCATGACATGAGCAGCAGCATGGAAACCAATGGGAAAGTCTTCTTTCCTTTAATCCAGACTCTTTATGAAGCTGGGGATCCCTTCCTTCTTATTGTATTCAATAAATATGTACCCAGCACGATCGAAGTAGTGGGTCTCCCACTTGACAAGGCAAGGGGATTAGTTAGTTGCTTTGGTTAATTCAGTTGAAAAATCTGCCTAGCCAATTTTTAAGAAACTCAGCTAAAAGCGGTGGCTATCTACCAATGATTGGGATGGTCCCTTTATGTGAAGTCTTGCACAGAAAGGGTTCCATGGAAGTTGCCCCTGCCCACCAATGTACCAACACAGACTAAAATGTAGGCCGCTCAGAGAACCCACAGAAACTTGGGGAAAACAGCCCAGCGGTGCAAATAATTCAGAGTGCATGTGGGGAAAGGCAGAAATCTTACACTTGAGAAGAAGGAAGACGTTTTTGTCTTCAGTTTCTACCAGTAAAAATTATATTTGTGGAAACTATATTTAAATCACATTTATGTCACAATGATGATGCCCCCTAAAATGAAGCCCACCTCGATTTTCTGGCGTGTATTTAAACTTGAGTTTTCCAACAGGGATCTGAACCTGAGATAGAGGTGAACAAAAGAGTTGGAAAAGACAGCGAGGAAATAGCAAAACAAATATTCCTTTTTCATCAGCATTGTTGTTAAGTGAAAATCTGAGCCCCTCTTTGATTTCATTTTTGGTCACTGCAGCAGAACCCTGCAGCTGGCCGACAGTTTCAGCCCAATGTGTTACTCGCTGCCAAGTGATAGCTGCCCGCAGCAGGGGGACGGGTTGCCTCCTACAAAGCCTTTCAAAGCACAGCACTTATGACATCTATCCTAGGAAAAAGAAATGCTCTGGAAAGTGTACATCAGGCTGGTCATCAGTATCAACAGGGTCCCAGTTTTCCTTCTCACCCTCCTCCAAATAATTTGGCTTCCAAAGCTGTATCTGCTGTTTTCCTGTTAATAGGTACAAAAATTACATGGCACCTGATTGTACTTCTCTTTCTTTATCCCTTCTTCTGAAAGTTCCCCTAATTTTTAGATATATCTGGATATTTAACAGAAGCAGTGAGGAAAACATTACAGAAAAACCTCAGTCACATAGGTGGGGGAGAGAGAATCCGTTTTTGAGAACTTGAATATAAATATTTTGACAAACATTTAATCTAAACTGGTTTCTCCGTCTCACCCAGAACTGTCTTGGTCATCTCCCCAGGCTATGAGTGGATATGTTTGAAAGAAGTTAAACCTCATGTTAATATTTACCAGAGCAGAACACGAATAGATCTTAACCAAATAGAATGGACTTTTGCATATTTCACTGTGTGGGATTAATAGATCTCTGTGATTAAGAAGGACCTCTTGCTCATTGGACTGAAATGTGGATGTTTGAATTTTTTGCTATCTTGGAGCAGTGGCTTCCAAGGATCAAAGGGTCAAGGACCTTTTGAGTTTACAGAGAGATTTCAAGGGGCCAGTGACTTCCTGTCTCTATGAAATGTCACCTGTGTGCAGAATGAATGTCACATGATACCAGGGGTCATGTTGGGGTCCTCACCCATGAAGAGGGGGAAATCTTTCCTAGAACATACAACTTTCCGAGTTCAGTCCTAGGCTTTTTTTTTGCCTGGCTCACTTGAAGAGTTAAGACCCTGACCTTCGCACTGGAAGAAAATAGACACCATCCTTTTAAGCACACATCTCCATTACTAAAGGGTTCTAACATGTTTTTGCCTGGGTATGTGTTTTTGTTTATTTGATACCTAGGACCATGTCTTTACATATAAGCCACCTTAAAAAATACTTCAACATTCACTTAAGGTCAGACAATAATCTCTAGCAAGGATTAACTCATTCCTTTGGGGATTTTCAAAATAAGCAACTGAAGAAATGCTGCTTTATCTCACCCCTGTGAGACACACAAGGACTGCGTCTGCCCGTCTCTCACAGTACTAGCCAATCATAGGCGTTTACGGAATTCAATGTTACCTATTTATAGACTGCAAATAGACCCTAATAGTAATTTTTGTTAAAATATCAGTATTGTTTGTATCTTTTAAAACCTACGTAACTACCAGGAGATTAAGTAGTTACACAGTAAAAAATTCCCACTAAAATAGGAAAACAAAAGAAAAAAGTGCATAAAGCCTCTCGGTTATCTTGGCTTTGTCTGGGCTGGCCCTGAGCTGGGAGGAAGAGGAGCCCAATGTGCGAGGGCTGCCCGTGGCCAGCAGCTGCCCAAGGGCGAGAGCACGGAGCATGGGAATCACTCAGCAGAGTCATTAACCCGGCGCCCCCCGCCCTCCCACGGAGGCCCAGCCTCCCGGCTCACACCCGCCGCTCTCTGCAGTCACCTTCAAGGGCCACGCACCTGCGCACCACACCGCACTTCCCTCCCGGCCTGCAAGTGCTTGCCAGTGTGCAGCTGGAACTTAAAAGAGGATGTTTCCAAAATAAAATGCTCTCGCCCAACACACACACACACACACACACACACACACACACACACACACACAACTGTGCACATAATCTCCCAGCCCCTCCATCCTCTCTGCCCCTCCACCCCACGCTCTGGCTCTGTCTGAGGGCATCGTGCTGTCGAATCCTGAGACCCGCAGGCCTCCCCTCCCCTCTCTCCTGCTTGGAAGCAGCGGCCTCCCACCCCGGCTCTCTTGCCAGCCCTGTACTGTACTTCATTAGGCAGCTCTATTTAATGGTTTCAACAAAAGCCATCATTTTAGCCCAACTGCCTTGACTAAATTAAAATTTCCAATCTCTGTTTTAGTGTTCTGCAACTGATGTATACATAGGCAAAACTGGTCAACATCTGCCAGGGGGTTGACCAAAAGTTCTGCAAAGATGTACTTCACATTTCTGAAGCATGTGCGAAGTAACAGCATCCTTATCCTCCTGAGGGCTCTCATGGTTTTACTCCACCATTTGTTCAAACACACTTTAGCTGCGTCGGAGCCATACAGTTGATTCTCCCCTTGGTTACCGTTTTATCTGTAGTGTCATTTTGAGTAATTGGGGTATGGTAGCTGATCAACTTACAGGTTTCTCATTGGCAGAAAGGGACCGTATTGGCACCAAGAAAGAATATGATGGGTCCTCTCGGTGCAGAAGCAAGTGTCCCTCTTTGCACTTGGCTACCCAAGGCCATTAGGAAATAAGCTTAATAAAGCCTCCAAGTGTGTATGTCTTCGTCCATCCCAGGCAGAGGGAGGCACCTATAGAAGGCCATGCTGCACACCAATGTGGAAAGATGGTCAATGTACATATTTAGTCAGTGATCTGTGAAAGTTTTTGAATTAGTTTTTAAAGCTTTGTTAAGACCAGAACGCACAGATGTTGAAAACAAGTTCAGATGTAGCGACAGATGGTATTTGATTATGAAGCAGACTGTTCATATAATACAAAGATGCTGCTTCTGCCATACACAAGTAACTGCAGAGAGTGCAGTAGAAATTTTGGAAGGCAGGCAGTTCGAGAGGGTCTTTGTGCAGCAATAACTTTCCCATTTTCCAGCAGTGCTAGAATTGGGATAATTTCCCTCTTTTTCTTTACATCAGCGCCACTCTCTGCTCCTCCGTGCCCCTCGTCCCCATCCAACCTCTTTTTCTCCAGCCTTAAACACTCTTTTCCCTTCATCAATTGCCTTCCCTCTCCATCTCTTCTTGCAAAAGGACAGTGCTGGTTCAGAGCTCTTATGGCCATAATGGAGGCAGGCTCACGCCCAGTTTCTGTCGTCTGAGGAAAAAGGCTTCTCCTTGTTTATAAGGTGTTGGGGATAGAACCCAGGGCCATGTGCACCCTAGGCAAGTGCTCCACCACGGAGCTACACCTGGCCCAAGGGAACAAAGTCTGAACAGAAGCCAGGATTATGGCTTCCATTGTGCTATCTCATGTGAGAGGCGGCGTTTGCTGCCTCAGCAGCACCATCGTCGTTAGACTCATTTACCTCTTCTGTGAAAGGGGAGCGATGGTTGCCCTGCTCATCGCTGGGGTACCAAGAAGACCAGCTGGGATGTTGGATCAGTGAGGGCCTTGAGAAATAGGAGGTCGTGTTCCCATGCATGTGTCCGTCACTGTCAAAGTTGGCGGTCAGTTCTGACAAAGGGAGAGTGATGTCTTACACTGAAGAGTAGTTGTCACGTACTCGGGGAGTTCTCCACCAGTGATCCTTTCTTCTGCATCCCCATAGGCCTTAGGAAATGCTGCGGTGCCAGCCTGTGCGCTCACTAAATGACCCAAGGACAGCAGGACCCAGGCTGGGGACCCAGCTCTTCAATTAATGATCTCACTTTCTTGTGCTGGGGACATGGGGACTCAGCCATCGAGAGAGCACAGTGCCCCCAACTCCTGGCCAGTGACAGTATGGCACTGGTTACAGGGCTAGGGAAGGAGACAGGCTTAGAAAGCATGGGGAATTCAGCAGGCTCTGTTCCAGCCCCTTTCAGCACTCATTTATTCTTCCAAGTCCAGGGGAATCATCAGGCCTCATCTGTAGGGAATTTGGGGGCTTTCAGGACATTTGTGTCCCTGTGTGTGTCTGGGGTTTGGCATGGGTGGGGCAGGGATCAGGAGAGCGGTGAGGGCAGAGCTGGGCAGCCTCATTCTTGCGCAGCTCACGAGTCCACCACCACCACCATCTCCACAATCCAAGTATCTTGTTTGAAGAGCTTGCTGTGTGCCAAGTAATATTTAACAAACACAGATGAGCAATACGAGAAGAGGGGAGGAACCCGCATGCCAAGCTGCATCAGAGGAGATTTTGACGGAGTGCTGGCCATGACTCAGCTCCAGTGGAGAAGGCAATGGGGGTGCAAAGGGGAGGAGATTCCAGGGTGCAGTGGGTGGGTGGGGGCTCCCAGGTGTCCCCCCACCCCGGGGCAGGCCAGTTGTGACATCCTGACATTTCACACTCTGTGCCCATAAATGCGCCTTCCTTTCCTGTTAATTCCATCGGTCCTCAGGCCAACAGCATCAACCTAGTTTATTGAGGATAAGGCTGCCATGACACTCCATGATAAAAAGTGCCTGTGGTCTGATTAGCCAATAAGAGATACATTCTGGTTCTCCCTCCAACTTGCAAATGTGTGTTAAAGTCCCTTTCTTGCAGACAGCATGCAGGTGACATCATTTGCATGGCTTGGGTCAAAAGAAAAATGTGTGGCCCTGGTCCATAAAAGATATGAAGGGTTTCAAGAGGGTGACAGCAGAGCAGCCAAGCCCGAGTGGACCCTCACAGCATGGGGCCATGTGTGATGGTCCAGGCTGTGTGAGCCTGAGCCGGCCCCACAGGAGGACAGGAAGCAAATCTCTCTGTCTGCTCCCATCCGCAACTCTGCAGCCCTCCGGGACCTCGGCAGTGTGAATAGCAATCACTGAACTTTGAGGGCTGAGCAGCTTGTGGAGTGCAGAGGATGCTGGATGGCAGTGACCACTGGTTCCGAGCAGAAAGTGGGAAGAGTGGACAGCAGGCTGGGCAAGGATTCGCAGTCCTGGCTCCGCTCTCAAATCCTGTCACTAATCAGATCCGTGCGCCTGCTCACGGGAGAGGGATCATCAGGCCATCTTGCTCCAAGAGGCTCCCGGGGTTGAAGTGGCCTCTGGCTTTGCCAGGAGGGAGCCCGTGCGGGGTTCTGGCAGCTAGCCAATTTCTTGGTCCAAGAACTGCACGGAGCGGCCATGGGTGGCGGGAAGCTCACCAGCAGGCAGCATTCGTGGGGTGTCCTTCGTGCTCAGCAGCGCGGCAGGCGCCACCGTCACTGCCGTGATGGTTAGAGAGACGCTGAGGTGGGTACCAGGCTGGGTACCCGTCTCGGAGTATTTCCCACTTCCCAGGCCTCGGAAGATGAGTGTGTGAGAGAAGGTCCCAAGTCCTTGAGAGGTACATAGACCATCATGAATGTTCCCCTTTCCCAAAGGAAGTATGGCTTCCTCCACGGTGAAACTACTCGTCTCAGGTGGGACCTGTCTGTGGGTCCTATTCTGGGGGAAATTGCCCCCTTTGCAAGAGGGAGGGCCCAGCCAGCCTAGGTTTCTCTCCTGTCCCACAGAAAAGATGGGAAAATTACCTTGTGTTGCTTTGTTTAAAGCACTAAATATTTGATAAATTGTTTCATGGCTGTAGAAAATGAGCATGTGTGCTAATATTTTACTGTCATTAGTAGTAATTGTGTCTTTTGTGCACCTGCCTTGGTGCTATGATGTGTCCTTCTAAATCTCACAGCAGCCTGGTGATGGAAGTGTTTTGAAGTCCATTTTGGAGATGATGAACCTGTTGGTTTGAGAGCACAGAATAGGGATGGGATAAAAGGTTGGAATCCAGCTCTCTCTTACTCTAGAGCTCTGTCATTGAAAGTCAAGGGCCGTTGTCTTCTGTGATTCCTGCCCGCCTTTCCAGCTTCCATTCCAAATGTCCCATGGTTTTGTGACGTATCAAGACCCTACTTGGTGCTTGGGTTTCCCCTTTTGCATTCTCTTTTCTGCAGAGCATTTGGTAACTGCAGCCAATGCTATGTATGCGTCACTGGGTGTTACCCCTCCTTCAGAATCACAAACCACCCTGGGTCTTCAACAGGGTCCCCCTCATGTGCTGGTTAAGCCTGACTGTGTCAACTTGAGTGGCTCAGGAGCTGCCCAGGGCACTGGTGAGTACATTTCTGAGTGTCTGGGTGGACTGTGGAGTCGTGACCAGGGATACAATATCTCATCCCTCGCTCCTTCCTGTCTGGCATGGTTTCCCTAATCTGCTGCCTGGATGCCATGAACTTATCTCCACCACGCCGTCCACCGTGATGGTCCTGACTTGAAGCCAGGTGACCATGGACTGAATCCTGTACAACCATGAGCCAAATACTTTCCCCTCCTTTCAGTTGTGGGTGTCAGCTATTTTGTCTGGCTAACTCGTATACCTCATCAGTCAACTTTGCTCCCACCTGGGCCGAGGCTCCTGAACTGGGAGCCCTTCAGACCCAGTGGTCCTTCCCAACGGCAACTGCACCTGGTGCACACAACTGACTAGACACTGCCATTGATGTGTGTGTTCCTTTTCCATGGTTTTGTAGCAAACTAGCACACACTGAGTGGCTTAAAGCAATACAGGTGTATTAGCTCAGCAGTCCCAAGGGACAGCAGGCCGGGCCTTCTGCTCACAATCTCACCAGCTTAAATAAAGGTGGGATTCCCCCCCAAGGTCTCTATTTGTTGCAGAATTCTGTTCCTTGTGGTTATAGTCCCTCTTTTCTTGTTGGCTGGTAACTAGGGACCACCGTCACACTCAGAGATGGCCGTCTGGCCCTTCCTCAGTGGCCTTGTTCACGGACAGCTCACAGGATGATCCTGTGATCGGTGCTAGCAGGAGACCCTCTTTTAAGCCAGACATATGCAGGAGAATCTGAATTGTTGTTGAACCTGGAGTCAGCTGCTTAGGAAAGTTAATTATGCCTTTAGAATACCTTCATCTTTGCTATACGGTGTAACCTAATCATAGGAATTGCCTCATCACATGTACAAATTCGACCCATATTCAAAGTGAGAGGACCCTGACTCTACCAGACAGGCACACTGCAAAATGGGACCATCCAGGGCTTCCCCAGGGCTGCTGAGCACTAAGAACCAAGAGCCACAGCTACCTCTGAAGACTGACTTCCCCAAGACATTATTTTCTCTTTTTTTCCCCCCTGCATTACTGGGTGTTGAACCCAGGGCCTTTGTATTGAGCTGTATCCTCAGCCCTATTATTATTATTAGTGTTATTTTAATTTTTGAAACAGGGTCTCACTAAATTGCTAAGTTGCCCGGGCTGGCCTCAAACTTGTGATCCTCCTGCCTCCACCTCTCAGTGCGCACCACCACACTCAGCTGGGTGTTATTCTTAAAGGTGCCGGAGGGGTCTTCATGTGGATGGTGGCAGCTGGAGAGTCTGGGTCGCTGAGGCAGAGTGCACTATTGGTGGCTTTGGTCCCCAGTTCAGAACTATTTGGGGCCTTTGCTTTCAGTCTGCAGCACCCCACTGTCTGCAGAAGCCTGTCCCCCCACTCGTTTTGCACCTATGATATATCCTAGGGCACCAGTTAGTAGCTTTCTCCAGTGAAGATCACTATACGAGTGCAGTTTCCTCCTTCCCCCTGCTGTCTGACAGGGAGAGCTTATTGCTTCAGAGAGGTGGCTCTCAGAAATCTAGGTATCGGGTAGATAGCAGAGAAGATGAAGAAGAGAGCTTCACAGGCCAGGTGAGTCACCAGGTTAAGGACACAGCTCTGGAGTGGGCAGACTAGGACCAAAGCTACTTTCTTCACTTCTGAGTCAGTTGACCTTGGGCAAATAACTTCTCCCTATACCTATGTCCTCATGCGTGGCTGTAAGTAGTTTCTACCTGGTATCATCATTTCAAGGAAGCTGGAATTTCTGATTAGTATTTATTAATTATTTGCTGTTATTAATGTACATAGAATAAAGACCAGTAAGAGTAGGGTGGAGGAACAAAACATAAGAAGTTTGTCAAGTTTGGGGTGAAAAGGGGGAGTTGAGAAAAGGTGAGTTTCTTTTTGAAACAGGGACTTGCTACATAGTTCAGGCAGGATTTGAACTCATTATGTAGCCCAGGATGGCCTTGAACTCATGGCAATCCTCCTGCCTCAGCCTCCGGAGTGCTGGGAGTACAGGTACCTGAAGGTGAGTTTCAAGAAGTGACTTCTGATGTGGGAGATTTCAGGAGCAGCAGAGACAAGTTTACCGGGCGTTGACATTTCATTTTGTAGTGTTCCATCCAGAATCTGTGTGCATGGATTTGACACATTCTTCACTACTATTTCAGGAGAATTTCTTTAAATGCACTCTCGGGCTTTGACCAGGCTACGTGGGCGCAGAGAACACAACATTCATCATCACATTCATTCATCAGTCACAACCAGAGTCTAGTGAGTTAGTCATGACTCGTGGAGTTTGCTGGATCTTATGAGCTATACACACTCTCTGCCCTCAAAACGTCCACAGTTTGGTTGTATGTCAAATACAGAAGAGAGATCTACATAATAATAGGTCATTTATAGAGCTCATACTGTGATTTTATAATGTTCAATTAGATCTAGCTCTTACCTTCTAGGAATCTTTCAGTCTAAACCTGTAACAAATACAACATAAAAAGATAAAGAAAATAATAATAGCTAGTATTTATTACATGTTTAATAGATGCTGGACCCTATTCTAAGATCTTAAATGGATCAATGACCCTATTATGTAGGTGGCATTACCATCTCTGCTCTGTAGGCTGGGGAAGAGGCCAGGGAAGTTACCCTAAGTGCCAGGCTGTGGGATCCCTAGCATGCACAGGCCAATGGTCTGCCCACAGGTCCCCGATTAGCTCTGCATACAGGAAAAGAGTCCACAGGGACAAGAACACAGGTTCAGAAACAATTCTGAGAAAGGCAAAAATAATTTCGTCTGGAAGAGATTCAGGGAAAGTGGCACAAAAATTAAATTTAAAAAATTTAATCAAGGTTCTAGGACATATATTAAAAAAACATCAGATAGTACACGGTAGCTTAGAAGAATAGCAACAATCTCTCCTGCTTCTTGGAGGCAACTGCTGCCTTTAGCTGTTTCCATATTTTGATTAATTTATTGGGTATTTCTGTAAGAGTTGGTCAGTATTTGTTAGCTTCCTGCTTTAAGAATGGGGATTTAACTCAGGTGCTGTCCTTAACTTGTTACCAACTCCCTCCTTGATATTTTTGATAATTTCAGTGTTCTAGTGAATTATTCCAGATATGTTTCTTGAGGACCTCAAATGAGTGGGGCATTGTTTTCAGCCTTCAGGAAATGGGAAGGAAGATGTTTCTGCTGTCTTGGGGCTGAGGTTCTGTGGGGGGTGGCTAATGAATGAGCAAGTGGATGAAAAATAAGCACCAGGAAAGGAAAGAAAGTAGGGCTGGGCATGGGGTGGCAACGACTACTGGGGATTCTGTTTGTGGGGGACGGTCCAGGACTGACTCTCAAATAAGGTGACGCCAGGTCTGAGACCAGAAGGAAGTGTTCAGTGGGGTCCTGTGGCTCTCTGGTAGGCAAACATCTCAGCTGCAAGAGTAGCAAGTTCAAAGCCCCTGAGGCTGGACTGTTTTTCTTGTGTTTGAGCCACAGCCAGGAGGCCGGGATGCTAACCCCAAAAGATGACAAGAGCAAGTGAGCAATGAAGACAGAAGCTATGAGGACTAGGTCTGTAGAACCTGGAGGTTGCAGGGGCACAGGCTCTTACTCTGAAGGAGACTACAGTTTTTCAAATGTGAAGGGCTTTAAGCAGGCCTGGAAAGGGCATAGTTTTATGGTTTTGAATGGAACTGTGTTCGTCGGCTTTCTGTTGCTTATGAAAATGGCTGGAACAATTTATAAAGAGGGAAGATTTGTAATGGCTTTCAGATTCAGAGATTTCAGTCCAGGGCCCCCAAGCTAGCTGCCTTGGGTCTCTACGAGGCAGGCAGAAAAGCATGGCAGGGGCTGGGCAGTAGAGCAAAGCCAGTCACCTTGTGGGAGCAGGGAGAAGAGAGAGAGAGAGGGGCCAGGTCCCACTGTCCTTCAAGGCCACATCCCCAGTGGCCTAACCCCTCCACCAGGCTGTGCCTCCCACTAGCACCAAACCTTCAGCACAGGAGCGTTGGGAGAGACGTGGACACCCAATGTCCAAACCAGAATGGGATCGACCTAGTTGCTGCATTATGAATACTCTCAGAGCGAGGGCAGAAGCAGGAAGATCTGCTAAGAAACAATAGGGCTTAGGTCAGGGTTGTATAAAGAAGTGGAAAGTTTTGGTTTGCCGATGTGTTTCTGAATGCTAGGGCTTGCAAGATTTGCTGACCAGTCAGATGAGGGGGAGAGAAAAAGAGAAACCAAAGACCCTTCCAATGCTTTGGCCCCGGCGACTGGAAGAATGAAACGGAGCTCACGGTGTCAGGGACGATGGTTTGCCATGGCTTTGGCTGGGTGAAGAAGTTGGGAATTCAGTTCTGAGAATGTTAAATGTGCAACGGTTAGTAGACATACAAGTGGAAATGTCGACCGGAAGGTGGGTGGGAGAGTCTGGGAGCTCCTCCAGCTAGAGCCACACACACCTGGGAGTGGTCAGTACAGAGATGGCGCGTCAAGCCACGAGAGCTTATCCAATGAGGAGGATCGAGGCCAGATGACTGGCAGGGCGCTTCTGGTCCTTCTCCCCGCGACCCCTGCAACCCTGAATGCCACCTTACAGTCTCTGGTTCCACCTCTTTTAGCCTGTGGCTTTGGCTCCCCCCATGAAGAATGATGGCTTCCCTTTCTTTCCACCTCCTCCTCCTGACTGTGGCCAAGCACCCCCGGATTTATTATGGTCAAGGCTGATGACATTTACATTTCTCTCTGTAGCCACCTTTTAGTCCCTACTCTCTTAGGGCTGTATGTTGGTTCTCAACGTTAACAAAAGGAAACAGCATTTCTGTTTACGGATCTGGGATATTGCTAAGCCAGGAAATGCAAGCCACATTTCTATCCATTGAATAATTATCTTTTCCGGGGCTAGAGGTACACGACGCTGATGGTCGGCCCTCATCGTATTTATCTTTGGGTATGGACCTAGTACCATTTGAGTGTAATGTCTTAGAGTTAATGTCAAAGGATTCTTTGAAAGAATTTTTATTGGTACATATTAATTATAAAGACTCTTTGGTTTTGTTGTGACATTTTCATTCATGGGTAAAATGTGCTTTGATCATACCGTTCCCCATGAGCTTCCCATACCTTCCCTCCACCCGTTTCTTCTGTCTAAGGGCCTCCTTTGTTTTTTTTTTGGTATCGGGATCGAACTCAGGACCTCGTGCTTGTGAGGCAGGAGCAGTGCTTCTGGGCGAAATCCCTGGCCCTAAGAGTATTCCTTTAAAAACAAGTTTTAAAAATCTCTTGTCAGCCTATTGCTCTGATATTAGAGTCACTGCACCAACCTTTTTTGGTCAGTGTTTCATGATATATGTACGTGTGTGTGTGTGTGTGTGTGTGTGTGTGTGTGTGTGTGTGTA